>NC_072468.1:3642130-4242130 GCF_027596085.1 Anoplopoma fimbria
ATTTCATGGAGAAATAAGCGTGTCTCCAGGCAGTAATTTGAAGTAAAAACTATGGCGATGTATGATTTCTTGTGTTACTTTGGACCAATCAGTGTCAGTGTTTACTTTCCCATTCGGCTTTTAATTCACCTCAGCCTGACGGTCCTGTAATGCGTCATTAGACATTGATTGTCTGAAAATTAGGCAGCACAACAACAACTTTGTGTTTAACTTTCCCTGTTAAAATTATTATTCTTTAAGGGTTATTTTAATTTCTGTCCTATTAAAATTTGTATATTTTAATCAGATTCTATGTACATGTTAATTTATAAATTTACAAGGTATTGATTTAGTTTTCACAGTGTCTATATCCCTCCATTGATTTCATCTCTTCAGCCACTTGTTTCACAATATTTCCTCTATAGCCATTATTTCCTGTCAGAATTTTGTCTTGCGCTCGCTAAAACAAACCCACTTGTCTCCCTTGGTGTGGGGTCAGATTTATCTCATTGTGGTAACCCCAACAATTGTAGCAATTTTAAACAAACACAATCATCCACAGAAGGTCTTGCACCGCAAGACCGCTGCAGCCTGCGGGTCCTGACTTTAGCACTGCAGTACATATGACCCCAAACTACTGTGGAGACACCGGCACTTAGTCAGGGCTGCCTGAATTATTCCTGTCTTGTTGTAAAAATAAAAAGTAAGAGTCTGAAATGATTAAAGTAGAAATCCCCCAACCTAAACACAAGGTTAACTGTTTGAGTTGTTGACAGGGACTTCTGTAACGTTGCTCTGGTGTTTTGCTTTGAGGTTACACCTCTAAAAGCCTCTTTTCACTGAGGAGCAGCTGCAGCTTGGATTAATTTTAATTCATGGTGATGGCTTTGACCCCCAGTTAACTGGCTGCAGTTGTGGCAACGGTGGGGGGGCGTGTGGTTGCCACCAATGTGACCTGTCACAGATCTTCTCGATATTTGCTGCTGAAGTTTTATCATGTCACCCTTTTGCCACTGGATGGGTATGAATTTTTGTTCTTGTGTGTATCATCTTTGCTGATCCTATGCTGGATAAAATGGGTATATATATATATATATCCCTAATTTTAATCAGCAAGGCATTAGACTTACCTTGTTAAATATAGGCAAAATTAAAAATATATATATTTACCAGCATATTTTTGTTTTACTGTTTGCCTTAGTTCTTTTTTTCTGTAGTTGTATCTATGTACTGGTCATTTTTTAAACTCTGTGGAAAGGATTATTTTGCGTGCGTGTGCGTGCGTGCGTGCGTGCGTGCGTGCGTGCGTGTGTGTGTGTGTGTGTAAATTGATGGCGAGCTTGTTATTGTTGGTCTGGAAAGCCTCCCTCGGGACAGAGAGGAGACAGCAACCACACAGCTGAGACCACTCCCACTAGTCCTGCCTTGTGTGTGTGTGTGTGTGTGTGTGTGTGTGTGTGTGTGTGTGTGTGTGTGTGTGTGTGTGTGTGTGTGTGTGTGTGTGTGTGTGTGTGTGTGTGTGTGTGTGTGTGTGTGTGTGTTGGTTGCCTAGACAAATAAAGGTTGGCATAATGGGCACCTTTTGCCAGCTGAACGTATTCTCCCTCTTTCTCTCTCTAACCCATACACACACACACATTTCATAGTTTGGGATTTGGATTAGGATTACTTTTATAATCTTATATTCTTTGGCTTTTCCATATTTTGTCCTGTCCATCCGCCGAAAACAGGATTCCACACAACCCACACAGGCCCAAACAAACAAACAAACCCTAAGCCAACACATGATTCACGTGTGACTCACATTATTTGAGTGTTTTTTTAAGACATGCAGCTGTACTACTGTTTTTATGAGATGTCATTAAGTCTTGTTTACCTACTCAAAGCACTGATGTGCTTCCAAATCCACGCCATCTACAGCTGGTGAAAGTTCCTTAATATTTCAACTTATAATGTGTAATACAATAACATTAATACCTCCGGGTTGTGAAATTACTTTTTTTTTATCTTAGATTTGTAGTTTTATGGTCTTTTCTTTCTCATAACAGGCGTTATAAAGGTTTTTAATTCAACTTAGAAAACTTGAAGACACCCCAGAGTTATCTGACAAGTGATATGCCACTGCAATAGATCATCTTTATTTTCCTAACTCCTAAAATAATTGGCATGATAAATTGATTGTTGAGTCAGAATAAGAATGAAAGTGAGGACTTTATTTGTGAATTATTGTGAATAATTTGATAAGTGGTGCAGGTGGACCGTAAACACTGTTTGTGCGTAGCTTTAGAGTGAGAGATTAAGGAGAGTTCACCTGGTGTAAGGACTAGTTTGGTTAATAATCACTCCTTTCTCCACATCCTGGGACCTGCTGTGTGTGAAACAGGTGTGTGGGTGTGTATAAAGTTAACTAATGCAGAAAATACAGTGTGAGTGGGGTGTGTGTATGCTTGACTGCAGCAGGGAAGTGGATTGTAAGTGAAATATCTGGTTCAATGTGGCGTAAAGGAGCAGGCTTCCAGCTCCCCACCACCGCCGTGCCATTCCCTCCCAATCATGTGTGGCTTTGTGTGACAGCACTCCTAGCAGTGCCATGCAAAGACTGCCACCAGCGTCTTGTGCAGCAGCCGAGCTTAACCTCACAAGGAGCCTTGCACTTGTACTCTGTGGATGATTGTGTTTGTTTAAAATTGCTACAATTGTTGGGGTTACCACAATGAGATAAATCTGACCCCACACCAAGGGAGACAAGTGGGTTTGTTTTAGCGAGCGCAAGACAAAATTCTGACAGGAAATAATGGCTATAGAGGAAATATTGTGAAACAAGTGGCTGAAGAGATGAAATCAATGGAGGGATATAGACACTGTGAAAACTAAATCAATACCTTGTACATTTATAAATTAACATGTACATAGAATCTGATTAAAATATACAAATTTTAATAGGACAGAAATTAAAATAACCCTTAAAGAATAATAATTTTAACAGGGAAAGTTAAACACAAAGTTGTTGTTGTGCTGCCTGTGTGTGTGTGTGTGTGTGTGTGTGTGTGTGTGTGTGTGTGTGTGTGTGTGTGTGTGTGTGTGTGTGTGTGTGTGTGTGTGTGTGTGTGTGTGTGTGTGTGTTAATTAAACTAAAGTTTGACGTTCTTATTTCAAGTAATGTTAAAATAGGCCTGTTTTTTAGTTTTTCGAAAATATGAGCTACAATTAGTTGAGCGGTTATCACTTTTCAAAATCTACTTGTATAGAAGGCTTAAAAAAGGCAATCGTAAATGCAAGACACTGAAGTGCAGATGAGATCTCAGGAAATGCTCCTATAAGTGGACATATGAGTTTAATTTTATTTGTCACAGATACTGGTTCCAAGGTCAAGAATGAACCTTTATGCTTAATATTATAAGAGTATAAAAAAAGAGTAGATGCATTTCTTCTTGGTCATTTTAGCTGCCACGATAAATCTCCACACAAAAAAAACACATAGTTACATGAGGATAAATAGAGACTAATTATGTAGTTCTGCTGTTTTAGGATTCCTTATGCTTTCTTGAATCCCTTTATTATATTATGTGTTGATTGTTTTTCTTTATTAACCAAAGATATTTTACTTCTCTCTTTCTATAGATGACCCATCAGACGCAGACCTCTGGGTTCTCAACAGCTGCACTGTGAAGAACCCTGCAGAGGACCACTTCAGAAACTCAATCAAGTACTGACTAACACAACATGTTCAAACACTTTGTCTCCCATGTTCTATTTTATGTACACAGTAAAAAAGGGTTTAAGGTTTTTCATGAAAATACACTCTGATTAAACCTTTTTCAGAATATATTACGGTGCTATAAATTCATCAGGACTAGTTTGATTGGCTGGTGGAATTAGAAGTAAAAAAATCCTGCTGTGGCGTAGTGGAGAGCAAGGTAGTTCTCCAATCAGAAGGTCGGTGGTTCGATACCCGGCTTCGGCAGTCGATGTGTCCTTGGGCAAGACACTTAACCCCAAGTTGCTCCCGAAGGCTTGCCATCGGTGTGGACTGGATGTTGCATGAATGTTAGTTAGAGTCTGATGGTGGCACCTTGCATGGTAGCCTGTCATCAGTGTGTGAATGGGTGAATGATATGTAATATACTACTGACTGTAAGTCGCTTTGGATAAAAGCGTCTGCTAAATGACTGTAATGTAATGTAATGTAATGTAATCCAACATGATCTGATAGTACTTTTTTATTAATGGAATGTTCACTGTAAGATCTCAAGTTATATCAAAATGCTACTCCATGTTAGGCCATGTCCACATTAACCCGTTTTCAAATGAAAACGGGGTTTTAAGATCTCCGTCCACACATCGTTTCAGCATCGTTTTTGAAATTATGTGCGTCCAGACTTGCTCCCCTGAATCACATGACTATTCACGTACACTGGGCATGCGCATGCCGGTGTAAACAGGAAGTACATTGGTTGCTTGGTTACAGATAATACGATTACACTACTCTTGATACTCGTCGTGCTTGATACTTAAGAACTTCCTCTAAAATCTTCCTCCATGAACTCAAACAGACACATTTCGTGGAAGTTTTTAGAAGTTTTATTTTTCAAGCTTAGTTACAACACTGCAGGTCTAACTCTATCTCTCCCACACAGACAGCACATGTACTTTAAATGAACAGTTATTAAACGAAGTTTACTAGATTATGGGTCCATACATTTGGTCAACACAAGTCCATCAGAAGTCCGTTCTGTAGGGCTGATGACGTCACTGGACACGCCCCTCTAATCGCTCCATAACAGCTGATTCCAGCTGAAGCCAAAGACCGCTAACCCCCTCTGGGTTGCCATGGGTCACCTGTGCTCCCCTGGGTACTAAGTCCCTACATGTTTGAACGTCTATGTACAAACATTTGTAACAAATACCACATTATCCATGTTGAATTAACCTGGTAGTCGATCGGTATCAAGGCTGTTGTTGTTGTTCTCTTCCGGAAAAGGGTCACGTGGTAAGGGGGTGACGAATCAGGGAATGACACGTCATAACTGCTAAGAACCAATCAAGTAGCGAACGCCGGTGCCTACGTCATCGTTTTCGGACTTCTTCGTTTTCCGTCATCCACACTATCATGAAAACGCGCCGTTTTCAAACTTCTCCGTCCTCGGGAGAGTTTTCAAACTTATTCGTTTTCGGTGCCCTAAAACGCTGCGTAGTGTGGACGCTCGGTGCAAACGCAGAAAAAGATATGCGGATTCATTTGAAAACGGGTTAGTGTGGACGTGGCCTTAGTGTCCGCCTACTCACTGTTCCACTAGTCTCTCACTGCACCGGTGAAACACGCACACACATAGAGGGAGGGAGAGTGAAAGAGACATTTGCATAAAAACAGAGGAATTAAGCTAGATACTGTTTTGCATTTTGATTACTTGCTATTCATCCGGGGCACACCCACACCTTGCGGGTGTGTGCTTTTGTGGTAGTGAGAGAGATCTGAGTCACTCGGTGACTGTTAGTAGAAATCAGGATTTTGCTGTTGAAAACAGTTTTAGGCTTCAATTCCGACCTCTGGATCTTTATGGACTGTGAGCAGAAATCAGATGCTATGAAATAAGAGTATAATTTTGATGTGATCATATTGGCTGTTATCACTATTATCAGATACGGTTTTAAACACTCCACCCCTGTGTGATGTGGAACAGCAGACATTTGTTTACTTCTTAAAGTTTTAATTAACATTGGTTAGAGTCATGTCAAATCCAGATAATCCACTTGAGCCTGTCTCTAGGGACCATTAGAGGATCTGCATGTTAAAACACATCTGCAATGGCTACTGTTGCTTTAGACCAACAACCTAAATGGCTTACATAGTTAATAATTATCAAAAAAAAATGTAAATACTGAATAAGAGCTCCTTCGGTAAACTTAAATGTCTTTGTCTTAAAATAATTAATACAATTTTGCAATTCTCTTGTCAATTTTCAAGCAAAAAAGGCCAAACATTTGCAAAACCATGTCAATTTGCTGCCTTCTTTGTCTTACTAATAGTAAAAACATTTTCTTTGAGTTTTGTATTCAACAAAACAAACGATTCAAATTTGTTACGTTGGGCTCCAGAAAATTCCAAGGGTGTATTTTCAATTTTCTGCGACATTTTATAGACACAATAATTAATTTATAATTAAAATATACTATTTTTTCACAGTAAAAGAAGGGAGACTACCCGTTGCTGTGGCTGTTTCAACAACACTGTGTTTGACATGTTTGAATAGACAAAGAGTAGGACTTTTAGTTTGTCGGCTCTTATAGGTGAGCTGTATTTAAAGCTGAATGCAAAAAGCAGAAATGTGTCATCTGTCACATTTTAGAATTTGGATGTCTGAATAATCAGAACTGAGTAACCTATCATAAGTAAATATTAGTTTCAGCGGTGAACAACTTCACATTGCCATCAGCCCAATCATCCTTTCTTGCTGTTCAGCTGTCTCCTCACGTTCACTTTTTCCTTCACCCTTTCTGTCGTGCCAATTCTGTAGTCAAATAATTTTATTTTCAATTGAAATGCACAAAATAATAACAGTCTTCAGGACTTCTTTGTCTTCTTAGTTGATGCCAGAATTTTTCTTTTTTTCCAATTAATGCTCCATTCATTGGGACACACACACACACACACACACACACACACACACACACACACACACACACACACACACACACACACACACACACACACACACACACACACACACACACACAGGAGGAATGTGAGCAGGTTTTTTTTCCCCTTTCATCACTTGCTGCTTGCATGATGGTGACACATAAAGGGGTACAGGATCAAAGCCAATCCAAATGCCCACTTAAAGTTTTTTCTTATTCACTCATTTTTCTTTGGCTTCTCTTCATATTTTAGACAGACAGAAAAAAATAGCGAAGGAGGCAGGCACACGGGCTGCCTCGCGCTCAGTCACACGCTGGCCGTTATGCCTGCACCTCCTGGTACCACAAAGGCACACACACACTTCGCACACATTTGCATGGATGGGTTCTCATATCTAGTGGTGCTATAAATGTCTTAAAATGTATTCAGTCATTATTTTTGTCTTGGAAGTCTCTAATCTAAAATGTAACATTAGAGATGTCTTTAGCTCTTTGTTTGAAGAGGGTACAACTTTATGCTTACAGGCATAAGTTTGCTGAACAAGTTGACATACAGCGGTAGATGTCGTATAGCTGGTTACAGACTAGAAAAGGTCAACTACATTGTCTTTACACTTAAGATATCAGCTGCTGATCGTTCAAACTTTTCACAGGTAAACATGGCTATATTTCAGATTAGTAAAATTCACTCACTTCACCATGGCCTTTTAAAGATCCAGCAGTCTCTAGAAAGAGCAGATATATTCAAACATACTGCTTCCGTGGCAATAAAAACATCATGAGAAAAAACAGGAGTTTTTTTTTCTCAGGCATGATGTATTGCCTACATATGAAAGCTGATTTTTTTTTTTCAGGAAGTCATTTTAGTTATCTGGAAACGTTGAATATGTTTCAAATTCATACCTATAATAGTTTTATCGCTCAATATTGTATACTTTAATTAATGACTATAGATTTTTATAACTTTATTAACATACTCTCTGTTGTAGGCCTTTCAAAAGTGAAGATGTTAGCCGTATATGATATACTGCTGTTATTACTGATGAGATTGTTTGATGTTTGTGGCCCTTATCTTCCCGGCTTTCAACGGCTTTTGCCTCCTATCAAGAAATTCTCCACATAAAAAGGGTAGAGGTGTTAGTGTTTATTGGATCGGACTTTCACGGGTAATAATGTATTAACCTTGAGTGCGGTCTGCTAATTTGTACGCGTGTATGTCTCACCTCTCTGACTCCTCTATTTGGAGACATAGATGGAGGCCGTCGCCCTGCATGTTAAGTAACCTGCTACGCCGTGGTGTTCAGCTTGCTGCTTCTTCATTTGCCATCCTGTTACGTTTCATCACAGCGCCAAGAGAATGTTGAAGGAGATTGGTCAGACCAACCTGAAGGAAGGAAAGGAAAGGATCCGTCTGAGAAGCCGAAATAGATTCTTTCTTTTTAGAGATCTGTGTTTTGAGGTTGATCAGTGAATGCACAAATGTGTGTTTGAATCCATGCAGTGTTTTTCTGTTTTCTTAGCTTAACTTACAGAATGAACCTGGCGCTGTGTATGTTTAAAAACACTATGATTCATATTGTCATGCTGTCCCCTTTAAATGATTGTGCACGTGTGTGTACATTAGTGTGTGGGGCTTAATAGTAAGCATTTTCAGTGAAAATATAGATCCTTTTTCTCAAAACAAGGGCTAGTAGCTGAGATGTTTTTCATGCCTGATAGCACACCTTACTTACAAAAATGTAAGCCTATTAATACATTGATAAAATCAATGGGGATTTGGACAATTGGACAAAAAAACCCCTAAAAAATACCAAATGTTTTCCTATTACTTTGTTTTTGTAATATATATAGTGATTATTATTATTATTATTATTATTATTATTATTATTACAGAAATTATAAATCCTTGTATCATGATTTAAATTGTATTCAGTATTTGTTAATATATAAATATTTGCTTTGATTACACATTTTTAGTGGCATTAGTGGTTTTAGTTATGTATTATAACCTGCTTATAGCCAGTGTTAGGAAGTTGAAACAGTTCATAAGTCCCTGTCTTATATCTATTTTATATTGCCGTAAAACCATCACACCTTCACACAACTTTATTTAATAAAGTGTTTTACCCCAAAATACATTTTACAAGATTACATTTGAACACATCTCAGTGACCTTGTATTTTACGTTGACACATAACACATTTTTACTGTCTGATGCTTGATTGAACCAGGCTGTAACTGAATGGGACCTCTGTAGACGTCCTGTACAAGCAGCACTGTGCTACAGAGAGACTCTGTGCTGTTGACAGAAGAACTTACCACTGCGATTACTCTGAGCTGAGCGTGGGAATAAATTACTTTATGAAAGGATGACGTGTTTGATTAAGTTAGTTGTTCCAAATGTTGCTATGGTGTTAAATCCATTATTTAGCCAGGCAGGACCGTGCTATCAACTGACGGACGGATTTGTTGTTCACAATGTAGCATTATCCAGGATTGGTGACCAGAGAGCATTAATATCGATCTCCTGATTGCACATGTTTACTGAATATCGTCCCCTAATAAAGAAAACTGCATGAGGCATTCTACTTGCCGGAACACAGAGTTTACTTGCCCCGGGCAAGCGCTAATGTCGAGCCATGGTGTGTAAAACAAACAATCCCCATGGCAGTGCCATGTGGGACATTATGTACCACCAACACACACACATGGTCACAGAAGTAACAGTCAGTGTACTAGTAAATTAGTTGAGGGGTTTAAAATAGAAGCACAGGGGCTTTCAGCGGTCTTCTATCGTGGTTTTGGAGAGATGTGGTGAAAAGACGGTTTATTACTTCTGGAGAACTGGGGCTTAGTTGGCAACCATGCCAAGTGTGTGGGATAAGAAGTTGTATTTGTGTTTTTGTGTATATGGGCTTTTTCAGGTGGATGGATGCCCAGGCAGCTTGAGGGAGAGTGTAGTGTGTGTGTGTGTGTGTGTGTGTGTGTGTGTGTGTGTGTGTGTGTGTGTGTGTGTGTGCGTGTGCGCTTACCCTCGAGAATGTTAGCAGATATGCGTATGGAGTGCATATGTTCTGCATACGCGTTGAAAAACCACATATTGATTGGTCCTGAAGCTGAAAACTAAAGTTACTTTTTGTCTGTGTGTGTGTGTGTGTGTGTGTGTGTGTATTTGTGCTGTTTTTCTTTATTTAAGCAGAACTTAAGATCCCATGGGTGTTGCAGTGGTTAAGGTTAAATATAAAGTGAATCCGGACATTTGTGTCATGCTCAAGGACACGTAGAACAGGTTCAAGGTTGATTTTGTTGACATCATTTTTGATTATTAAGACGATATAAAATCCAGTGCATTCATTTGTTTACTAACAAATTCCTTTCTGTGGCGTTGTGCTGGTCTCCAAACTGTTGCCTACAGCGTTTTGAAGTGAAGGCTGGCCTGTGTCATTTTGTTGAGCATGCAGGGGCAGTTGACATGTGTGGGAGATGGGGTTCCTTCCAACTTCTGTTTTAGACTGATGGCATCTCTGCCCTGCTGTTCACTCCTTCAGTAGGAATGCACTCAGTAGCAAACATTGCGAATAGAGCAGCTTCTGAATGCTAAAAAGGCAATTAGTATGGATATTTAGGTGTGCATGTGCGTGCGTTTGAAATGCCAAAATATATAGCGTAATTCAATGTCAGACCTCCCAAATCAATGAACGCAGAATGCATTAAAGAAACAGTTGCTCAACAGCATGTAATTAAACTTGTTTGTGTGTGTGTGTGTGTGTGTGTGTGTGTGTGTGTGTGTGTGTGTGTGTGTGTGTGTGTGTGTGTGTGTGTGTGTGTGTGTGTGTGTGTGTGTGTGTGTGTGTGTGTGTGTGTGTGTGTGTGCGGATTTCTCCACTTTGCTCTCTCTAGTAATTTGAATGATCCAGGGAATGTATGCTTAACGAATTAGAATCCAAACTTGGAGTTGTGTACTTCTGATTTCAAAATACACCCACTCCTACATTGTATTAACATTCATTTCAGTATCATTTTGATATTCATGAACCAACCCTAAGAAAAAATAAGTAATTATGTTGTTAATTGAAAAGGGACACACAACACACAGAATGCACTCTTGGAAGTGTGCATTCATAACAGATCTGTAGCCTGGATGCTGAATATATATTATGGCCCTCAGCAACAGGACAGTCTGTTGTTGGCTCAATGTTGTCTTGGCAGAAGTTGCTTAGCAGATTTAGGGCCATTGATTGGTGAACAGATGCTGCCAAAAGTGTTTTGTAAAACTTAACTGCTTTAGCTGCTTTACACAGAGTCTATATGCTAACATATCATTTCACATGATACAACTAAAGTAGAAAAATAAAATATTGGGTCTTAGTTCTGGTTAGTTCTGGACAGAAATCTTAAAATGTGGTTCTCCCCTGAACAGTTTTCTAATTGAATATAATTTATTCATAACACAGTTACAGGTGGTGAATATGCATTATAGCCAATGGCTGCATCTGTTATTAGTGAGATGTCCACTGACGTTGGGCAAGTGATTCTACTTCATTGATTTCTGAGCACACGTTTACCGTGTTTGGCAAACAAAATCATTAAATTGAAAATTCACCCTGAAACAAAATTTACATATATTATTCCACAGCCCCTATTTTTTCAATCTCTGTCTGAAAGCATTAATATCTCTTTACAAAACCTAGAATTCAGAGAGCTGAGGCTGCAGATCTGTCAGATGACAAATCTTTTAAATGACAAAAGCTGAGCTGCCCCATCAATAACCGATCCCAGAGTGACCTTAGAACCCCATGAACACTGCTCACCCACACAAGCACATGAATATATATTAGTCTAGTTTGTTCTTCCAAGAATCGGTCAGAAGTCCTACAGTGCTTTGTGGTCAAGTGAAGTGTTTTCTTCTTACAGTGGCTATAATGCACAGAGATGTTTATTTTTCGCCTTACAGCATGTTGTTTTTAAAATGAACCGACACACCAAAAGTGTCTGACATTAAGGCCAGAAATGTTTCCTTTCCATCAAGACATGACAGCAAGATATAAACAATTTGAAATCTGCAGTGACCTTTAGAGTTGTTTACTAAGGGCAGTTGTTTTATGTCTACGTTCGCCCAGTCCGGCGGACTCACAGGCATGGATTTGTAGCTGGCTGGACGGACACACACACACACACACACACACACACACACACACACACACACACACACACACACACACATACACACACACTCACACTCACACTCACCCACAGAGCTTGCTGCCTGGGGCTGGATTTTGGTACAACCCAGGGATTGGCATTTAATCTGTCAGTTCTGAAGGGCATTAGCCTACATTTTGGGGTACACACAGACACAAACATCGTCAGAGAGGGAGAGACAGACCGATGGACACTGAGAGAAAATAGACAAACAGACTACGAGGGGAGGTGAAGAGAGTGTATCAGGGTTGATGGCGTCAGTGAGCCCAGAGCTGCGTGAGAACCAAACCAAGGCCGGGGTCGGCCGGTACACGACCTTGCTTTTGAACATGTCTTCGTCTGCATAGTTAGACTGTGCTCTAATTTTCTCTGCTCCACTACTAAATATGGTGTTATGTCTCTGGTATAAGGAGACGGTCTGTTGTGTTTTATTTTTAAAAGGTTCGTTTTGGCTGCTTTCTGTCGTGTTCTGTTTTTCTTTTGTTACATTTGATTTGATTCATTGTTGTCATTTCTTTTTTAATGCAGCATACCAGCACTTTACAACATAAGGTTTTCACAGTGACGAACTGCAGTCGTCTACATGTCACAGTTGAACAAGCTTACTGAGATCACTTCAGTGTAGGCTAAACAGCATGCACAGAGATAAAACAGACTTCATGAAGCAGGTAATGAGCATTTCTTTTTTTTTTCTTTTCAGTTTTCCACCGTTTTTTTTACGCTGCCTTGTTCTGTTCTGTTCTGTTCTTGTGATGGTTAGGTTAAATCCCTTAAGGTGGTATGTGATTCAGTATCTGAGGTGAGAGTGTGAGTGAGCAGTCAAAACAAGCATTATTTTAGATTGTAGTCCCCAATACATCCCTGTCAGATCTTTTGATTTATTCACTGTAAAGGCCATCCGACCTTTAGCATCAACTCTGTGCTCCGTACAAATGCACAGAAGATATTACAGCAGTCTGCTGCTGTGTACTATAAGCAGCCCTGTCTCAATCTACACCTGTCTGTATGATATTACATGAGACGCAACCAATGCTGTGGTGGATAAAAAAAACGTGTAAAATCGTTTTTTCAACAGCTTTTACAAACATTTGATGGTGTTAGCTTCATTAGCTGATCAAGATGCGGATAGATGCCTGACAGGAACCTTCACCTGGATAATTCACCTTACTGTAGCGCGGAAAATTCTTTGGCTCGATATTAGATCCTTCCCATCCAGGGGAGCTCAGGCTTTGATCTAACTGACATTAACATGAACCTGTTAAAAGGACTTTTAGCAATAATCAGGTATCTAGCGTTCTAGACCGAACAGATTTATCCTTTTAAAAATAATTGACCTCCTGTCAGACTAGATTTTGGCCCTTTTAGTCTCTGCTTAAACTTTCATCCACAACAACAGTCTCACCCAATTTTGTTTGAGGAAATTTTAAGCTTGTTTATCAGAAAAGGTGCAAGGCAGAGCAGCATCAGAAGGGATAAATGTAATGTGATGAAAGGCTAATAATGTTTAAATCCCTGCTCCTAACGGACTTGACTTTTATCAGCTTCTATCGGCTTTAAAGGACCAGGTATTATGTCCGCATTTCCACAGCAGGGGAAAAGTATTTCATACGGCTCTAGTAATGGAATATCAAGTCAGAGGTTGTTACGCTATTATCTGGTAACCATTTGGACAGAACGTTTAAATGGACATTGCATTTAACAGTAGTAGTACGGGGGCAAGCCATTAAAGCTTTTAGTTTATTACTGTTGGGAGGCAACTGCTATTTCATATTCACATACTTAACGGAATTATTTCTACACTTATCAAGGAAATGTTTTCTATTTCCCTATGTTTTCATTAATAAAAAAAGAAATCAAACAAAACAGCTTGATAAACAAGATGAATCCAGGCCTTCAACTGTTTGGCATTGTGACCATGATAGTGTGAACACATGTGTTTGTGACTGTGTCTTCAGCTGGAAACAACATCCAAACGTTGAAAACCACAGAAATTCTATTATTTAAGCTTAACTGCCCGACTCCACGCTATTTCTAAACATGCCTTGAAGAGATGAACACACGCTCACAATTTTGCCTTTAGATGCAGTCAGAAGGTGCCAGTGATTGAGATTATTAGAGGCCCAGCAGACGTCTGGACCAGTACAGGTCCTGGGATCTGCTGTGATTATTTCAGAAGGCTTATTCGGCTTATTCGGTTCATATAGTTGGAGATGTTTTCCATTCTACAACACATTTGTATGTCCAATGAGTATATAGTGTGTGTGTGTGTGTGTGTGTGTGTGTGTGTGTGTGTGTGTGTGTGTTTGTGTTTGTGTTATGTTGCTGAAGTCCACTCTCAAACAACCTGTCACATCTGCTCTACAAAGAGGGTTTGAATGCAGGTCTCAGCACAGTATGGGGCTCTGGTATCCGAGTCAAAGTGTGTTTGCGCACTCGTTGGTATGCTGCTAAAACGCAGGCCTGCTCACAGTATGGGACTAAAGGCTTGAGCCATCCACCTCTCCCACCATCCCACTGGATCTTGTTAAACATGACTTTCCTCTGGCTTCTGCCATGATTCTGTTTCACATTTTCAGGCTATGTATACGCTCCTGTGTGTGTGTGTGTGTGTGTGCGTGTGCGTACCACTATTGGTACATTTTCCAGCACAAACACGATCGGCCACCTATAGATATATTTGAAAAAATGAAATCATAAACTGTAATGTGTCAAACTGGCAAACTTCCTCTTTCTTTTACCGTGACTCTTACCCAAGATGATTTTAGGATAGTTAACATGGAGACCGATGATGCAGCTTACAGCCTTTTAACATTTTGGTTTTAGCTGAAATAAGCTTTTTGGTACTAATACATTGACATGTAGGGCTTGTAGGGCTTACTATTTAGTTTTAATGTTCAATATGGCAGATATTTATGGTTTTAAGAAGATGCATGTTTATGTCTGTGATAAGACGTTAGCCATTTTCTTGTCTGAAATTTAGCCCATTTTACATTAAGAATTGATAAATGCACTGTGAGGCATCCCAAGCTTTCTTCCCAAATCAAGGAAAGCTTAAGCCTGCAGGTAAACAAGCTGATATTCTTCTGTGTCCTTATTATGTCGCGTTATACTATGGATGTTTGCGCATGAGTGGTCCCTCAAATAAATGGCTGCATAATCACAGCCTGTCACATAGTTGCTGTCCTTTATAAGATCTTCCTTAACAGCAATCACAAACAACTCCCGCCTTTCATCCGTTCAGACGGCTGGGCTCTTAAGGCTCCCCACTGTGCTCCAACCTTTTTTCGCTGATCCCTGATTGTGGATTTAAGCCAAAAGAGGCCAAGTTAATAAAGGATTGAAGATAACGGTGGACCTTTTACCCTGGTATGTTGCAAGTAAATGGGTTTCCATCGTTGAATCCCAAGTTAAATTCTGCATCTTTTCAGGGGATTGAGTATGAGCTTGGTTTTGGAGCCTTTTAAAAAATTCTTATCAATATTAAAGGACTCAGCGCTCATGTTGGCCCTTTACTTCTATAGGAATGTGACTGAGATAAGGGTAAAAAGTAGGAAATAATATATGGGCAGGAAAAGTAGGAAAGTCAGGTCATAGCCTTACGAATTTCACTCAAGTGGCATGTCTACTTTAGTCATCTTAAAAGAGCGAAAAATGTCCTTCAACAATGAAGTCAATCAGATTAGAATGAAAGCCACATTGTAGGACCATATGTCTTCTACCATGGCGTCTTATACTGCAGTTTTAGATGAGGGCTTAAAACATTTGTTAAAGGATGAGTCTGGCGTCATCTATTAATGACTTGTGGAGAGGAAACAGTGAATGTGTGTGTGCAGTATAGTGGGGGAACATATCCCTAAATGTCCGAATGAACGAAGTCTGTAAATTGGATTTTTATCAGCATTATTATTTACCTGCTCTGGTGCTAAATAACTGCATAATGCACCATGTAATGAATAAAATAGTTTGTCATATTTATGAGCTGTATTATTAGAATAACACCTTCCTGCCTTGTATATAAATAATATACATTTGAGACTGACAGGAAAAAACAGTTAAGGAAGATATCGTACCACAGTGTGTTCATCAGCTCACTATGATATTAGCGGATTACCAGTGTTTCATGTTAGCGGTTTTCTCTCCTTCTGGCGTTATCAGTCTCCATGTTGTATGAGCTTTAAAGGAATGGAGTGGTGCTAAATCTCTCAGTGGGGGGTTTGATGGACTTGTCACGCGATTCTCACACTTCTCATGAAACACTGATGTCTTATTAAGAGATGAGGATGCCACAGACGCTCGAAAACAGAACAGCTGGAAAAGGATGGAAGAGGCTTTACATTCTAAAAGACAGTAAACAAAGGATACTTATGATTCGAGACTGTGCCATTTATGTGTAACATTTTTCTGTCTGCATAAAACTCATATCTCTTTAGTGTGTATGAATAAAAGGGAAGGCACCTCACCATGACAGTGTAGTGACCAGCAAACTCAACCTCGAGTTGGGTTAGGTGCTAGTTTGTTTCCACAGAGTTGTAGCCGCAGGAATACAGTTGTCCATCCTCCCAGTACAGGGAATCAGTAACTTTAAATCCAGCTAAACAAGTTGTTTATTATACGATGGTAAGGATTTTATAGAGAGCCCTTTAACCACAAAATGACAAACTAAACTGCTCAGTTATTGATATAACACCATCATGACAGTCCGCCATACAGAACCTTCAGGGTGTTGATTAGAACAGATGTCAATAGTTCTATCACGGCCTTTTTTCTCTCGGTCAATAAGGCTGAGTCGTAAAGATTTTTGTTTCACCAGCAAGTCACAGCAATGCATTTCACCCACGGGCCGCTAGATCACACCAATTTCCTATCAGGCATCAGGGACTGAGTCGGACTCGCTGTATGTGTGTGGTACAATATGCGACGAGGACAGGGAATTGAAGACAGGAGGTAAAGGGAAAAGATAAATAGGGAAGCAGCAGGGCAGGAGTGCGAGATAGACGATGTCAGCTGTCAGCTATAATAAGAAAATGGTGAAATATGTTGAGATGGGAGGTCTCTGCAGGAAGCTGACAAGACAGTGTTGTTTCTATTTGGCCTATATATTACATTTTTTCTGGGGAGCGAGTTGAACATTAGTGAGTGATGGTGGTTGTAAAGCTCATTATGCTGTTTGATAAATCTACAATGACCCTTTGGAAAGGTCATGTTGAAGAGGCCAGAGGTCACTTGAAGAGGCCAGAGGTCGCCCTCCTCATCTAGTGATGAATCACCTGGCTGTGTCTGTGTGGCTTTGCACATATTTATTTATATATAGACACACACAGACACATGCACATTCACACACACAGGTGTGTGTAGCCCAGGGATTCATTGATCAGGGAGACAAAGTGTATAGTCCATATGTCATCATCTGTGTCTGAAGTCATACAAAGTGTTCATATAAGGCTTTGTTTTAGGTTTGGTTTGTTTTTTTCATAAAGGAATGATTTTATTGTATTTACTATATTTGCTTGTTATTTGGGAGTATTTGTTTGCTTCAAAAGTCACAATTAACAGATTATAACAGTTAGTTTAGTGGTGCATAGTGCTCAGATAATATGAGCACAAGTAAGGGTGATCAATACAACAAAACGCTCCATTTGGTGTGAAGTTATTTCCCCTGATAACCCCTGCACGTGTGAATGTGTGCCTTGTTAGTGTGTGTTTTTGCCTTCAGGCATGTGGGAGGCCAGATCTTAGCCTCCCAGGACCCTCCTGCCACTATTATGACAGGAGAGAAATTAAGACAGACACACATGCACACTTTGGATTGATTAAATACACAAATTCCTACCTGATTGCTTGACACCTGCTTCACTCTGTCCTTTTCCCTCAGTGATCGGTCTTTCACCATTAACATTTTACCGTTCCTCATTACTTCATTAGTTGATTACTTCCAACAAGCCTTTTTGTGTGGGTGTTGGGCGGAGGGAGAGGAATTGAACCAGCTGTCAGTAAATTTATTTTCTGACTGTTAAGGTGTTTCTTTTGTCTCAGATAACCAACCGTTGTTTGAGAGTCCTGCTCCATTGTAGCCCTTTGGTAAACAGTGAGAAGTGAAGCAGCACCAGTACCCTGGTCAGTGGACAAAAAAGTTTAGAATAGGATATTCAATTGTCCTTTTTTGGCCAACTTTGACAGCCCTAATACCCAGAGAGAAATATGTAGAGATGGCGGGACGATGGAGCAGAACAGGGAGTGAAGAGTTGACAGAGTCAATCATTGTCAGACTTGGACAATTAATCCAGTTTTGTAGTATATATCACATTTTTTTACTTTCCAAGTTTAATAATTGTTTTCAGTCCCCTAAAATACCCATTATGGTTTATGACCAGTCACAGCATTAACACAGAAACATAACCTTTTGTCTGCAACTACATTGAGATGTAAGTTTCCACAACTTGTTGTGCTTTGCTGAGTTGAGAAGGGAAACTAGAGATCCTCCTCCCTACTTCCAGTGCTCAGATCACATCCTTCTTCCATTTCAATCTCAACTTCACTCCTGTAAAGTTTTGGTACAGCATCTTCTATAAACACACCGGTGTGGTAGTTCCCGCTTCAGTTGGTGTCGCCTCGACAACATTTTGCCAAAATGACAGACTCAAAAGGTGAAAACAATACCAGCCACACACTGTCACAGCTGGTAAAAACAGAAGTTATTTCACAAGGTTGTTTGGACATCTGTTGTTAATTTGAATCAGCAAGTGCAAAATCATTTGGGTATATAAATATATACTCTGTTCAGATTGTGTGAAATACCGTGCTTCCAATGCCCTGGATCAGTTTTGAACAGACTTCACTGGTATCGTCAACCAGAGTAGGTGCGACTCAACAAGTCATGAGAATCCAATTAATATTTCTTCCTGGAGTGTGAAGAGTGTCTGTAAGTAAATGTAATAATTAAACACTAACATAGGAAAAAAAAGTAATGTTTTATAATATATTAAAATAACTTAAGGATGTGCATTACAATGTGCAAATTGCAGTAAAATAATTGCTCTGTGAAACAAATTATATAATAATGTTTTTTAAAAAAAGCATAGATTTGTTCTATAATCATCTGGGCTAAGTGTCCCATCAGACTGCTAACTGATGCACACCAATTTACAAAGCAAATTTAAGCAACCTGAATTCCCAACATAACAAAACATTATTATACAATTATTAGAAATTGAAAGTACCCCCTCAATTTGTCAGGTGTTGAAGGCAAGAATTGGAACTCATTGTTTATTTATTTGTATTTGATGTATATAGCTGAAGCTTATTATGAACACCAGTTCATTGGAATGCATTGCTAGTTAAAGTATTAATAAGAAATATATATTATAAAAAAAAATATAGCATTGACTGAAGTCTGCAAACAAGGACTAGTTGATGTCACGATTACTGTTCAGTTTTAACAACAAACTGTTGTAGAAAACCTTCTTAAATCCTGAATCTGCTTTGGGGGAATGTCAGAGGGTTGTCCCTTTTAATTGTCAATGCAGTTTGTACAAAGGAAGTCTTAAAGTGTCTAATGACAACCCCCCACTTTCTCTCTCACACAACTTGCCTTCTTAATTGTCTTTTTACATTTGACACCATGTGTGTTGGTGTGCTCTTAGCATGCAACCAATTGTATGAAAAAAGGGGACGACCTTGATGCCTTGGCAACGCCGTTCTCAAATGCATCGGCAACAAGGCACGCTAGATTTAATTTGCAGCTAAAGAAATAATGTGAGATAGATGTTGACAAATTACAGTGGAGGAGAGGAAGGAAGAAGTGAGAGAAGAGAGATAAAAATATGGATGAAATGTAGGAGTAAATGAGATGAGGGTTATTTTGCTCCCAATTAATGAAAGCAGAGGACCCACCAGAGTCATTTCTATTCCATTCTGATTGGGTTTGGTTATTCCAAGCAAGCAACATATTCCTCATTTGGGAGTAGTTAAGGTTAGTGAAGGAGCTAGAGGGTAGAGAGAAGTGGATTTTGATATGTTTTCAGGTGCTCTGACTATCTCCTGCAGGTGATTTTTCTCCCAGCAGGTGATGGCAGGCTTTCACAAGGTCACACCATTACCTCTCTCTGTCTATCATTGTCTCCCTCACTTATCTTCGCTCCACGTTTGCACCCTCACACACTCCAGTAACTCTAGTTTCCGAAACTTTCACCTTATTTTTTTCCATCTTTTTCCAAACACTAAACATGTAACAGCTGCAGTGTGAAGGCCATTTTATAATTGTTCTACATTACCTGTTGTTTCACAAGAATAATTGGCACAGTCACTGTGCTGTCAGTTTGTAAAAGCTCAAGGGTGTCACGTTGCCACGTAGTTCACAAGTGTAACGATAAAGCAATGATTTAAAGGCTTTATACATAATTCACTGTAATTCAGACGAGGACTGTGAATCTCATTAGCAAGTCATTATGACTTGCATTGCAGCAGAGGGAGAGAGAATGATGAGGATCGGGAGGGTAAGCAAAAGATTGGGAGATGGATGAAATTAGGGAGTGAAATTCATTTCAGGGTTGAACTATCTGAGATCTTAAGTCTCATTATTTAAACGAGCAAATGGTGGAAGAGGGTGATGTCTGCTTCTTTGTGATTTTTGTGTTTCAACTATTTGATGCACATTTTGAATGATCAAGGGACAGCTCTTTGATGACAAGCGTCTTACAACTTTTGATAGGCATCGTATATTATTATTAAGAAAAACACATACAATCATAGTGGGGGAAAAGGCCAGAGATACTACCACATGTATTGCTTGTAGTTACATCACTCTTTGTAAGAGAACAGGTGAAGATTTGTGTTGCACAGTGCAGCTCCACACTGTCAATGCATGAATCTGGAATAATAAGTGGAAGCACTCTGAAGCTGAAACAATCAGTGGATTCATGGAATACGTTTTTAGTTGGCTGACATTTTGATGATCAATTAAGTTGTTTAATCAAGCAAAGATGCCATCTGTTTTCTTGTACTCAAATGGGAGGATTTGCTGCTTCTCAGTTTAAAATCAATTAAATATATCTTTTGAGTTTTGCAATGGTGAGCGGACATAAATAATTAGACGATTTATATATATATATATTTTTTTTTTCATTTTAATAGAATGTGAGAACTGATTTACCTCAGCTCATCTTATTTCTCAGTAAATAAATAAATAAATCCCCTAGATCGTTAAAACGCTGTGTAAGAACAAATGTTTAATGAGTAAATTTGGCATTTAAACAACTTTTATAAACTGCATTGGATCGGGGTCTTGGTGGTTTGAAATTGCTACTGAATGTAGGGAAATGTCAGTGTGAGATGTAGCTGATCTGACAGATGGCATATGGAAAGTTCTTCACTGACCCTCTGTTCACCTGAACCGACACACACACACACACACACACACACACACACACACACACACACACACACACACACACACACACACACACACACACACACAAAACACCTGCTGATCCATCCCTCTTCCTCTCTCAATTTCAGGCAAATTTCCTCTCAGAAACAAGAAAGATGAGAACAGTAATGACAGAGTATATATTTTTTCTGACTATAGCTCTGTTTTCCAACCTCTTCATTGAAATAAGAGAGGCTCTAACAATGTACTGATTCAGTGTGTGTGTGTGTGTGTGTGTGTGTGTGTGTGTGTGTGTGTGTGTGTGTGTGTGTGTGTGTGTGTGTGTGTTTGTGTTTGTGAAAGCCAGAGGGACTGACCGACTCAGGTGGCAGGTGTCTGTGTGCGCAACAGCCAGCATACCAGCTGCCGTGTTCCTAACAAGTATCTTTAGTTACACACAGAGGGATTTGACACTGAACCAAACCCTGTCAGTGTGAAACATGATCAGCCTCAGATCTATTCACCAACAGACAAATAGGCCCCACACTGTGGACTCAAACTTGAGCAAACAAACAAATTACTCAAACTCATATTCGCCATGTACTCATGCATACACACAGGTTGACCTGCACAGAATTGAAAGCCTTCAACGTCCTTTTCAACAAGCTGGTTTTAAATGCCTAATCATTTATTAATAATGCTCAACTGTAAGAGAGAAAAGGCCAATGCCACCATGTGTGTGTGTGTGTGTGTGTGTGTGTGTGTGTGTGTGTGTGTGTGTGTGTGTGTGTTCCCTGGAAGAGCACCTGTAAGCTTGTGGCATATCCCCTATTGAGCTGTGGAGGCTTTTTTCAGTTGGTGTTAGCTAAACAAGCACTGACCTGGAAATAATTTGGCCACTGAGATACTTAATACTAGCGGCAAGTTATAAAGGATGACATTCTCTCTCTCTGAATAAGTGTGTTCATTCTCCATGCACCTTCAGGGTGACAAGTGACAGCAGAATTATTCCACAAACTTTACAGTAACGCATACACACTGATGAAGACACAAACACTCTCTCAAAGTCTCTCTCAATGGACGTCACATCCACATTCCATGTGTTAAAGTATAGAGACGTGCTTGATATACATTAAGTCATGCAAGATGACAGTGCGGTGTTTTGACCTTTGCATGCCTTATGCTCAAACCCCAAGGGGGAATTTTTGAAGCGATGCACCCAGTGGAAGAGAAAGGATCGGGGTAGAAAACAGATGACAGTTGGTCAACTTTGAGAAAGAGAAAGATGCACGAGAAAGCGAGAAATTTCAACATATGGTTTGAGGATGAAGGCTGTAGCATAAAGAGGTCATATTCCATGTCCGGTGATTGTTATATTGTGGATGAGGTACAGACGAAACCAAATGTAAAACAACACATTTACATTTGATTGTGAATGTGTATCTGCTTGTTACGCGCACGTGTGTTTGTATATATTATATTATATATTATTATATAATATATTTATCTGCAGTAGTTTTAATCCTTTGAAACAGAGTTCCCAGGAATATACATCCAAACTGTTACATGTTTACAGAGACGTACAAAATGGAAAGAAGTTTCATTACGTGTAAACCAAATAGGCTAATATGTACAAAAAATATATATCACTACAGAAATATGGATGTCCTTTACGTTCCTCCGCGTGGTTGTAATTCACGGAGTCAGCAGGGATGCAAAGCTCAGCAGCGTGACAGTAACTTCTATCTATTGTATGAGGACAGTAAACACGCTTTATAGGCCACATAAATGACAATCTTTTCTATCACAAAACATTATTAATACCACCAAATTATACTCTAAGGTGGCCAGTTTGGGAACCAATAGGTTTATGCATATTTCTTGTTTTATGTTGCTTGAAATATGACCAATGTGTTTCAAATGTAGCTGAAGTTGTACCTTTTTAAAACAACTCCATTTTCCAAGATTCTCGGATAGTGTGCTCCTGCCTCTGGGAAAATGTCATTTTTTGGGGAAATATTTTTACCTAATCTTCAGTACCTCTATGGGTGTGCACACATGTGCCTTGATCGTATTGTCATCAAAGCATCTTGCGCTTCATTTAGGAGGGCTTGTTTCTAATTGAACTAAAACAGCAGATGGACAGGGTGCTGCAAACTTGCCAAGAAGCTATTTTTCAAAAGCGGTATCTGGAGTGACACAAGCCCAAGGCTTACATGTTGGCTATAGGTACGTATATGAGCAAAGAATAATGGAAGCATTAAAACCTACGCAGCAAGATGCCAACCTCTGTAAGGCAATGGTTTGGTGGGTCGGTGCCTTAATATACCCGGGGCAGTCCTTAACCTCTGAGGTGCTGTAAACAAACAGACAGCTGGATATGAAAAGGATGAATATTGCTGTGGGGAATAGGGCCACATGTGGCATATATGCTACTATGCATTCCCTGGCTGCCTGAATATCACTGTGGTTTAGCAGTGATGTGTGATTAAATTGTTGTGCGAGTGTGTGCGTCTGGGAACCACAATGCACTCTCTGTGTGCAATCTAGGCATATGTGTTGTAAACTTTGGTATGTCGTACAATCTACTTGTACTTTATTCAGGGTTTGCTTTATATTTATTTGAAGTCACACTAAAGCTTTAGAGCTTCCTGGTTGCAACTTTTATTGAAATTCCCTTCCTGGTCTTTGAGGGCTTAACCGATGCAGCCCCAACAATAATTAGGTGCTACTTCATTAACAGCTTTGCTTTATTTATTTTAGCTTATTTAGCATTCAAAACTGAACATTATAATTGAAAGTTGCAATCAGTCTGAAAGTGTGCGTCTGTCTCTCTTTCTTTATTTAACGTTTAACATTTTTTAAAACTCAAATATTGATGATATAGTCTTTATTAAACACATTTCTTTCTTTAAATTAAGTATTTTATTGGTTTATTTTTGCATTAGATACTCTTCATTTTATTAGAATGCATTGGAGTTTAGCTGTTGATCTTACTTTTGGACGGACATGAACAGCTGCAGAGTTGCACACAGACAGCAGATGTCCAAATGCTTCTAAGTGTGGACAGCAAGAAGAGTTTATTGTTGTATGTTGGCTGAACAAAAAAAAGAAGGTGTTTGTGACTGCTAAACAACAATAAGACAAAGGTTTGGGCATACAATACATGTATACATGTACATTGAGTGCAGCATCCAGTTTACTTTTCTAGTGCATGCACAGTCTGTGTGCTCTTTAGTGCTTACTGTTCACAAGGTCAAACTATAGTTTTGTACAATAAAACACATAATTGTGAAACTTAAATGTTGTATTACCTACTTTGGTGGTTATGCAGGTGTAAGTATCATTCATTTATCATGGGATGTAGTACACATGTAAAAAAATAATTTCAACAGATTTCAGCCATAGAATCTGATTTTATCTGTTTAGCTGCCCAAATGTTTCTGAGACAGAATCTGTCTACAAATAACAAATCGGGTCTTTTATGATGTTACACTTCAATGTCATTAATGTGACTTTAGTTCTCGGATGTAATAAAACATTTAGGTGTTTTGTAAACCACAGAACCTGGATCGTCATTGAACATTTTTACTGATAGAGAGTGTGAAAAGGAAAGATTGAGAGAGATGGAATAAATGTGGTCCAACAAAAGAGGCTGAGGCAGCTCTATTCATCCCAAACGAGAAAAATATTCACCATCCCTCTAACAAGCCAAATGTGTTTTGAAAATCACCTCCTCATTCTGTAAAGCCTTTTTTTCTTCCAACAATCAACCATCCTTCCCCTTCCTACTCTTTTCTAATTGTAATGAACCGTGCCTTGAACCTTCCTTATTAATTGGTGTCGACTCAGATGTGAAGTGTTTTTTTTTTTTTTTTTTTTTTTTTTTTTGTACATTCCATAAATTAATTTTTACCAAGTAAGGGGTCCTGCATAGCAATTTAATCAGACAGCTTGCTTTGTGCACACTGCATCTTTGGCTTTTAAAGGAATGCTATTTAGAATAAATAAGGCGCTGTGGTTAAATGAGGAGGCCTTTTAGAAGGACTGATGAGCCGCTGTGGAGCCACTTCAGGCTGTGTAGGGGAGCAGACATCAGCCAGGGAAATTAAAAGGCTGAATAGATGCTTAGACTTTTTAGCTCGATAATGAGACTTCCCTAACACACGTATTGTACTCGCACTCGCATATTTGCATTCACATGCATGCTCACATAGCATAATTGAGTCGCAGTGCACCAACTCGTATAAACATAGATGTGTAAAATGCATATATGCAATACACATGCATGGAAGTACAAAGGAATACACACAGAGACTGAGGAAAAAGAATGAAATGCACAAAATCATTATTGGAAATTTAAGATTTAAATTGAAATATTTCCAACTTTTTTTGAACAATAATGGAATACAGTATGGCAATTTATTACAGTTGTGATGGCAAAGCAGAGTGGATCAGAAAAGAATGTTTGAGTGAAGCTCAAATATAATCTGTCTGATTTGAGCTACAATATTGCTTGTAGATGAAAATAGTAAATCTTTTAGAAATGATGTCGTGTCCTCAGTGCACTGACCTCACACGTTAGGCCAATGAATTAACAATAAAACACAGGTCGGGTAAGTGTGCAGGATGTCATTGTTTCTTGGTGTCACAGGCCTGTACCAATGTCCGCTGCTGAGAGTGTCCACTGGAAATGTATATTACCGTGACAAACTATGCCACACCTAGAGCATATCATGCGCCTGTCAATACATTTTTATATATACCTAAAGCACATACTTTGTTCTGATATTTGGAGCCATACCGTGTCTCGTTTCAGCTGTATCACATTGAGAAATATCACATTGTACTTGTCAACAGTCTTGTTTCGAGTCACAGTACTTTTCTTCAGATACATATCCCAGCAATGCTTTTGCTGTCATTTATTTACATAGCTCTATTTAAAAATGCCTGTGCCTCTTGTATGTATTCCAATACGGAAGTTCACATCAGAAGAAATCTTACAAGATAAACGTTACTATAACCTGTTGCAAACTAGTGTTTTTTTTCCTTCCTTTTCTCTTCTCAACACAACAGAAGGGACAATCATCAAATGCTACTAAAACATAGATTTTTTGTGACAAATAAACAATTTAAAGAGTTTTATTATGATTGTATACTGCTCTGCAATTCCTACTTTTTAGATTGATATAATTATTTAATCTTTGTGTTAGCTGGGGAAAAACAAAATGTTGATATGCAAAGATCGTTGATGCATTACAAGTCACTTAGCATCTGCCTTTCCACTTTTCCAAACCCTTGCTTGTAATAATTTATGACCTTGAAACCAATCATGATTGTTTATGCTTGGACTAATTTTGTGTGGATTCATTCAACCAAGAATGTCCTTTAACCTCTGTCATCCTAACAAGGATTTCCCCCTTGTCGCCACTTCTGGTTCAAAATAATTGTACACATGCACACAAATACACATACAGTGCACATTCGCACTTACACACTCATCTTCTAATCCCACAGGCAGAGAATGCATGTATTCCTACACACACACGCTCTTACCTTTTTTTTTTGCGACGGATTCACACTGTGGCGAAAGGCCTCATGGGGAGTGGCTGTGGCTCTGAATGTTAAATGCCTGTGAGTGCCCTGTGACCTGACCTGTTTAGTGTGAGACTAAAGCTGCCACACTAACACACAACTGCCAACTGTCTGTTCCAGACACAAGCTAGTTTTGTTTTTATCCAGTTTACATTACAGAAGAAAACTCAAATATCCTCATTAAGGGAGTTTGTTTGCAGCACAAACTCTCTGTGATATACCATAATCTACTTACAAGACAGATCTCCACTGAAACAGATAGCCCTTTCGTTCAATTCTATCCTAATCTGTACACGATGAACACGCAATTCTATTTTGGGATTTAACTCCTTTCCTTTTTAAAAACACTAACCCTCTGGTAACAACTTGATAGTGAACATTTAGTTCCATTTATTTGTTAGGGTGTTTTTATTCCCAGCAGTTGTCTCTCTATGAGAGCCTCAGGCTGAGGGGCTGCTCCCATAGCATCATCCCATAACAGCCTTTCCTACAGAAAGTAGGCCTTTGCATTAGAAATGGGACTCATGGGACTCTTCAGCTTGGGGAGTTCCCTCTTCGTGGTTCAGTCAAGTGCTCATCTGTAATGCAATTCCCTGCACGTGTGTTTGAATGTTTGTATGGCCCATTGCAATCGCTCCTGTTTTTTTTCTTCTTCTTTTAATCAGCGTTTTCTTTATTATGAACCATTGAAGCGGCGAATACAACTCATTTACAGTAATGCAATATTTATCGCACATTCAACTCATTTTAACAAGACAGATGTCAGCCATTTCACAGTGCTGGGCAGGTGTGTGTGGGATTTTTTAAAAGGCCATAATCTGAAAGCCTTGCATTTCCTCTGACCTGCCTTTACTAGGCCCATGTTGACAGTTGAGCTTCATCCTATCTCTGATACACCCGGAGGCCATGTGAGCAAGCCATAAACTATCCATGTTATAGGTGTATTGATTGGTCAACAGATTGCCTATAGCCTGTAAAACACAGCTCTAACGTGAATGCCTTTATAAGCCATGTCGGTAATAATTGTGGAAAACAAATTGCTCCCCCCCCCTCTCTCTCCATATGGAACAAAGCGGTTCGGCGCATGTTATGGTTGTGTTAGCCCGGATCAATCTGGATCTTCCTGCTGCTGAAGTCTTAAACATGTAGATTTTAAACAACGTGTCAAGAGAGGCAAGCAGGCCTTTGCAACTTGTCTTAGATGCTTAGGCCTTTTCAAATCTATATCGTCTTTAACATCACTTACCACGACTCACTTTTATAGGCCTGCTTTCATGTAATTATCTTGCATTGATCAAACTGGGCATCCCGTCTCTTGCATCTTCTATCCCTTACCTTGCTTTCAGCTGTTTTTTCTTTCTCTTTAAATTTCTGTTTTTCTCCCATTCTATGTCCCTTAATGGGCATCAGCTCTTGCTATCCTATGATACACAAAATCAGTGCGTGTGTGCGTGTGTGTGTGTGTGTGTGTGTGTGTGTGTGTGTGTGTTTGTGAGTGAGGTCCCATGGGATTCTGCAGCTTTACTTATCAAACCCCTCTCTCATCCCTCAATCACAATCTTCCTTCACAGCCTCCCAGCTCTCGTCCTCCCCCTTCATTTCCTTTTGAGTCCCGTTGCCATCCTTCCTCTCCCTCTCCCCTCTTGGTGATGAAGATGTGCTCTTTGACAGTTGTTGTTTTTTCCATCCTTTTACTCAACGCCAGTTCTCACTCCCTTGTTTCTCATTCCCTCCTGACATATTCCACTCTCCCTCTGTACCTTCTTTTAAAAAAAAAAGTTATTTTGTATGTTTTTAAACAAACCTTTTTTACACATGTTCAAATAAGCTTTAAAGCTATCCACTGCACATTAACAATTATGTTTTTAGAATATTAATTAATTAATTGATTAATGTGCACTGTCCTGTATATGTATAACAAATAAAACATTATATTCCAAGGACATAGAAGTTTACTGCATTTCCATTGGCACCCCAGAGGGTTGGATTTGTTTGCAAAAGAAAATGAATATTGTATATTTACCATGAGAAGTTTAAAGGTTTTATCACATTATTTCCCCGTTGAAAGCCAGTTACTGATGTTTGTACTGCAAAGTCCTTTAAATAGACATTCTAATCATTTAGCTACAGTAAGTTGGTTGTTAGACCACAGAACACAGTGTTGGTCTTTACTCTGTAGCTGTATAGTGTCTGAGATCTGAACTGCATTAGATAACTCGCTTTACACTAGCGGCACATTGGAAGGTTACTGTTAAACTGGCGGCTAACATACAGCGGGATTGATGAGACACCTTTACTGACTCTCCCTCTGCTTCATCTGTCATGTTTTCGTGCCGTTTATCTCCCTAACCATCAGCTTTTCCCTTCCCACTCTCCTTTTTTACGTGTTTGTAACGATGTTCTTTCGACAGTTTCCTGTCAATCACTCTTGTCCATGTCTCCCTCTTCCCTCCTTTTCTCTCAGCTACATCTCCTAGAGGCCCCTGGTATAGTACATTAACAGCTTTCATTTAGTTTAGTTTGTCTGCAGTAAAATCCCATAAGCCCAGAGTTAGCTGCTATTTTATTTATACTGTTTGTGTTTTGACAGTTGTTTGAGTAAACTTTGCCAGTACACTTATTCGCAGAGGAGAAGCTGCATTCTCAGAGTAACAAAGTGTGCTCTCTCAGTCTGGGTTGACAATCAGTGATGGAGATGTATCGCCTGCTGTTAGAAACAAAACACACACACACACACACACACACACACACACACACACACACACACACACACACACACACACACACACACACACACAGGAAAATATATATTGAAAGTAGATCAAAAGTACGTATGAAAACTATTGCAATGGATTATAATTTGCCAATGTGGAATTAAAATGGGGGCAACCTGAGATTGCATTGTTGTATAAGTAGGAGAAGTTTGGGGAAGTGGAAAATATGTGAAGAGGACGAGTAAATACATTTGGTCTCTCTCCCACTTGATCACACTCACACTCACACACACACACTCATTGACACACCAGCCCATATCTTAATTACTGAGGCTTGATGGGTACTTAACCTTGCCCCTTGCTGCTTATGCTAATGCAGAGAGGTCAGGAGTGTGGTGATTGGCTGGCTTGCTGTCAACTCAGCCAGAAAACTGTCAGGAGTGCGGATGAGAGGAGGAGAGAGGAGAGGAGACTTGAGGAGCAAGGACAAGGGTTTTCTGGGAAAAGAGAGAAGGGGCTAGCAAAAGTTGGGATGTAAAGAAAATAAATCTGTTATACTGCATTACATTTTTATAGACCAAAAAAGTTAATTGATAAATAAATAGAAATATTTTTATGACCCATCCTGTTAGGAAAATGTGTTAATATACTATATATTAACACATTTTCCTAACAGGATGGGTCATAAAAATATGTCATTATGTTAAACTGCCCGCGGAGCCACACACTAAACACAACGCAGATATATACATCTCAGTTACACAACCTTTCATCATTACTCTCACCGGTATGACCCATAAGCAACATATTTGTCAAGGAACATATGGCCCGCTCGGTGTGCGTGTGGGTAATGAGCTCATCCTCTTCCCCCCGATGTAGTTATCTGTATAGGGCTGACAGTGTTGAGCAGCAGGGAGAGTCATTGAGAGTCACACACACACACAGGACACACACACACACACACACACACACACACACACACACACACACACACACACACACACACACACACACACACACACACACACACACACACACACACACACACAGTTCACAGCTGCTACCATGTTTTGGATGATTCCCCACCTGACAAAAATGTGTGCTTGTATGGATGAAGTTACAGATCTATGTGCCTCAAATGTTTTTCCCTGGTTTCAAGACAACATAAAAATACTTCATGTTTTATAGATTAGATGTTTCTGTTAGTGGTCAATGATGACTACGGAAATGAAACTTCATTTTAAATTAGAAGTGGACCTGTGTTCAGTACAATGTGGTTACTTTTACTGGAAACACAAGGCATCATGAACACAGTTGCAAAAAATCCTCAGGTTTAGTGCATCACAAAAAAAATACATTAGTTTATATAACGCACCAATTAATATGTAAACAAAATAAGAAATGATCAAAAGGTTTAAGAAAAGCTGGCCATATTTAACAACATAGACAGCTTTCGTGTTGGTGTGAAACATTTGTGGCAGTTGTGAGAACATCAGCAGTGTGGCTCATTTATATGATGATGTCACTATATTTCTCCACAAAGTAAGGGCTTCTCCTTCACTTCAAGTTTTGTTGTTAGAAAGTTGAAGAGGCCCTTATATAGGTCATGCAACGTGGTGCATTTAAATGCCTAGAGTTATTTCAATGTCATATTTACAGCACACGGCTTCTCCAAGTCAACCTGATCAAGTCAGTTGGACATTTAGTCCGGTCTGATTTGACTGAATCACTGCGTCCACTCAGCTGTTAAAAACCAGTATGTACAGCACTTCCTCTCTTCCATACATACTTTCCTCAGAGGTCATACATGTACGCATGGACTAGTGTGCGTGTTTGCCGTTGTCTCCGTGACCGTTGGTATGTGTATGTAAGTATGTTCAGAGCATGTGGGTGTTAGGACCCCGAGTGTGGGTGCGTGTGTGTGGTCGCGAGGCTACAGAGAGCAGTAACACAGTTGACAGGGCCGTAGAGATTTAGGACGAGGTGCCAAGGAAGCCAAGGAAATATGTGCGCACACACACACACACACACACACACACACACACACACACACACACACACACACACACACACACACACACACACACACACTCGTCCTCTGATCTCGGGGGGCATCTGCTCTGGTCCGGGTCACTGTGCAGTGAGCACTCGATCGGGCTCAAAAGTATCACCGTGGCAAATGCATCGCATATTCCCGTTCCATCTCATGCCATCCACAAACTGTGTGCGACGTGATTGGCCCGTTTCCCCCCTGGGGCACTGAGGCGATGGCTCAGGCGCTGTCTGCTTACTCGCTGTGTCAGCTATGGCTCCGAGTCTGTGGGCGGGGAGCGAGTAGCGCATTAAAGGAACGTTTGGCGTATTTTGGCAAGAGACGGTGTGAATTATGCAGACGCATCCCTAATGTGTGTGTGTGTGTGTGTGTGTGTGTGTGTGTGTGTGTGTGTGTGTGTGCACTGCCTGTGCGTCCTTTTTAAGGAACAGTGTAGGGAATATAAGCTACTCCAAGCAAACAATATCCCGTTTTTTGTGTTCCTCTTTCTCACTACACCCAGTCTTAAAAGTTTTTGTCCATTCACCTTTTATTTAATAATATTATATTCTGCTTCCATATCCTTCCTCTCTCTCTCTGTTTTCAAGATGTGTTTACACACCAGAAAAGACACTCACAGTGGCGTGTTTATTATTTTTTTTTACTATGTATAATAAAGGTAAAAGGTCAGTGGATAAACCAGTTTAAATGAACATGCACAATAAAAATGTGCACATCTGAAGATAAATAGAAGTGCTGCTTCTCTGAATGTTTTGTTAAAACAGTTTTGCCTGTGGTGAGGCATCATCCAACAGCCTTTCTTCTCTCTTCATAATGCATTTTGGCACCTTAAGTGATTTGTTGTTACCTGCTCAGCACTTGTATGCGAATGTAGATTGAAAAGTAAAGATGAGAAGAGTCACTAAAATAAACCTGAATAATACAGGCAGCTCTGAATAATCAAAAAATCTTTACAAAAACACATCATTTCTGCTTTCATCTCTCTTCCCTTCATTCCTCCAATCATCTCTAACCAACTTAAGCTTTAATCTATCCCTCCCATTCTCATTCACATGACAACGTAAGCTGGCTTTGAATTGAGTTGTCTACCTTCACTTTTCTGTCTCTCTCCTCACCCTCCTCTCTCACACACACACACACACACACACACACACACACACACACACACACACACACACACACACACACACACACACACCCTCCACCTCCACCGCTACCACAATCCCTTTGTTTTGCTGAAGAATACAAACATAGTCTGAATTAAAACACAACTGACAGTTTGCATCCAGTTTCGTTGCTCCTCCTCTGTCCTCCTCCCACGATTCCTCCCTCACTTACACGCCCCCACCCTTCCATCCCTCCCTTTCTCTCTTGCTCCAGCTGTCAGGAGGCTTCATTATTAAAGATTCATGGCGGAGTCTGGGCAGCTCTCCCAAAAGCTTTTGTCAGACAGACCGAGTGTCTCAAATCTCACAGCGACTAACTGGAGGTGACATAAAGACTCGCACAGATCCACAGGCACACACACTCAAACACACGCACTCTCTCTGTGGTTTGCTTCACTATTTTCCTATTTTTCCAGCCCTATTTAATACAAATAATCTTAAAAAAAGGGTTTCTTAGTGCTACTTTTCAGTTCTAATAATTGGTCGTTTTAAAATACCATATCAGTGATTACTATCTTGCCAATGGCCGCTTCATCCAGAGCCTAACGGTAACATGAATGTTGTAAATATTTAACACTCACTATAATGTTATGAATTCCCAGTTTTGACTTGGTTATGTTTTTCTGTCATCACAAGTCAAGGTGACCTGTTTTGTCATGAAAAACAGTGTTATTACTTGTACCTGCTGTCTTCTATCATGTCTTACTGAAATGACTATTACTATGGCTGTTTGTTTTTAGTTTATTGGAGTTGGATTTGCATAGCTGTTGATTCTCCCCTCGTCCTATCTCCTTCAACTCGTTGTTATATGAAGCCCATTCAAGATACATATGTCACCGGTCAGTAGCCCATCTGTTAAAGTTGTTCTCAGCTTTCAGGTGTTTAAACTGACAACACAGCAAAATACTACAAAGTAAAATGGATTTAATTCTAGGGTCTCAGGTGATGGATGATCACATAGTTTGTTGATAAAAGCTTCCACTTACTAGTTAGGAAACCTCTGGATGTGAGAGACAACCCATTTATATAAATTCAACAATGGATCAGGACATCGGTAATCTCAATGGCACATATGATGAAGGATTTTCATTTAAAAAAAAAAAATAATAATCCTTGCATACCTCCTTCTTTGATATACAAGACATTCCGAAACCAAATTTGCATCATGGGAATTACCTTGAGTAAATTTCTTTCATGGACATTTCAGGAGGGAATAGCTTGCATACCAACACGGAAAACAAAAAATGGTTCTCTCTGCAGCAGGACACTTTCACAGGGAGGTAACATTGTGTTCCTTGTATTTGCTACTTGATGTGAAACCAGCTATCCTTGTGCCTCGTGAAACTGTAAACAGTACAATTCAGAGTGAGGTCTTATGGCTCATTTCTTGTAAATACAGATATTATCAAATCAAGTCTCTCTAGATTAATATTGCTTCTTAGGTGTGGTTTTATATTTGGTACCTGATGCAGGCAGACTCTGTCCTTGAAGACCAGTGATTCAATTGTTTGTATGATTTTCAGCCACACCAAGCCATTATAGCTTCATTAATGGCTTAGGAAGTTTAAATTAATTTTTGAGTTTTGAGGAGCAGGTTTCATTTCAATTGCATCTAGCTTTACTGTCATTGGATATTGCAATTGGATTACGACAGCTTTGGAGAATTATAGTAAAGTTCTCATTTTACATGCAGGCACATGGTCGCGTGAGGAAGCCTGTAATTGCGGCCTTTGAGACAGCAGTGTGTTGGTGTTATGCTAGCTGTCTTTTTTTCCCCCCTTGTTAAGTCAAAATAATTTTGCAGGAATTGCGCAAACTGTTACCTACTAATGTTAATCTCCTCCTCTGTCTATTTCTTTTGTTATTTGTTTCTACAGAAAAGCCCAGGAACAGCAGAAAAAAGTGGTATTAGCAGGTTGTGTTCCCCAGGCTCAGCCACGGATGGACTACCTCAAAGGACTCAGCATCATTGGGGTATGTGTGTGTGTGTGTGTGTGTGTGTGTGTGTGTGTGTGTGTGTGTGTGTGTGTGTGTGTGTGTGTGTGTGTGTGTGTGTGTGTGTGTGTGTGTGTGTGTGACTTTGACTTACGCATATGAAAGTACTAATCACAGTAGGGAATGTAGGGATGTGTTCACACAGCATATACCATTTATGCGTGTGTCCCTTCGTTGTCTTCATTTGTGTCTTATTGGCCACCTTTTGAGGAGGACACACACACACACACACACACACACACACACACACACACACACACACACACACACACACACACACAGATATACAGACGGTTTGACCTGTCATTCACCTGGCTGCTAACCTGCTGTGTCGGTTCTATCTTGGCCTCCCTGCCGTTTGGTTGATCAGTAGACCTCCCTGAGAGAAACAAGACATCTAAGATGAACACGGTGGGAAGTAGGAGATATGGGAGAACTTATGATATAGGTGGGAGAAAAGTATGAGAGAAAGGTTTAAGGATCCGCATAAAACCTTTTAGTTTTTTTTCTCAGTTCATAACGCTCTTGTCCTCGGCATGCGGAAATTTTTTATACGAGAATGGAAAGATCAGGTACATCGACTGCTTTGCTATCGGGGGAGTTTTCGTGTTTCGAGAAAGACAGAGGTCGGAAGGTTCAAGTGAATGACGTGAAGACTTCATAGCTTTGAGCCTTCAGCATAAACTGGCATATGTATTGCTCTCTGGCATTGGACAGTGTGTCCCTCTAGTTAACATTCAGTTAATCAGGGGAGTCAGAAATATGCAGATAACAACACTCCAATCACTCATAACCCTGTGGTGCATGTATAAATAGATTGTATGGCAAACTGTGATATGGAATAGATATTTAATTGTCTGTCTGTTTCACCTCAGTAATCACAGGAGGGAACTAAAACGATGCATCAAGGTTATCACTTTTTAACAGCAAAATGAGCGTTATTGATTAAATCATTGTCGATTTGTAATTAGAGTGTGTTTTTCTATCTACTGCCTCTTTCCAGGATCCTGTAAAGTCCTCTTGAGACTTAAGTCTAATACCTGTAAACACTAAAACATAAATAAACAATGTGAAGTTGTTAAAAATATGCCTTTTAGTTGAGCCATGTAATGCAAACATGTCTGCACCACACATACAAATGTTTAGGAGACTTAAATCATTGCTGCATGACTAGGAAAGTGAACAGCTGGTTAATTGAGATGTGTCATACATGCGTGCATTCTCTTGTTCACTCCATGCTCACAGAGAAACAGCTCTGCCTTCTAAATCACCACAGAAAACCACGATCATAATTTCACATAATGCTGAATTTATCTGCTTGCGTAAAAAACTAACTGCCTTGTTGGAAACTGTGATAAATCAAAAGTTCGAATACCCAATGTTGATTACTGCCACTGTGTTAAAATAAATGGGTATGGGGTAGGTGGGGTGTCTCAACTGTTATGTCAAATATCCTTTACTATAAATAATATAATTCCATTTAAGTAAACATACCCCTGTGTAACATAATTACATTCAAATCAAGTGGCATGTATGTATAAAATAATTACATTCAGATAAACAGGCTTGTATATGTAATAGCCTTCAGGGTGAGGCTGAAACATCTGGGAAGTTTACCACTGTCGGCCCTTTTATTGTCATGAATAGATTGGATTATGCATTGATACACGCACGCAGGCACACACACACACACACACACACACACACACACACACACACACACACACACACACACACACACACACACACACACACATGGACGCATGCATGGACAGGCACACATGGTAACAAACACAGACGGAGGTATATGAGTATGCACACACTCCCCTTGTGTATCCTTGGTTGTTACAATCAACCACACAATGCAGTGACAGTTGGTGGTTTATGCAAAGTAGATGCAAATAACCAGCCGTGGATTTGTATATAGTGATTGCACTAACGGCTAGATAAGGGGTGAGGTAAAAAATAAAAGTGCTTTCAGTTGAATTCATTCAGTTCAATTGACCTGTGTGCCATCTTTTATGTGTATTTCTGTTCGGTTTTCCTGTCTGAATGAGTTTATTGTGCGTAAGGTACACAGTCAGTCACGCAAGGCTACAGTGTTGAGCGTCTCTGAACTGGACATGTCACATCCTGTATATGAGATGCATCACAGACACACACACACACACACACACACACACACACACACACACACACACACACATGCACACACATGAACATGGTGCTTGCTAGGTAATCATAGGATTACAGTGGGTTAGCAATGTTGAAAACATGAGATGCACGCACATCAGTCTTCTCAGCATATATGTTTGCCTTGGGTGTGGGCTACAATATTGTGAGCCAAGTTTATGTTCTTGTTTTAATATTTTTGCCCAATTACTCCCATATTATATGCACTTCACATTCATAATTGTAAGTAAATGTAAATGTTACGCAGTTGATTGCTCACGGCGGTCATTAGCTTTCCAGTGGAGCACACACACTGGGACTCAAATGGACTGACATGAACGCACAGCCGGGCCGGCTAAATAAAGAGAGAAGTTCTGATTACAACACGCACAACACACACGGGGGGAGGGGGACTTCTCTGCTCAGCTAGACATAACTACACTATATCTTTACAAAGCAAATCGTTGTTTTTTTGCTATATAAATGCTCTGAATTTCTTATTTAGCACCTATAAAAAATGAAGATGTTTTTCCTTTACTTTAAGATTTGTTTCTTTTTAGTCCTTTATTCATAAGCCAAACATGTCTCTCACCCATAGTGTTAGTTTACACAGGACAGCCAGCTGTTGAAACAGCTTTTACTACAGGTGCCCTCTTTGCAAATGTGTGTGTGTGTGTGTGTATATGATTGCTTAATTTAGAGTAGACATATGTGTGCTCTATACAGGAACTAACTGCACCTTTTGACAAACACCCTACTTGTGAATGACATTATGTTATTTTATTTTAATTTCTTACCAACAAGGATCAAATAATAATCTTGTCATTTTTGACAAATTACTTTCCATGGAAGCATAGATCTTCTTTTTCAACACATTTTCCATAATCAAACAGTATTCCAGGTGTGTACAGCAGGATTCGATAAGAAACCATAATTGAAAAGTGAGTTCTGAATTAATCGCTAAAATGTGAACAATACCCAGCCCTTACTGTGAGCAGGCACACCCGCTGCTGATATGAATGAACCCAGATTGCCTGGCCATTAGAAGGAAATTGGTTTCATCTCAGTGTGCAACATGCATATAACTGCTGTCTTGAAGGCACAGTGTGCATCTGTGAGTGTGTTTTAAAGAAGGGGTTACTCTGGGTAATGGGCCTGGAGGCATTAAGAGTGTGTGCCAAGGGCTAGACCATAGACCTCTAAGAATAGAGAGAGTGAGCAAATTAGAGGTGGAATGGATACCGGTAGGAACCAGGAGGAGAAATAATGGCAGTTAAATGATTCTTTCCTTCACTACTTTTGTATTTCTATCTTCATCCCTCCCCTTTCATTCTCCTCCCTTTCCTCCCCAGATTATAAGTAGTAGGATTGTAGATTTCTCAGTAGAAAATAATAATGCTTCCTAATAGTCTTTTCTCTGCTTGAATTGGTGGTCTTTCAGTCTCCCTTTTCAGAGCTGCAGGATTCTCTCCATGGGAGGCAATAAGGAGAATGACTCTCCTGCCTGACCATAACATGGTTCAATTTTAGTCATTCTCTCATAATCTAAGGATGTGCTATTTGTTTATTCTTACCTGTATGCTTCTTTGTCTGACACAATATTTACAACACTTATTTCTCTCTCTTGGTTCTCATCCATGAAATCCTACCAACAGACTGTGTCTCTGTCCATTCTCAGTGCTGTTGCATCTACATAGACGCCTAGTGGCATTTAGGAAATCCCTTAATCCTGGCTGGAGAAAACTTGTTGTGATTTTATCCGTTGGTGCTTATTTGTCTGTGCGCGTAGTGCTTTTTTGTCTTGCGTGTATTTACATGCCTGCCTAAATGTGGATAAGTGTTTGTGTGTTTGTCAATATCATACTTTTGTGTTACTGTTTGGACTTGGTTTTCATCAATAAACCTTTCCCATGTGTGTCTGTCTGTTTTTCAGGTCCAACAGATTGATCGAGTGGTGGAAGTAGTGGACGAGGCTGTTAAAGGTATTTACACACACGCACACACACACGCACACACACGCACACTCACGCACACTCACTCAAGCAATCATTGTATGAGAAAAAAAGCACAAAATGCATTGATCAACTAATGAATGAATGACCGAGAGCCCTTTCATTGTTTGAATAGGAAATGTATGAATGATTTTCGGTAAAGTGGTCTGTCCGCTTATTGACCGAATGCAAGGACTAAGAATTCATTTATCACTTTCCTGTAAGAAAGCACATAATCTTCTGTCTCCTTTCTCACACATAATATTTTTAAATGTTTTCATTATGAGCAGCTGTCAACTATAAATGACAAGCTAGTGTTATTTGAAGATATAAAGTACAAAAATCAATACAAATGTTCTTTGTGTCAAAATTAGACTTACTGCTTTTCTCATCGGCTAAAGGATGGTGAATTTCATAAGACTAAATGCATTCAAAACTTCTTGACTACACTGCTCAGTAAGATGAACAGTTTAGATTGACGTTGTGTGTTTAAAAGAGAAGTCATCAGTGTTGCTTTCAGACCTGTCTTGCTGCCTGTGTAGCTTGTTAAGTAGTCTCCTCCGACTGAGAAGCTCACTGACGGCAAGACAGACTCACATGGCAGTGATTAGGTCATCCATTTAAACCGTTAGTGAACCACCGTTCTTAACTGTTTAATGAAGGTCAGACAGAGTTTACAGTGTAAGAGTGTCCAGTCAAGCTGTCGTACACCCCCAGCTGTTCTCTAATAAAGAACAGATTGAGTTTACAGTGTGTGTGTGTGTGTGTGTGCGCGTGTGCGTGTGTCAGTTACTAGTTTGCACTGCAGGCTTCACTCTAATGAAGGACAGCTGAACTGAGGCTTAATTTTACAATGTGTCATCAACCCTAAATCGTCTGGCTACGCACACACTCACATTCACAGATGTGCACTGTGACTTTAATTCCCCCCCACGTCTTCTCTAGGATTTGCTCATTCTTTCCTTTTTCTTCCTTTTCTGTCGTCCTCTCATTCCTCAGGATCTTTTGATCTCCTCCCCGCCTTTCTTCCTCATCCCTTTGCCTTCTCACTGCTCCGTTCCGTCCCCTCTGCCCTCCTTCCTCCTTTCCTTTTTCCTCCCTTCTTCACCCCCTCCATAGAAACTAATTTCCCCCAGTATCATTACAGTTCTTTATGACCTCGTATAAACAGAGAGCTGTTATTTCTGCTCCGAGGCCTGGGCATAAACCTTTAAGCAAGGGGATTTGCCTTTCGTAATGGCTACTAAAATACTTACTTCAATGAACCGCTAATAGACGCAGTTCTTTGCAGCACCAAAATTGCTTGCAGGTCTGTTTTCCACATGAGAAGGGTACTGGTATGCTTTTATGAGCTTGTTTCTTTGGGGTGTGAGCCTATGTGTTCGGTTTGGATTCTGTCTCAAAAAGAACTTAACAACTGTCACTCCATAAAGATACTTCACTACTGTAAAACTGCTTTTAATCATAGTGCATCTACCGAACATAAAGCTATAGTTACTGCCTGTTGTAAATGGCAGGCCATTTTTTTATCCTTATGTTATCTCGGGTTGGGTTGCTGAGCACGCACACAGTATTTAACATTTATACCTTTCACACACATAACAACTACTCGCCAGTCTGGTGGTGCTTGCTACTGTGCAGCGTCAGTGATTTGTTGGGTAATGTTGTTAGTGGTCACAAATGTTGCTTATCCAGATCAATACTTTTCTTTTTCTAGCTGTGCCAGATGTTGATTTTCTGCTAACAACAAACAAAGCTTTGTCTTTGCTTGTATACCAAGCAAACTGGCAGATCTATAAAAAAATAAATAAATTAATGACACCCATGGATGCACATTTATGCAAAGGCTCCTACCCAGATTTCACATCTCTTAGTGATGCTCAACAAACAAAAACCCAAGAGCAATTGGTTATTTGAAAAGTAAAATAAAGAGAAAGACTGTGTACATTTTCTTCAATCAAGCAAACAATGTATACCGAGGCCCACACAAAGGCTGGAAAATATGTTTTATTCATGTTTTCAATCTTAAAGGAACGCAGTCTCCCACTGAAGTCTGATCTTTGCACCATTAATAAATAACTGCTGTACCTCTTTCTTTATAGGGCCGTTTTGATGTCTTCGTTTCTTTATTGGCCTCCTAATATTGATCTTCTCTCACTGAGATTATAGCCTCGGATGATACCATTTCACCTAATATTCTTTTATCTTTAGGAGACGGTTAAGATTTAGTGTGTTTGTGTGTGACATAGAATCAGAGGGCAGAAAAGGTTGGACAGGCTAATGTATCTACTTAGCTACAGATCAGAGGCTATATGGCGTCCATGTAACCTCATGATCCTTATTTCACCAGGACAAACAAACTGTTTGAGTGTATCAATGCTGAACAAATAAAGCATGAGTATAAACACATGGCTGATTAGAAAGAGACAGTTACACAGGAAATGAGGAGCAGGTACAAAGAGACAAGTTGATGCATTCACATGTATTTTTTGTCATCTGAAGGTATCCTGAACATTGCCTTTTAATGCTCAGTGACCAGCTTTCTGGAAGGGTCAAAGGCTTGTTATTGTCAAGTATCAAAGCCTCACATATGGCTTTTGAAATGTTTGTATTGGGACACGGCGTGCAACTGTTAAGTAGTGATTTGATCTGAGATGTTTTCCATCAAAATTGAATTTTCAAGGACAGTCGTACATATCTAATAACCTGTTTTATTAAAGGGTTAAAAGACGAGCATCATCTTCCACCTTTGTCCCTTCTTTCCAATGTGCCCCCATCCCCCGATCCTGCCTTCTGCTTTACAATCAAACCAGGCAGCACAACAAGACCCACCACTTATGAGACATCAGACACGGGTCAACAGGTCAATCTTTTAGCTCCCTAGCTCTCTGAACTAACCATCCATCTGGCTATCCTGTACATCTTTCATCTTTGATGTATTTTTTTTCTGTCATTGTCCGACCATCCATCCATCTACCTTTCCATCCATCTATCCTTGCCTTCCCCCCCTCCTTTTCTCTAGAATGTTATAATGGGTCGTTACGAGTGGAAAGAAGGATTTATGTCAGTTTGTATTTATGAAGAAGAGAAAAGAACAAAGGAGCGAGAGATTGGGGGGGAAAAAGGAAGGAATTGAAGAGGGCAGTCGGTATTTAGAAAATGGATATAGGATGATGTTTGTCTTTGGGTCTTTGCAGGGTTGCGCATCACAGCAGTTGGCCTCTCTAAACTCTGTAATTGAGATGACAAATAGGGTAGCATTTTTTGGGGTTTTCTTCAGCAACTCAAGTCAGCTCTTTTATCTCATGCTTCCCATTCATCGCCCCCTAGACCCTGAAATTGAATTTGGCTTTGGGTTCCCTTCTGGACTAATTACAATGATTGTGAGATTTATTCTTGAGTCTTGGGTGGGAGTCACATTTACAGGGGTCCTGTGCAGATTTAGACGCAAAGAAAGAATATGTGGGGAATGACAATTTCTAATAAGGGGCAAACATATAATTTCGGAAAACATCTGGAAATCGAGCACCATATTGGCAATTGCTTTCTCCTGACAAGTCTGTGTATGCAATTAGGTATTGTAACTTTATTTTCCCTCAGCTAAAACATTCAGAAACAAATATATCAAGTTGACAATCTGGGAAAAAGTTGAATTTCTAAACAGAATTTACCGCAATCCTTAATTTAATGCAAAGCTAAATTACTGTCATGCTTTTTTCAGCCAGTAAAGCTGCAATGTCCAAGTTCATTGTTGATTCTCATTATGGAAGCCATTATGTTTAGGCTCTGTGATATTTTGCCACTTTTTCCTTTGGATAAATTGGTATCAATTTATTTTCTTCATTTTAAAAAAAAATCTGTTAATTTTGTTATTATTCACAGTAGGATAGTTTAGGTTCACATGCCCATTTAGTCCTGAATGCAACTGTTCAATGTTTGGACTGAATGATCAATATTATCAAGGTTTAAACTAAATGCAACTGATTTCTAATGCTTTTAAAAGGGAATGGAGTTGAAAGGGTTTTAGGCCTTGAAGCTTTGTAATCAAGAAGAAAAAATAACTTTATACACCTTTTCATTATTGGCATTTCTTTAACCTATTTTTCTATATAGTACATTTGTTGAATGAACTTTGGATTAAAATTTTAAAACAGCAGTTGATGAGCTGGTGGAAAGGCGAACCCTAGATGTGAAAGGAAGTATTAATATATGGATGAATTGATCGATCAGTCAACAAATGGAGCGGCGGTTATGGAAGGAAGAATATTAGTGCTTGCATTATTTTTAAATCCATGTTTCATGACGGAAGGTGGATAGACTGATTTATAGATAGATGGCCAGAAGAAAGCATGGCTGAATGTGCTGTAAGTCCCAGCTGTTTTCCACAAGGGAAGTTTTCTAATTTCCTTGCTTGTACTGGGATATTACGACCGGTCACACCTCACCGATTGGCTCTTTGTCCTCCTCTGGGGCAGATTGTCATTTTTATCTACCAATTGATAGCTATGCTTCCTGCCCTGAGCCCACCCTCCCAGGAGACTCATGTAAAGCGGATGAAAACAGGAAGACAATTCCATCCCTCAACGCCTCCATCTCGCAAACCCTCTAGCTGGTAGCATATTAGACCGTTGGAGAAGAGACCCATTGAAGCCATTTCTGCACACCAAAGGCCGGACATTACTTGTTATTAGCGAATTGCCTCCGCTAAGCATTTTCATTTGCTTCTTTACAATGTGCAATTATTATTTATTTTTTTGAGTTGTAACTGTGTGCAGTTAGTTAAATATTTGAGTGAAATAGTCCTCTTTATTTTGTAGATTCCCTTTTTTCCACCTCTATTAGCTATCTTGGTAATATCAGAGGAGTTCACCTCAGCAAGAATATCATGTTCTTGCCCTGCTTCCCACTTTGTGTATTCACAAATGTCATGGTCATCTTTAATTGATTTAAAGTGCACTTGATACGAGAGGTTTGCCTGTAATGCAATTTTATCCAGAGCAAGGCCTATTCATTTCTTCCCCCTTTGACCGTACCGTTACCATACGATGTGTGCTCTGATAAGCTGCTCTGCCAGTTCCTGGGTCCTGGTCACACTTAACATCCAATAGAACAATGAATAGATGACAGAAGTTAAATGAAGGTTTTTATTTGGCTATCTTGGCTTACCATTTGGTATTTGTTTGTGGGTGAAAGGTTGTATGTAAATGTATTTGTGTGATTGCGTGCGTGTGTTTTATGTGTGTACTGTTCATTGAGTGTGTTCTGGAGATACAATAGAGTGAGAGGAAGGGATGCATCCCTCCAAACAGTGAATTTTTTTCCTGTTAGATCTACCTAATTTTATTTGTATTCATAAATAATGTGAATAATCTCTGCCAGCTGTTTCTTCTGTTCAGCCGATAAATTCATGTTTTTAGCATTTTTAACAGGGCAAATAATAGATTCTACTTAAATGTATTCATTTTTAACATGCAAATGGATACATCTGTGCAATCATTCACACATAATATATTGGTAGTTAAGTGTTTCTGTCTGAAAAGGAATGTGTGTTGAAGTGATGTTTGTTTTTCAGGCCACTCAGTTCGTCTTTTGGGTCAGAAGAAAGATGGAGGCCGGAGGCTCGGGGGAGCTAGACTGGACCTGCCCAAGATCAGGAAGAATCCTCTCATTGAAATCATCTCCATTAACACTGGGTAGGAAACATTTACACAAACAAGACTCATAAAATATTCAGCTTTAACTGTGATTTAAATTCACTTATTCCCTGCAGTTCTGCTTTATGGTGGGTGTGTTCTCTCTCAACCACTTCTAATTTTAACAATTTCACATGGCTTTGCAGTGTGTGTGTGTGTTCGGTGTGTGTGTGTGTAGTAGGCGGTTTGCATGTGCACGTACATATTATGCTATCTGGTCTTCAATGTAATAGAAACAGGTGTTTAGCCTTTTGTCTCAGCTTCAATTTGACCTATTAAACAAGTAAAAAACAAAAAAACACTCGCAGATACATAGATAGACCTTCTTTCTTTGTCACATTTTTTGATCATAGCTGTGATGTTGTTTTTTTTCTTCTTACCATTCTTTGTTGATTTGCCTGCTATGCCACTGGCAGTGAGTTTGTTTAAGAATGCTTCTGTTGTGTCCAGTTTGGTTATTTTTTCCATTAACAGTAATTCCAGGAGAGCAGATTTTATCATGTAGATGGATAAATAGATGTGTATATTGTAGATGAATACTATGGAAGGATGGATCGCTAGGTAGATGGACTTAATCACTTTCATGTGTGTAGATGCAAGGACATCCACACCAACACCCACATTTTATGGGCTAATTTAATGTTGTTTACAGGTCTGTGTGCCTCTACTAACCCCTGTGCTGTATTCTCAGAGGGCTAGTTAAAAATGGTTACGACAAACTAATTCCACTGTGCTGGGCATCCACGGATGACAATCCATCAATCATCCTCCTGCACGTCTTCAATATCTGTACACTGATGGCCTGAGCGTCACAAAGCGAATAAGTAAATAACGTGTAAAAACCAAACTAGTGTACTATGACAGTAGTGATATGTGGTTTAAATGTTCTCTCACTAACTTTGTCAATCCTTCAGCTTTTTAAACTAGCGGTCAATGAAACAAGCTTAAGCTGTTACTAATTATCCATCTCTCAACATGAGGGTGTCGTAAGTACATTTGTTGGATGTCAGTGAGGGGGTTTCAACATTCTACTGAAACTTCCTTCTGGGCTAATTGCAGCTACATTCTTGTCCAGATAAACATAATCATCCATCAACAAGAAGGCTGTGACAGTGACTGTCCTCACTTATTGTTTATTTTTACTGCTTTGTGGCCACAGTAGGGATTTTTATGATTATTCTGGGTATGATAGGGATGCAGTGGATACATTGTGATGCTACATGGTGATAACACCAGCAAACTTCACATTGTATAAATAAATGTATATATTTACATTTTTTCTCTTGTTAAAGTGGGACCTTTGTCTTGAAAAACATGGAAAGAATGCAAACAATCATGGACGTCCATCATAAGTAAAAATCTAGTAACCACCTTTTATTTTGTCTGTATTATTATCTAAACACGTACTTTATATTCCCAGCCTTAATTCAAAGACGCATCAATTCAAATTTCCTGTGAGGGCTTTCCTAAAGATGTTGCCCCCGATGTTTGTGAGCTCAGTGACTAAAGCTTCTTAGACTGCCCTAAATCTAATACGCCGAGGAAAACGATAAATCCTACTGGTTCAGCCATAATGGCACTTCTGGTCAGCACCAAATTTGGCATGTTTAAAAGGCATAATGGGAGCTTTGTGACCCAAAGAAAATGGAACCTTTTGCTACAACTGCCAGAGTGCCAATTTTCATTCACTACTCCCCTGTAAACCATTGCCTAAAATTGGCGCCCATGTTACATGATTGGTTTATTTCTGGTGTTGTTGTTATGAATAGCTACAACAGATGCACAACACACAGCCTCTGTGTGTCATTTAGCTAATTGCTGCTAAATGGATCTCAATCCCTCTCGGTTCCTCTTCTCACTCTGTCTTGGTCATTATGACAACTACGGTTTGAGTATCTGTATTTCTTGCTTTTTGTGCTTGTGGACCTGCCTGTGTGACCATGTGTATGTGCGCTTTTGTGAGCCCTCCAGCCTGTATGTGTGCAGTTTTTCTGTGTGCGCAGAAATCACTCCCTTGCCAGCCTCCCTCCAGCAGGGGGTCGAGCATCTGCTCCAAATGAACTCGCTGTTGTTTTTCAAAAGGTTAAGGCTGGCTACAAATATATCCCTCTGTTTCTACTCTTTAAACTGGAATTCTTTTTGGAGGCTGGGGGATTACACGTATATGATTACTGGGTGAATCGGCTATTGACAAATCTCTTGGAAATAACACTGGTGTTCCAATCCAATCCAAGCTTAATGTGTGCTTTTGTGACAGGGGGTCAATCATGATGTCATGAATTTGACATGCGTGTTTGTGTATTAAGGAAAATAAAGAGTCTGTGCTCTTTATGTGTTCTGTTTTTAAATATTCCTCTGAGGTAGTGGTGACATCATTGGTGACATTTGTCAGCAGAAGGAACAGAGAGATCTTTGTTTGACACACAGACACATGCACAACATCAGTCGCAGTTGTTCTCCAAACTGCCTCTGCGCCAGAAGAGAGGATTCAAAACTCTTACTTTGTAGTGTGTGTGTGTGTGTGTGTGCCTTTAATGTCTCTAGTTTGTTCCCAGTTTGTCTTTGTGCTTGAACATGTGGGATGCATCCCTGTTTTCCAACCAAATGTAAAGTTGATGTCATGCTGTAGACTGGAGTGCCTCCACGGGTTATCTGCAGGTCCTTACAAACCTTTGAATCTCAAATAATTTCAGGGCATAAGATATTAACGTATCTTAAATACAGTTAATAGATACTTGTTTATTTCTTCCTATATAATGACACAGCATGGTAAATGGTATACAGCTTAATCATTGAAGTAGTAGCATGCTGATGTGAGCATTTAACTCGAGTACAACCTCACAGAGTGCTAGCATGGCTGGATACTGTTATTGTTGTTTCAGTATTACTATGTCTGGTGGTGAAGTCAATCATCAGCAGTCATGTTTCAGATTTCAGTGATATCCAGTCTAGTAGAGCCACACTGAAAAGCAGAAAAGCATTCAAAATAAGTGAAATTAATATTTGGCTTTTTGATACCTGCAGATAATAAATTGTTGAATGCGACTCTGCCCCTCAGCTCAGCAGCCACTAGAGCATTTGGGATGTGGGATCTTGGGAAGCAGGGCGAAAAAATGAGTCACAATAACCCTCTTGGTCAAATTACTGGTGGAAATTGTATAGGTCTACTAGATACCCCAGAGAGCAAAACACTAAAACCTTTACCCACTTTGACTTTTTATCTATAAACACTGGTCATCCTAACATTCCTATTCTTGAAAAAAATCAATTTGTTCATTTCAAATGACACAGAGTGATTTTAGTCTGTCTGACAGATGAACCCATTGTATCATACCCTTTATTAGGGCAAATCCACACAACAGCCTGGTTTCACCTGGGACCACCTATGAAAATGTAATTCCATGTTCAAATTGATTCACAATATTAGTTTCATTAAGTTGCATAATAATTTAATTTGGACCAAATTAGATTGGCTTTTTTCCCCTCACGCAGTTAATTTTATTCCCATCAGAAAATAATTTGAACATAGTCCAGCTAGTGTTCAAATGCCCTCTGGCTTTGTATTAAAAGTATATTGTCAGGTTTCTCTTGGGCCGTTAGCACAGTTTTTTTTGAGTAGTCTTTACTTGATTCATTAATGAGCAAAAGCCCTGATTGTTTCTTTCAAGGTTCAGTCCAAAAGCACCAATTGTATTGCACCAATTGTATTGCTTTAATCTAATGAACAATTTGGTTTCAGCACAGTAATATGTTGTCAAAATGAGTATAAAAAGATATTATGGAAGCAAAGGACAAATGTTGAATGATGTTTTATTGCAGATGTTGCAAATTTCATTTTAAAGTGCACTCTGAATCTATGGATGAAATTTGGAAGCCGATGTGTTTGTGTGCTGCCTTCTTTCCATGCAGTTCTCTTAGAATATGTAACAATTTTTATTTAATGAAATGTGATCAATTTGAACACAATCATTTGTTGTTCTGTCTCGAATATTTTTGAATAATAGTTTAACTGGCCTTTTATTTGCATTACCATGAATAGATATATTAGCATAATAACTCCATCCTCCCAGGGACCTTGAATATCAGGAAAGTTAACTGGCTTCTTAAGACGAAGTGACACAAATGGCACTGAAATCAAATATATGTTATATTAATGCCAATGTTTTTAGGCTGTTATCTACTTTTATGACTGATTTTAACAGCCTTTGATAAATGTTCATCTTAAAACCACCACCATCATGCCCACAACAAACACACACTATGCAAATATAGTCATCAGTCTCATAATCACTCCACACATAGTCTTTCCAACCATTACAAAGTGGATCAGATCGAGCCAGTAAGGATGTACCGAATGTCATTTTTTACATTCAAAGCTTCTATCAATGATTTTGAACGAAGTTGACATTAAACAGGTCTGTGTTGCAGAAAGGTTGGAGACCGCTGCTCTAAACCAGCAAAGTTTGGATTTGCAACAAAACAACACAAATCTTTTCCACAGGTAGTGTACGTTGATATTGAAATGTCGGCCGAGAGACGTGAGGCAGCGGAAGGAATGGTACTTGATGAGTGAGAAGAATAAAGGAAATAAATACTGGAAATACATGCTCGCACTGTTGGGGTTTACCAACATGCCATTGAATCAGACCTATTTCCTTTATACTCCACCCTACTATTGCTCATGATGTTGACTCCAGCTGATGTTTGGCTCTTTAATTGGCTTGCGTTCCATTCGCCAGCATTTAGTTTTGTTTCTTACGTGGTCTCCTCCATAGCTTCTTTATGCAAACTGATAAGCCCCGAGGGCAGAGTTCATCTTTCATACAGCCTCAGACTGGAAAAATACTTCACTGTCTTCTAATGCTCTGTTTTGTGTCCCAGTTTTAGCACCCCTGATACTTTAGGGAAGCTGGTGCGTGTATTTGTGTATTTGTGTGTGTGTGTGTGTGTGTTTTGCCCCAGGCTACACTAACGGTTCCCTCTTGCTCTCTGTATATCTGTATGGGTGTGTGTGTGTGTGTTGTCAGCGACAGTAAAAGCCCCTTTGTGAACAAGTTAAATCGTGACGCTTCAGTGTCATAAACAAGGAATTTACAGCCACTCAGTCAGAATGGTTCATTAAACTTGTGTGTGTATGTGTGTGTGTATTTGTTGCTGTGTCTGTTTGTGTGAACCATTGCCATTAGGCCTCCGGCATAAAAAAAAGCCCTTTGTTCCACAGTAACAGCTCATTTCATTTCATTATCTGTCTCTTCCCTGTTCTCTATTTAGTTTAATTTTTGGCAGTCATAATCTCTGTTATTGTTATTGCAATGCGCTAAAAGTCAGGTGCTAATGATCCTTCGCTCCAACCCCAAACCAATAACTGACTTTATCGTTCGTATCCTCCAGGCAGGCAGGAAGGTAGACAGGATGACAGAGGGAATAGGCAGTGGAAGCAGGCCTCCAGTGGTTTGAGAGCTCTCTCTAACACAAGTGAATCATTGCTGGCAGGCTGACTGCTGCCTTGATGTTTGATTGCTGCGCTGGCAGCTTCCACTTCCCTATAGATATACAGAAGTTGAATTAATGATATGGAGGCGTGTGCTGCTGTTTAAATCCTATGTAAATATTACACAATAATGACAGTTTCTTATATTATTGAAGCCATTTTATAATACTGTGAAAGTATTTGCTTCTTTTGGGTTAACGGTTCCCTCATCCAACCACCTCATTCTCCTTCAAATGCTTTCAGGGTTTAAACTAAGGACAGGTCGACAAATACAGATGCAGTCATCTCTTGAATAAAAGCAACCATTGAAGGATTTAATACATAACTTCAAATATTCTTGTTTTTTGTTACGGGAGAGTGGACATTTCTTACTGTTTGAGTTATTGGCCTCACTTATCTATGGAGAATAAAAGATAACCTTGGAGCCCATACGGTTTCTTATCCTCTTCCCTTTTTTACAGCTACCTCTATTCAATTTTCTATTTTCCCTTATTTTCACCCTCTGACACTTATAGTAACATATTTATCTGCTTAACGGAAAGCTAATTTAATCTGGCCATAAAGCCACGTTGAATATTTCACCATGCCCTTGTTAGGGTTTTGAAAAATATATTTAATACCTTTTTAAACATGAATGTTTGCATGCTTTACTCTAGCTACATAGTATTAATCTCCAATCATATTCTTTTTTTGTGTTGTATTCTATTCATTTCTGTGGCGGGATACAATCAAAGAGGATTTGAACAGGCTAGTGGCTCATTTCTCACAGACCCTTATCCCCGACAAATCCTTGATTTCTATAAGCACTAATAATCACCGTAGAAAAATAAGCACACATGCACACACACACTATCTAACAAAGCTGATACCAATTTAAAAGTGTGTGCGTGCTTGTGTGTTAGCATTACTTGAATACGTTTGTGTAAGCTGCTTGTTTCCTGTAATTTGTGTCTGGCTGCCACAACTTCTCCATCCACACAGTGGAAGAATAGCTCTTATCAACCTCGCAGCTGACCTTTACATGGATGTGTTTTAACCATTGTGACCAAGGTATTATGTTCAGCCAGCTGAGAGAGTAGTTAAATTTGGGTCACAGGCGTCTAAATGGAAAGGAAAAACAAAAGGCCTCTGATGAGGCATGGCTAAAGTTTTAGCTGAAGCCACAAAAACAGCCACAATGTCCTACACGTCAGAGCTAGACTTACAACCTTAAAGAAGAAGTTAATACAAAAGTATTGTTTAAGTACTGTTCCTGACCAGATGTGTCCCGAAGTAATATTGCATGGCAACAATTAATGTCCAGATTCTTAAGAAGGAAAGCAGAATGCAGACAGATATTAGCTATTTCATTGATTTTAAGTCTTTTTTTTTTCTTGCAGCAATAATGTTCCTGGGTCAGCCAGAATAATAGAAGAGGAGTTGAGAAAACAAAGCTGTGTGTTTTTGGCCATGTTTTTTTGCTTTCCTTAACTGAGTGTGACAACAAGTTCAGAGTCACACCACAGCTTTTATACCTAATGTTGGAGTGGTCAAATAGATTCTTTACCCCTCTATTAAACTCTGTTTCTTTCACATTAATCTGCACTTTAAACAATGACTGCTTCAAAATAAGATGATTTTAAGCTCATGGCTCCTATGAGGTAACCCAAAAAAAGAATTTGCGCAGATATGAAAACAGTGAATAGTAAAGGTGCAAAATACGAGATTGATATTATTTATACAGCAGCAAACAACTATTTGCTCTGTAAAGATATATGTTGTTGTAATGTCTATCAGAGCAGTAAAGGTGCACTCCCTCTGTGTGTTTAGTCGTTAGCTTCGTAGTTAGCTCAGATGATAGTTTTATCATCTGAGCTTGTCCATGATTTGTTGAGATATTCGGACCGGACAGATATGTGTGTGCAATATATACCATTTTTTTTTTTACTCCCTAATATTTGAATCTGCATTGGCCCCAAGTATTACGTATTGGCCGGGCTCTAAAAAGTAGCTAGTACACAACCTTACACAGCTGGAAGACAATATAAGACGGACACAGTACACACATCTTTCTGAAAACCTTCAATTTGCAGCAGGAAAAAAATACATATTTTTCTTTGTCTTTTTAATAAGTGATGCAAACATCAGCTCCTCCTGAAAGGACTTAAAACATGTCTTTAAGATACCACAACCTTTTTCTGTATTTCTTAACTGTAGCATCCAGTTAACTTTACTATAAACATTGTTCAATTGAACACTTTTTAATTGAATTGACGTTTATCATACTCTCTTTCATGTTTTTCAGCACATAGATGGTACTCTTCAGCGCCTGATAGTCAAGCTCCACTTACTCAGTCCCAATAAGAACTGCTCAGAGCTTCCTCCGCTGCTGTATTCTTGTCTTAGACCCCTCCACAACAATTTCTGTTTGGAAATCAGTCGAACACAGGACATTGTGTTTCTGATGACAGAGGCCTTCACATGGTAAAAAAAGACACAGCACAGACAATCACTGAAGAATAGTAGAGTCACTATAAGAATATGGGAGGCAAAGTACCTTGAAAGCGAAAGGGGAATGTGGTACAGAGAGAAACGGGGAGGAACGGGTGGAGCTGGGAAGTCATTAGCTGAGTTCCAAGCTAATTGAATCAGGCCTATGTGCTCTTTTGTAATTTGAATTTCTCCGGCAATTACAGTGTGGAAGTGAATAAGGCCTATGATAAGGAGTAGCCAAAGAGTGACACAGAGACACATGCGTTTAACACAAACACTTCACCCACAAATGGAAGCAGGCATGTCTGCTCCAACTAGACTCCGTTTCAGACTTTGATATCACCACCACTGGAGTTCGTGGGATGTTCCCTGCAGATAATCTGTCCATATCTCTCCCTCATCTTAAAAGCAAATACACAAGCCACTTTACACGCTCTACTTGACTGCGTTTCTATTTTGTTGATCATTGGTCAATGATCTCATCTCTTCTTTTCTGTATTGTTTTTCTTCCTGAGGAGAACAAGTGAAAATGCATCGTGTGAAGCAGCGACAAAAGAGGGAGAAAATGTGCTGATGTGCTTCAGAGTTACAGAGGAGTGATGGGTGTTTACACAAGGGTTTCTAATCACGTACATATGTGTGTAGTATTGTGGGAATGCATGGATGCACAATATACACACAATCCCTTTTTGATATAGCACTTTAGCACACATCCAAACACACACACACACACCTCCACAAAGGAATTCCAATTTTTCTTTTTCTACTTTGTTCTCGACACACACATGATGCAGGCATGCTCCCACTCACTCACTCACTCACACACACACACACACACACACACACACACACACACACACACACACACACACACACACACACACAAACTCACGCCTCTTCTAGCTGTGTACCATGGTGGCCTTTCCTGCTGTTTATCAAACCAATGTATGGGTAGTTTTCAGCTCCACTGGTCTGAACATATTATTCCATTTCCCTCTTCCCCACTGCTTAACACACCAATACATTCCACACACACGCACACAAACATGCATGCTCTCCATCCAATGTTCTTCCTACTCACTCACCAGGAGAGACTTTGTTCCCCACAGTAAATCCAAAAGATTGATGTGTCTCCTTGGAGAAAATGAGATTGCGTGTCATTACAAGGCATTACACGACAGAACCCCTGAGTAACTGAATTAGCCCCAGTGTGTCACAAGCTAACACAGTTTACACACACACACACACACACACACACACACACACACACACACACACACACACACACACACACACACACACACACACACACACGCACTATGATCGTCTTACAGACTATTTGCACAAATCAGTTTCCTACATGTTTCCTTCCACGAGGTAGTCGTCAGGACAGAAACATCAACATGGAGATGAGGCTTTATGTCTGTGACTGAAACATTAAAGCGTGTCCTTATGTCTATAGGGGTGTGTGTCCATATGCAGTTCAGTCACATTATTTTGACAATGACACATTTTTTGTTGTATTGTTGCCGGCTCATTGGATTTTATCAGGAAACAGACCCTCTAGACATGTGAGGAGGGGCTGTAACCCTTCTCAAAGTAACCGTTGTTATGTTTAATGACCCACAGATATCAGCGGACATTTGTTCTTTTCTGTGATAATGCTCGGCAGGGCCATACTGAAGCGAACTTCACTATGCTTCATTCAATCAGGCTACATCATCATTGTGTGCCATTATTTGCCTGTGCAGAGACAGAAAACACAGAACCATGTGTTAGTTCTACCTTTGGTGAGTCTGCTGCTCTGATTTCATGCCTAGCCTAAGTGCTCCACTGTGATGTTCCCAGCACTGTAAAACACCACCATGAAATCATATCAAAATCTTGACAGTGGGGCTTTCCTGCTCTCTGGCACAGGTTAGTGAAACCAACGCAACAGCTTGCCACTCGGCTCATCATGTGTAGAAGCATGTGTTCGATCAACCCTGTGAAGAAGGTGTGTTGGGTAAAAGAGATTTTACAGATCTGTGAAACACCAAAAATAGATCCTTAAGTAGAATGTATAAGGTCTTATTAAGCATTCAATAACTTATGTAATACCTGCAGATATCCTTTTTAAGTTAGTCACTCACCTACTTGGCCAGTGCTTCATTCACCAGTCAAACCAGTGGGTCATTCACCAGTCAAACCAGTGGGTCATTCACCAGTCAAACCAGTGGGTCATTCAGTCGCTTGTTAAGTCACTGCTAGCAGGTTACAGTTAATTAGTAATCTATGCATCAGTAAAGTCAGTTTGTCATTCAGACTGGTTGACAACAACAACAACAACAACAGGTGATTTCATAATTCAGTTACACAGTGAGTCCATAAGGCAGGCAGGCAACATGTGGGATAATCAGCTGGCTAAGCAGGCAATCGGCAAGCCTCCAAGTCTAACTAAAGATCTTGTACCACTTAACTTTATCAGTATGTAAGTGGTTCATAATAAACAAACATCATACCATTCTTGTCCAGCTACAATGGGCTGACTGATCTAGTACAAACACTGTCTCGAGGTCTGTCTATAGACAAAACAAGAAGTTGGGAAAAAACTCACAATAGACATGGACTTATGGTTTCACACACACATGCACGTGCTGTCTCTCTCTAGTCAAAACACCAAGCGAGGCTGCTGTAGTAGTTACAGAAAATCAGCATGTGACCCATTTTATAAAACGCACACATACACACACAGTCACACACACACACACACACACACACACACACACACACACACACACACACACACACACACACACACACACACACACACACACACACACACACACACACACACACAGACAAAGCTGTTTCAGTGTGCAGCACTGGGAACTCGACTAAATAACAGAATTCAAGGGGTCACACAGGCTGGATTGAACACTGAGAGGAACAGGCCCCAGCTGCATTAGGACACACACTCACACACACACTGGTCTATTCACAGATGAAAAGAAACATGCACACACACAAGCACACATCTAATACACACACAAAGGCCCAAAAAACCCAATATAATGTGTGAACTTTGTGTTTATTTATTTCTCAGTCTGACCAGAGCTGCATATTTGCAGGTCAGCCAACAATTCAATGGCATTGTCACTGTTTCTCAACTCAAACTCTTGACTGTAAAAGGGTCGTGACACTCAAGTAAACTTGTTTTTTTTCTGTAGTCTGAATCAACTTCCTAGCAGTCAGTGAGCCATTTCTAAAAAGCCACTGAAAAACTTTCACAAATACAGTTAACCCCTAAAAATCTTAACATAATATTTGCCATTTGGTTTGTCCTCAGTGTCCTACAGTCATTTCAAAACAGCCACGGAATGTGTTGTTGCTTTGTGTGTGAAATTACAGCGGTGAGTTTTACTTGGGAGGATAAGATAAGAAGTCTGTCATTTGCCCAATTTGGGAATCTAGAGGGATTAATCCGTTAATGGCCCCACAAGCTGACATGTTCGCATAGATTTGTGTACATGGTGATGTCCCATATCGCCAACATTAATATTCTCATCTGCTTACATTTACAAAAGGCAGGTTTGACCGTATCTATAACATTTTTGCTCTGATTCCATCTCTTTGTATAAAAATGATGCAAAGAAGGCCAAGCTCAACAACAAGCTTTAAGCATCATAATTTTAGTTTTTATCCCCTATTGTGTTTATGGTCTAAAATTAGAGACCCTAATAAAATGTGATGCATATTGTCTTTATCCGAGTAACACATGATCATTGGTGTGAATGCAAAGTTTTATTCTAGAGATCTCTTACTGTATATCAAGGGTAAATAGGGGTTAGCTGTCCACCTTTCTCTGAATAACTAATCACCCTCTATTCATTGCTCCTAATAGGTCTTTACTCCATTGTGTCAGCACTCTTTGTTCCTTGACTCCACATTATTTTGCAAACTCCACTTTGACTTTGAGATTACACAAACAGAAAACTTACCAGCTTGAGGCTTTGTTCGCTCGCATAATAACAGTTTTAAGATGTTGTTTGCTCATAAACCCACCCCACCCCTCTCCCAGTCTCAACAATAAGTGCAATGAATAATCTTACTTTACAATTTGCAAAGTGCTCAGACTTCCCCTCACAGTTTGAGCTTTGTTGTCATAATTACATCTTTAAGCCTGCACAATACGAACCCCCGTGAACACACACATATTCACGTAAATACTCACATGGCCCAATTTGTTTATGCATAGAGCAGTTTTCTAATTAACGTGTAGAGCCTAAATGCTTATCATTGAGAAAACATTTTCTACGTCAACTCTCCAACGGTCTGTCTGATGCAGCACAAGGGAGCCGCTCCAAAGGGAACCTATACTGTATTTTTGTGTGCGTGTATGTGTGTGTGTGTGTGTGTATGCGTGTGTATGCGTGTATGCTAAGGGAGGTTTACAAATGTATTGAGGAACCTCAGGGCTTTCCTTTCTTTGTTACCTTTTCAAGGCTGCTACCACACAATAGTCTCTCGCTCTTATACACACATGCACACGCACAAACACACGCACAAACACACACACACACACACACACACTAGGGAGGTGGCCTCTCTCATTGTAACACATTGATGAACTACACTGTTGTCAGGTACAACAGCTACCTCTGTGGTTTAATTAACTGGGACGAAACAGAAGGCAGAGAGGACATAAACAAAGGAGGGAAAGGATGGAGGCTTGATAAGGAGGACTGTTTTGTTTAAATTCTAGAAGTATTGCTCCTTCATGGTGGGTTTTAGGTGTTTTTGTCATAACCGGCTATATTTTAATAAACGTAACATTAATGTGGAATCACTGTGTCATTGCAGCTGCTCTTTTTAAACCTCCTTGTTGCTGGGTGGACTTAAATATAATTGAACAGCAATGACAAACTGTTCTTTCTCTTCCCTTGTATTCAGGAAGATCAAAAGTTAAGCAATTCAGAATTGAGTAACTGAAGCTCAGCACAACTTGAATACACAGCAAAGAGCGTGCGTGCCAGAGGGACACCGCTCCTCTCCTTCAGTCACTGTCAGTCTGAGGGTGCTGACTATATGTCGCCGTCTGTTTAGGCTGATGGTGAGGTCAAAACTGCTAATGCATTGTTGTGAAACTGGACAAATGCTCAGCAGCAGCACACTCGCACAGGCACGTGAACACACACACACACACACACACACACACACACACACACACACACACACACACACACACACACACACACACACACAACACACACAAGCAGGCCACTGACTGTCTCTTGAGATTAATGTTGGTGTGATCCACTCAGCTGGGCCTGATCACATTAAGATGGATGGACCCCCTGGTGGTGTATGTGTGTGTGTTTGCGCGCACATGCAGGGCCCCATCTGTCTGTGTTTTCTCCACAGCTAGGTCCTCTGACCTAGCTGCCATCTTTAGTGCCCTCAACTCCGATAAGCAATACCCTTTGAGGGCGATACGGATGGACAGATGGATAGATGGCTCTATTCTAAGTTAAACATATAAAAATGCTGCTGGTATTTAGGTCGTTTTTCAAAATGATAATAAAGATATTGTATTTGTTTTTGATTGTTGAAACGTCCTTAGACGTTCTTGCAATGCTGCTTGGTTGTGTTCCTGGTAATCAATCTACTCAGTTGCTCCCAGTAGCGGACAGTGGTTAGATTAAGCATCGCCCTGGTGTGAATGTGCACCGTAGAATCTGAATGTAAACCGATAGTAGAAAAGTTGTCTCAAGTAACCTTTCCTCTAAAAAAAATACATTTTGGAGTCAAAGATTATGTATTGTGATGATGCAACACCGCAAAAACAGAAGTTAATTCTTGTGCTGCAAGGAGGAATTTTTACGGCAGCAACAAAACAATTCTCTGGGCAAATAATACGGCTGACATCCTAACATTAAAAATTCGACATCAGGGAAACATTGTCCATCAACTTGGACTTTGTTTGAGCACCAAGCATCATGGATGTAAACACAAAGTCTGCCTCCTCTCATCCCACCAGAGTACTGCGCTCTGTCCTGCTGTCCATCCTCAAATGCAGCTTCACCCGGGATGCCACAATAGAGCCAGGTTTCTGTAACGATGTGGGCACAACAGTCACCGAACTCCCGTTGCTGTGTTAGCCGCAATTTTCCTTGCGACCGGACATTAGCCTGGAGCAGACGGTGTGTTTGGATAACCTTAGGTCCTACTTCGTTTGACTTCCATCCTGGCCTCCCTCTCCTCATGGGGCAGATGACTCCTGTTTTGGTGGCAGTTGGTCCAGCAGGTCAGGCTGGTCGGTCGGCCGTGGGCGGTGTTTGTCTGGTTTTTGTTTTAATTTTCTTCCAAGAGCGGCTTCAAGACTTTATTTAGTGAGTAGCGGAAACGATGAGGATACACTGATAGCCTCTCAACTACTTCATTACCCTAGCCCCAAGTTCTGTGTTGCTGTCCAGTTTGGGCTGAACTTCTGAGGACTCTGTGATATTTCTCCATGAGTCTGGCGGGGACAGATACAGGCTTAACACTTGTTTACTACAACTGTCTAATTTCATAGTCTCATCCTTCCACTTGGCCTTACATCACAGCATTCTGCTTAATCATTAGCAAGACATTTTAGTCATGGCACTTTAGTGTGTAAATTCCACAACGAACCAATTTGAACATTGTTACACTTTTATTAACAAGAAACTGGAGCGTTTTGATTCTGTGTCAAAAGCTTGCATTATTAGTGACGTGATAAAAGAAGGTCATGTTGTTTTCTTTATGAGTAGATGGACTGTTGTCCAATATTAGTCGCAGTTTGGTTATTATGGGGCTTTTAGTGAAAACACCCCTTGACATGCTGTTTTTTACTTATGGGATGTTTGTTTTTACATCACTGCTGGTTTACTCTATGCAGGCCTTGCTCCATTTAGACCTTAACTGGGTTATACAAAAAAAAATTCTAGAAGGTATAGGTGCCAAGTGCCACTATTTTCGCACCAAACTAATACACATTGCAGATGGAGAAAACATAATTTAATTTTTTTATATATTTTTAATATTAAATATTTATATATACATATATAAATACATAAATGAGAAAGTGGGTTTGCCTTGTTTTTTCTTTTAGTATTTTGATCCCCATAAACACACATTTAACAAATTTATAGTGTTTAACTCGTGTTCACCCACCAGCATGTTCCTGCAACAAACTAGAGCCAACAGTGAAATAGTAAGAAAAGAAAAGAAACTACTGTGGTGACAACAGTGTATATTTTTAACCCAGTATGACAAATTGCAGGTCAGAAATAAAACCCTGATGGAGTAAATACAAAAATCACTTTTAACAGTGGCCCTCCTTATTCTTTTCGGTACTGATATACAGACAACTCTTTAATAAAAGCCCCTTTCATCCCGAACAAAGACTCCCCTAGAGTCTATACCATGCCGTGCTTCTGGATCTGGTCTAAGGCAGTATTTCTCCTTTTTTTCGGATACATTTTTTTCTGTCTTAAATTTTCTGCTTAATAGTCATACTCCCTGCCTTCCACGGTCAATTTGAATTAAGCTTCACTACTTTCAGTAAAACAAAACAGTGTATTGAGTCTAATCTTTCCACTGCTTGCATCGGTCTAGGAGACAGCTGTCCACTGTTATTTTGGAGCTAGCTGGAGTCCTTATAAACAGTTTAGGAGAGAAAGGACAATTTTGACTCCCTGCTTTCTTCTCCAGCGTCTGCTCTATTGGGAAAGAATGCATGAATAGATTGAATTAAAACATTAAATTGTTTGTTCTATCCATCAGTGTACTCACCATTTTTCCTCAATCCCTCCTATTTCTACTGTTCAGTTCAGTTGATTCAAGTGAAAATATTGTTAATGACTGGAATGGTCTGTATATATACTCTATATATGTATTTAATTCTGCGCTCTGCATCCATCGCTTTCCCTGTGTCTCATCATCTCTCTGTTTGTCTTTTCCTGTGTGTCTAGGTGTCTGAATGCATGTACATACTGTAAGACTAAGCATGCCAGAGGAGACCTAGCCAGCTATCCAATCGAGGAGCTAGTGGAGAGAGCCAGGCAGTCTTTCCAGGGTGAGTACATTATCTCTCTCACACATGCTCACTCACAGACAAACACACAGCATGGCACGAACACAACATGAGTTTGAATTATGGGCATCGGTTAATGATCCTTTTAAAGTCTTCTTTCAAAAAGATACTTAAACGACAAAAAGGGCCATTGAATATCAGAATATACGGATCGATAATCTGATTGATTGATGTATTTGCTGTGGAACGGGAAGTGCTGCTATTGGACAATTAAATGTGTTGATAAAGGATGATGAGGATCTTGGAGAGATGATGCCAGATGACCAGCTGTGCCCTGACATCTGTTCCTTAAGAGTAGACTCCCAGAATCCTAAAATCGCACAGCAGGCCATGCCTTAGGCGGGTCAGTCAAGGTCAAGTCTACACATTATTCAGACAAATCTCATTTCCAGAGCATTTATTATAAACAGCATATTATCCATCAATGACACTTTTTAAGTCTTATATATTTATATAATTTTAAAAGTTATTTGTCTGGTGTTGAATCTAAAATCTGTTTAATCTGTATAAACATGCACTGAAATAATACAAAAATAAGTACTTTAGATCCAATTACGATGAAGCAGTCATTGGCAATGACATTCTTACATCTCAGACTGAGACGGAATACAAATCACTTTTGGAACAAAATCTAATCAGAATGCTTCTTGATATTATGTATTCCACCTGGAATGAATGCTTCTATATTTGATCAATACACAAGCAGTTGTGTGATGTTTGATTGTGCTTGAGTAATACCAAAGACCAACTTTTTTTAAGCATAGCTATTGTCAGTCTGAACAGACTCAGTTTATATCTTGGTAATGAAAAACAAGAACATACCCTTGACAAGGACATGGCTTTTTAAATCCCATTCAGGACTCTTTAAAACAGCTGCATCCATGCCACTGCAGTGCCTGGGGTGGGCAGTCAAGGGCAAACTCACCAGCTGCTTGAACCTTGGTGCTTGTGTGTGTGCACACGTTAGCTGTGGATGACAGTACCGGGTGCAGATACACCTGCCCTTTACACTTGTTTAAGAAAAGTTGCGGGGCATACTGTTATTTTGGTAAGCCTGCTTTGTGTGACTACGTTGTGTGCCTCTATTACTGTCTTGTAACCTGAACATTTGGGTTAAATCCAGGTCCAGCCTCCATGACAACCACAGACAATAATCATGAATACATTTATTTTTAAACCCTAGTTACCAAATTCAAAACAATTTTTATGTTCATGGTACAACTTGTGATAGACTTGACATTGGTTAACCGTAGTTGTAGAACACAAAGCAGGAACTTCAGTTTCGAGCTCAGATATGAAGGGTGTGTGTTTGTGTGTGCGTGTGTAATCCGTTAAAACGCAGGAAACATGAATGTCAGAGACGGTTAGTTGTTGTTTTCAAAACAGAGAAAGAGGAAGCTGGAGGTTACCGCCTGTCATGATTTACAGACAGTTGGAATAAGACAGTGACATGTAGATGGGTAAAGAGAGAGATGAGGTTTCAGTATCTTTCTTTTGCTCTCTATGATAGATACATTCAAAACAATTGTTAATTTACTAAACCTTTTAAAGGGACAGTGTGTAACATTATGGGGGGTTTATTGGCAGATATTGAATATAATATTCATAACTATGTTACACGTTTTATGTTATCTGAAGGGTATTCTAAATCTACCACACAAACAACTCACAAAAACTCATTCTGATACACATACAAACACATGCATGTTAAATTGTTTCTCATACACACACACACACACACACACACACACACACACACACACACACACACACACACACACACACACACACACACACACACACACACACACACACATACTCTTGTGTGTGATAAGCAGGTTTCATCCAAGGAATATTTGGGCGACCATACCCTTTGGCGATCTAATGTATATTTTGTCTGTCACATTTAATGTATTCCTCTTTTGTTGAACAAATAGAATCATCTACCACATCTATGAAGACAAGGCATGCTATTTACTCCATCAACTATTTTTGTTAGGTTTGGAATTACATCATGGCTCTGCAGCAATGCCCCTTTTTCTCTCTCACTCTCACTCTATTAGCACCCTTTTTCTTATCTCAAACAAATTGAGCCTCACAAATAGGCTCTGCAATTTGATTTGCTATTTGATGTCTTTTGAATTAAAAAAAAAAGGCTGCAAGTATGAATGCAAATTTTTATTGGCCAGTCAGTCACTGTTGGGGGTATTTGATTGGTTTATCCCGGGGAATTTTGAAAGGATTTATGGGATTTATTCAAATGCGATTTGAGGTAAATAGCTCTCTTTCCATCTGGAAAAAAAGAGAGTGAGTGAGTGCACAGCTTTTAAAATAATCTGAATTATTCAAATGTATGAATGTATAATTTTTAACATCAGAGAGGTTTGTTAATGTATGCAGGTAATGGAGGCTGGAGATGTCATAGAAAATGACAAGGTTGTGGGTGTGTATGGGTGGAGAGTGTGGGGTTCATGTGCAGAGACATGTGATTGACTGGGTTGGACTGTGTGTTGGCACAGAAGTGTGTATCCTTAGGTTTGTGTGAAACGGCCGTAAGTAGAGAAATATTTAACCATATTCCTCTGGGTGAGTAATTCTGGAGATGGCAGATCATCGTCTCCATGAGTCGAGTACAGTTGTAGAAGGTCAACAACTTCCATCCAACCACCAGCAGTCTTGCCAACAAACCAGTGACAGTTCTCCTCCTCCTCACTTTTCTATAGTCGTCTAAACTTAAACATCTCCTGCCTTCATACATTTCCCTTACCACTTCTGTCATCTCTCACTTCATGGCCCCTCACTTTATATTTTTATTAAACTTTTTTGTCATAATGTTACAATATATCTATAAAACATAAACATTGCATTATTAGCGACTGTAATCTCCAGATTACACTTCTTAAAAGCTTCACAACAACTGTGTTGTAAATAAATAAATTGTGAGTATAACAGTAACTAAAAGTAAATTCTACCAAAAGCATTGAATGTGTTGTATCTCTGTTATGCTGCTCATTCTGTACACATGACATCTATTGCATTCTGTCCATCCTGGGAGAAGGATCCCTCCTCTGTCGTTCTCCCAGAGGTTTCTTCCTTTTTTCTCCCTGTTAAAGGGGTTTTTTAGGGGAGTTTTTCCTGTGCCGATGTGAGGGAAGGACAGAGGATGTCGCATGTGTTCAGATTGTAAAGCCCTCTGAGGCAAATTTGTAATTTGTGATTCTGGGCTATACAAAATAAACTGAATTGAATTGAATTGAATGACCAAGCCTATACTTAAATATGGGTGTGTGTCTGTCTGGGGACTTGCTATGACAAATATTTGGTTTCAAATATACATGATTCCAACCGTGCATGATTCATGAGTTTCTGATGCCCATTACAGAGCAGCCATAACACTGCAGTACCAGACTTAACTATAGTATTATGTTGTTTTCACTGTAACATTTGTGTTACATAAAACATAATAATGCCACTTTCTTTACTGCCCTTTTATACTACTATAATACGCTAATAATCATTTTCTGGATTGGTAATTAGCTGGTTTCTCCTCTCACATTCATAGCAGCATTCAAAGTATCTTTAAAATGGCTAAAACCTCTTGAACCTGCAGAAGCCTTGTCCTGTAAACATGGAGGCTTCCTGAGAAAGGTGACAGGATACAAGGGGCCAGTCAGACAGAGCGAGGTGCCCGGGCTGTGTACGAGAGAGAACTTTATTTTTGTTGTGGTCCTCAAGCCCCCATTGTGGCTGTGGCCTTGTCATTTTAAACTGTCAGTTGGGTGTTTTTGAAATGGCCCTATCTAAAACAGGACATGACGCTCCATAGATACAGACACACTATCAGTCCCACATGACACACTTCATTACTGTGCAACATGCGTCTTAGCTGTCTCGACACAGCTTGATTTTTGGGCCCTAGCGAGTGTTGGCATCATGACAACACACAAGTGAAACCTCGTATCATCAGTATTGCTTTTTTTATAGATCTTGACAGCTGGTGCTCTGCTCCCTCATTTAAAATAAAACATTTGATGTACTAGATTCTAAGCAAAACCTATGAAAATGTAATGTGTATATATAATAATATCAAGCATGAGATTCTTTTTTTTGCACATGGAACTGGGAATATAATCCCTTTTTTAAAAATCGTATCAAGTCCTTTTTCATTATACAATCCCACATTGAAGGCACATGTACCCACTAATATTCACAGATATCATCTGCTTTCCCCCTCATTTCCACATGACTGATGGCATCAGTGTCAAACACAGATATTAGCAGAAATGACACTGCTTAGTTTTCTGGTTACAGCTCGATGACATGTGACAGCCACAGATAGACAGACAGATATGTGGGCTAGCTTGTTGGCTAGCTCCAACATCTGTGACAGGTGTCAGCTCCTGTTTACCTCTGCTGCTGCAGATAGGTGACACATGGACTGATGAGGCTGCCAAAGTTTGCCAAGAATGATCCTCTTCTGGTAAGTGGGTCCTCCAGGTTAGGTGTTAAAGTTTAGTGGCTGAATTTGAGTTACACCATAAATTGGATTACCAGCAAGGTAAATGAACCCTTTGAGGACAGTCGATCATCACGGCAGCAGAGAAAAAGCTGTGGATTATTCAGAGTAGGGCAATACAATGTGTCATTTCAAAGATTTACAGGCTCAAATCGCATCCGAGGGTGTGCATGTTTAGTAACTGTTGACATTACCAGGCATGTCTCTCTGCAGATGACATAACGTATAGGTGCAGATCTGTATGCAAATGTGCCTATGTGATGTGCACTTTTTCAAGTAAAAGAGATGAATGTAAGATGATTAAAAGATAGATCAGCTCTAATTTGTCTCTCATTGATTGCGAGAAGAGTGGAAATAGAGACACAGGCAGAGAGCTGAAATATTGATAGGAGCACATTGATCATAGTTGAGTCACCACCATCAAAGTGCCATCTATTGGAGAGACCTTGTGGAAAACAGCTGAGCATGCAAGCACTAACTTAAATTCCCTGTGTGTGGAAGCAGTCAAATTCATTATCTGGGAAAGCACTCATGGAGAAGCTAAAAATGGATTTTTGAATTTCTTCCAGCCCGAGAAGATGCTGATATTTTTCACACAGACAGAAGTTTCTCCATGTGTGCTTTTCTGCACAGTTCAGACTCCTGCAACAGTTTTTCATAATCTGGCAGTTGTGTAGCCAATGAACTCAAAACAGATCTTCACTCCCGAATACACAAAAACACACCACAGTTCAAGCACTAGCGAACTGATAACAAGTCTTCCGTTACTTGACTAAATTAGTTTAACCATTGCTGTGTATTGTATTGCTATGAGCATGACACACAATTTCCATTATGACTCTGTGGGTAAAGCATAACACTTAAACATTGAAGGACTTTCTATCTATTTGTACAACCCAAACTTCCAAGCCTCCAATCAAGTCATATATTTAGTTAAACATCCAAATAAATGGTCTGTACAGAAGACAGGCTTGTGCTGGCAAACTTATGTTGAAAAAGCTTTAGATCAGTCGGGAGATATGTATTAGTCTTTAGTTAGTCTTTAATACTTAAATATGTTACTCTGTCAACATGGCATGAGTTCACTTTAAGAACAAACCATTGTGACAAAATTCAAGTTTTTGGGAGATTTTGTTTTTGTGATCATAGCGTTTCTCAAATGACTCCATGGACACGCTGTTGTTTATTACTAAATGATACAATCCATACAGTCCTTTTTTAGCTTAGTTGTCAATTCAGTTTTTTTCACAGTTGACACTTTGACTTGAAAACGCAGGTGTAATTAATAATGTTGATCATGTCTGCATTCAGTTCGGGTGTCACAGCGTCGGGGCCCTGTGTTGTGCATGCTGGCTCAGTGGTATTGGGACTGAGCCATTGTTAATGTTATTTGTTCTTCCTGTGTTTTTGTTGATGTGAAACGAAGTAGTAGAAAGAAAATGTCTGCTTTAAAAAAGGTGTATTGTTATTTAATTATTTTAATGGTCCAAATAAACACCAAAGAGCCAATAAGATCACAACACGGTCTGATGATGATACACAAGCATTTAAAGTTCACACACACACACACACACACACAGACACTCTGTATCCTCAGCAAGTCTCTTCAGGTTTGGACAACCCATCTCCAAAAACACCTACCATGACTCATTATGCATGACCATTATATTGTTTGTGTGTGTTTGTTTTTTTGTCTTTTGCCACGTGTTTGTGCCTGATTTCTCGGTTTGAGTCAGCTCACTGGTGGGACGAGAGACACTGACGCACTAAAGAAAGGAGAGACCGGTTATTTTCATTTTTTCTTGCGCCCGTTCTTTTACCGTGATCACATTTTTTTCTTTGTCTCATTATCTTGAAGTTCATATAAACTACCGTCATCTTTCACTTGCTTTTCTGCCTCTGTCTTCTTGTTTGACCTCTTTTCATTGTCTCCATTGGCTGGACAAAAAGGCAACACAGGGTGGTGGGTGTGTGTGCGTGCGTGTGCGTACGTGTGCGTGTGTGTTTGCGCGCATGTAGCGTCTTGCCCTGTGATTTAGTGCCAAGCTGGCAGCAGAGACTAGTGAATAGGGGGCCCCATTTCACACAAAGGGAGCACGGGATACACACAAACACACACACTCACAACTCACAGTCAATGCCAGACTGCAGGCCACCAACTGCACACCTGGCATGCTGCTATTATGTCACCAGTGTGTGTGTGTGTGTGTGTGTGTGTGTGTGTGTGTGTGTGTGTGTGTGTGTGTGAGAGAGAGAGAGATTGTGTAAGTCCAACAGACACCATCTGCTCTGTCCTCTGTGAACTTGTGTCCACACCTCTCCTCTCTCCACAATATCAAAATATGTTAAAGCCTTTGATAAACACCATACTTTTTACTTTAGTGTTTCCCCTCTATTGCTCTATATATCTTAGTAGTACTAAATGTTCTATATTATGTTATACTGCTAAAAGTATAGTATATATTGAGTTTTACTACTGTTTATTGGCCTGTGAACTAACATCTGTGGTCTTGACCATGGTGCCGCTGGTTTAATGCACCATTTTACTACCCTGTGCTCTTTGCTACTTTATATGTAATAGCCCTTTAATAAATCTACAGCTCCATACACAGTCTTAACTCCAGTTTAGGGGAGCTTTATAAAATAGATACTGAATAATTACTCTATACATGTATATTTGAAATATAGGGTTTAGTGGTGCTACGAACAATCATGCAACTGTAATGTTGTTGTTGTGTGAGGCGTTTTCTCACTGTACAAACGGTAGTTTTGTAGATACTTTCAGAGCACCGGAGTAAAGTGAAAGAAAGCAAAGGCCACAAATGCACTATGGGAAAATAATGGCATGAAGATGTATGAAATGAGAATAAAAACAGCTGAAGAATAGCAAAATTGGACCTGAGCAAGAGATGATGTATTACTGAGAATTGAAAGAGTTTTTTGGGGGGCACTGAAAGAAAGACAAGGAAAAGTCATAATATCAGTCTCTCTCTCTGTTAAACAACTTGTTTTAACCTCTTCTCACTTGTCTTACCTTTCATTACATCTTTTCATCTTCTTCCCCCTTTTTTGTGTTTTTTTTGGTCTTTTCTCTGACATAAAGGCCATGTGTATACTGTATTTTCCTGCTGCCTGTGTGGGGGAGGGGAGAGCAGCTCCATCTTCAGTCAATAGGTGGCAGTAGGACACTTAGATTCACACCGGGACCATGTGCTCCGCTCACTGGCCTTGTTATTGTCTGTATGGCTTTACACACGGTCTCTCTCTCTCTCTCTCTCTCTCTCACACACACACACCAAGAGCAGGCTTGTGCCTGTTAAAATGTTTAACTGCTGTAAGTCCTCTGACTCACATTTGGCTTTTGGTTCTTCCTCTCAGAACGCCACTGTGTATGTGTGTTATCTTTCCCAAGTTGTTAAGCACACTACTGCTCTGCTGTCATACTAAATCTTATCTTTCTGCACTGCTTCTTTGATTGCTCTTAACATTTCAAAGTTTAGTACTCAATACCTTAAAAAAACAAGGATACTGACATCATACAGAGTCCCTGCACTGGGCAGTATTTCCTCTGAGTTACTTTCCTGAGCTACAAAAATATTTCAGTTAAGTGTTGTTGTTTTTTTTCCCACATGTAATTTTCATATCCTCCAGGAACACAAATAAGGTTCTTTGGTCTCTGCCCTGAATGGTTCATAACCAGTAACTCTTCTTGTTTCCAAAAGGCCCAATGAGTCAGGACACACACACACACACACACACACACACACACACACACACACACACACACACACACACACACACACACACACACACTGGGGGAAAAAAGGAAAAAGCTACTAAAGTGGCTCAAGTTTTCAAGTTTGTCTGCTTTGAAGTCTAGACTTGGAGGTTGGGAGGCTGGAGGAGGAAAGATTAATTGGGCTGTTTAATCTACACAGTCCCTTGTTTGAACCCTTTCAGCTTTTTGGCAGCGTCACAAAACAAATGCCGCTTAGATACCTGCGGGGATTAAAGTTTCTGCCATGTGGCATATATTTTGTGTACTGTGGATTTCCGCAACGACTGATTTGGATCAGCAAGAGGTAGATGATAAAACTAGCACATTATGATGACTTTCTGAGTGCGTGTGTAATGGAATTAAACATACTCACAACTTATTGCTTTTGTCTTCTCTTTCTATTCAGTATGTGTCATTAGCACATTTTTTTCAGGTTGACAGAGGCCTGCCTTTCTAATTACTCTCTTTTTAGCTCCCTTTTTGATCTCCTCCAACTCCTGAGGGAAATATCTTACTTAGTTTGTCAGATGTTTTGGTGATGGGCAGGAAACGTGCAACACTTTTTTGAGGAAAACAGCTGCTAACTTCATCTGGAAAAAAACACTGATTAGAGCAGTGAGGGTGTATTAAAAAATGCCCCCCAAAAATACAACAATGACTAGAAAGTCAGTCATGCAAGATTCCTAAAATGTGTTGCTGATTAGAGGTACCTGTCAAACCTTGAGCAGACCAAATGTAAAGATCTACTCTTAGTTCACATTATGCCTATTTAAAAAATAAATAAAAGAACAAGGTTTTTAAAATATTTTTTAGAACCAATTGAAGATGAATGAAGAGACAACCTATCTTTTGAGTCACTTTGTACTGTTAACAGATAAAAACACATTTATAATCATATGTGTTCATTTGTTTCAAAGGGAGTTTAAGACGTTTACATTTGGTACCTGTATTAGTCTGGCATACTAGCTAAAAGCAAACTCATTCTCTCTGTTCTGTTTTCTAAGGCACTGGACTCCTATCTTTTTCACCACACAGACTTCCCATGTACACCCACTTAACATACACATCACCATTAATTGGTTATTCTACCTGTAATTAACTTGAGCCTCACATCAATGTTGTGATCACCACTGCTCATTACCTGTGAAAGAGAGAGGAATCAAAAGAGGGAGACTAATGAAGAATGAATGAGTCTGAGCAGTGACACTGAAAGAGAATGAGAAAGAAACAGCAGTTGTACATTGTTCAAATTATTTTGAATGATTCCCGATATGCACTCTAATCTTTATTTAAAGTCTACACAGAAAATATGTAACCTTATTGAGTATGCTTTTCCCCTTGTTTTCTAAAAGATAACCCCTTGAGAAGTCAGACAGAGAGAAATGGGAAGTCAAACAGATATTGAGATTATTCGGCCCTGCTCAATCTAAAACATTATGCAACTGCTCCACTTTTGCTCTGGTGTTTGTCTGTTTTTTCTGCCCGAATGCATTCCATCACTTCACTCCCCATGACGGTTTTATCGTTGTGCTTTTCCCCTCTCTGCTCTCTCTACCTCTGTCATTACGGCTTCCCCGTCTTTGATCTTCTCTCATTTTCAATCAAATCCATCTCCCACACATTCTCTCATCTTTTTATTTTAGTTACATTTTCCTAACCCCAGCTCTTTCTGTGTACATCTCTCTAACTTAATCACCTTTTTGTCTTATCAGTCTCCTTTTTGTCTTTGACTGACCTTTTTTTCTAATCCTTCTCAGACTAATTTTGCTTTCTGATGTTGAGACTCTATTACCTACTTTTAGGCTCATACATGAAAACATTTCTTACCCCAGTTATTTCCTGAAGGCACATACCATCTGATGATATGTAGAAAAAAACGTAACCATGATTTTAGTACCGTATTATTCTATGTGTGTGTGTGCCAGTCCTACTATTAAAGGCTTTAGGCCCTTAAATTCACAAACCAATATTTGTACACTAATTCGTTTATTAATTTTACCTAATTACTTAGATTTGCCTGCAGGACTAGTCAAACACAGAGAGAACATTTTTATAAGCAACATGGGGTAGACATCATTCGTCATGGCTTATTAAGTTATTAGGCGTTAGCATAGCCTGATGGTAACATTAGAAAATATGAGCACTGAACTTCGCAAATGAGCTGGTGAACTAACGCACTATAACACATTACAAGTAACAGAGAGAGGCCCTTTTCATACCTAGCATTAACATGCGTTCTGGATGATCCGATCACAAGTGGAGAGCTCTAGTTTGTCAGTTCACACCCATCATTAGAACGCTTCTCCATCAAGCGGCAACCTCTGATGCTGAAAAATGAAAAAAATGAAAAACTGTGGTTCATCGGATGCCCTTACCCTGGCTCTAAGAGTAATGAATAAATCTGTTTACAGCCTGGTAGCAAAAAAAAATTCTTGGTCTCTAAAGCAAATCCCCCCCTCACGACAATTGTACGTGAATTTAGATATATATTATATATAAATATATTAAAGCTATGCAAGATTAAGTATAAAGTATATACTTTTAGACTGAATAAAAGTAATTTGATTAACTTTGCTGCTCAACAGCTACCGACAACTGTGAAGGTTATGTATTTGATCATATGTTACGCAATGCATAAGTTGACATCAAGAATGAATCAACAAACCATTCATTTCAATATGACAATATTGACCATTCAATTTACTTTTCCTGTCTCTTTTGTATGATATACACTTTAATGATGATTGGATCTTCAAGCACTTAAAAAATGTATATACATTTATAATCTATCTATACAAACTGTGAATATTATATTTCATCAAATAGTGATCGGATATCAATAAGTCCTCTATGTGTCTTGGTGGAAATAACACACGTACTGTTTTCTACCGGAGATCGGCTTACCCAAGACTCATGTTAATGCTGGGTCTGAACAGGGCCGGTGTTCTCCACTGATAGATGCATAACAGCACAGCGGGTCGCTTATTTTAGTCCAGAACGATGACACTCAATTGCATTGATAACCAACAGGATTGACAGAAATTACGGAACGTACCTTAATTTTGCAGAAATGTCGGGGTGTATATCTAGAAAAAGACACCCTGATCTGATCACAATTTACAGAACTGAACGGTGTTTGTGCGTGCGTGCTTTTTGTGTGTGTTTGTATGGCTGTCCCCCTGTGGTATATATTTTGATACCATCAGGGGGTCTCTTCACACCCCCTGCAGGAACCATTTCTCACATAGTGGACCACCCGTGGCCACAGCCACGAGCCCCTGGTGTTGGGTGACATGAAAGGGCTAGAGGGGGGGGGGCATCTGATGCACACGCACATACTCACACAAACACACACTAACAGACAGATATTTGCTCAGAGAAATATTTTGCAAATGCTGGAAACTACTGAATATGTCCTCTAGTAAATGTTCCCTCTAACTGTTTTACCCAAGCTCACTCTGTGCTTCAGGTTGTACTTGGCATTGCCCCTTGACAAACAAGCTTTGTTTTGTCCGTAAACAGTCTAAAAATAATAATTCATCTCAAACACAACTAAATAACAGTCCTCTTTGAAATGCGCATTTAATCTCCTTTATGTCTGTGCACGTGTGTAGAGATGATAATAACTGTGGGAGATTTGATGTGTTTTAGTTTGGAAATGATCTGTTTTTAAAGGGCATGTGATTAGGCTGAAAAAAAACCAGAATACATTTTCCTTGTGGACACGGCATTGTTTGACAGATGGGAGCTGAATGACAATTCATCCTAGTTTTTTGTAGCCAAAGTCTTCTATATCCATCCTTCAAAAACAATCCAGGAATTTAATGTGCTTTATTCAGCACGTTTTGATCATATGCATTTGGCAACATTACAGTATGATGGCAAGTCAACAATGCTAATGTTTTTTTTAAATCTTACAGACTACATATGATGAAAAATGAATTTAGCTGGAAGCTACGTTTATTCATTCATGCTTCTACTAGTTTTGTACGTGTTTTCAAACTGTGTACTAGTTTAAAAGTTTTGGTTTTAGAGTTTGTTTCTGAACACTTGTGATATTTGAATCTTACGTTACACTATGATCTGCATCCAATATGCTATCCAAATAATGAGTCCCTGCCTACTCATTGTGTATATTTTGTCTGCAATGTTATCAGATGGCATGTTCATGCACAATATGCAAATCAAGTAGGTGGGTGAGGAGCTAAATTGTCAACCAAGTGTAGTTACTACATGTGCTACTTTACAGCCTGGATTTACTTTTCTTTTGATGAGAAGGAGAACAAAATGTATATTTTACCTGGCCTTAGGACCTTAGTTGCATGTAATGCCCTATCTCTCTCTCTGTCTCATACACTCTATCTTTCCAAATACTACTGTCCTTTGTCAATTAAAGGTGAAACTTCTTGATTCTATTAACCCCATAATAGAATCGGAATTGGTCCGAGCAGGGTGAATAAAGTCTGGTGATTTCCACATAACATGAACGCACCACAACACAAGATTAAGCTAAGCTAACCATGATTAATGGTACTCACATTTGATTTGAAGTGAAATTGGAAGTTCACAGCATGAGTACATGGCCGAACAATCCTCAGGAAACATATACTGCCAGTGAGATGTGAGGCAGTGTGGGAAAAAAAAATTCAGCGATGTATCACTTATTGACTTATTACATTGGATCGTTCTATGTATCAACAATTGTTGTCATTTTATCTTCAGTTTTTTTATTAATGTACTTTGTTTGACCAGACCACCTAGCTGCCATTAGATCAGCTGAAGCTTCAGAAACCTCAAATCTGTGAGGTAAAGATATATTTTTTGATTATCTTTCTATGTCTTAATATTTTACTATATTTGTTAACTGTACCATGTTATGTGGACATGACATATGATTTGTACAGGATTAAGAATTTAAAGCAGTTTTGGTTATGATGCTACATTGACAAGATGGACATGATTACCAGGATAGTTCACAGACAAAGCAAAGAAATACTCAAACTGAAAAATAAAGGGCCTGAACAGAGAAAGTAAATGGCTGAATTAGATGACAGAACAATAGAAATTAGAAAAAAAGAAGAGAAGTAAGGGAAGTGTAAGATAAACCAGATAAAATGGTCTATTAAAGTCTAATAAGAAGGAAAATGAAATATTTTGAACAAATTTCAACACAAATATAACAGAACACATGAAAAAAAAGCTGGGGGTCTGTTAAATGAATCACACACACACACACACACACACACACACACACACACACACACACACACACACACACACACACACACACACACACACACATTCACACTTCTTTTGTTATAAAGATTTTGATGATCTAGAAAAGCGCAGACTAATTTAAAGAGGAGAAAGTGAACATCTATAAGGAGGAAAAGAGAATCATACTGTGCAGCATGACTTTAAACCACACTCAGCTGGATGGTTACATGTCGGTACATGTTTGGTACATGTTAGGACATGTCTTCTGCATCTTTCGGCACCTCTCTGTCTACTTCATTCTGTTTTCCTCTTGCTGTAGTGTGACATTTACATTCTGTGATTCGTGCTCTGTGAGGATATTTATCATCATCAAAAAATGGGACATCAAAACTATTGATTTCCAATTTTTACTGTAAAATGTCTTCACCAAAGAGAGGCGGTTTTGTAGTTTTTTTTGTCAAGAAACATTTTGCCATTTTACAAGAATTTGACATCAGTTTATAGTTGAACATTCATTAACAGAGGTAATAGTGAAAAATAAAACTAAGTTTGCTTATATAATCAGCAATATGTTGGAAATACAGCTGCACCAATTATCTCAATTTTCTCTAAATTGCCAAACGGCCTGCTGCACATCTTCAAATCAAAGGAGGCACAGTATTTGTTAAATGGGTGTCAGAATACCCTTTCTAATTAAATATCGTCCTGATGAAGACACATTTACACATTATATAACTAAGCGTTTGTATATTTTGCTCTTGTGTGTGTGGGGGACTGTGCTGACACTTTTCTCTCTATAGCCTCAGTGAATGTCACTCCCGGTCTTCAGCTGAAGAAGCTGTTGAGCGTTTCTGCCTGACTGGATGGCTGTCCCCACATTTGTCACTTAACAGAAAACCCTATGCCTGATTCCCTTTGACCCACATTGCATGTGTCTGTGTTTGTTAGGGTGTGTGTTTGGGGCAGAGCTCCGCTTTGCTGTTAAACCCCTAGACCAGCAGCCGAGACATTTGCGACGGCTTTACTTTGCTCTTCAGCTTTTCATGTCTTCAGTAGTAACCTTAACTGTCATAAGAGATCCATCTGAAATACATCTTCTTGTGCATACCTGCACTCATGCAGCACAAAAAGCTTCTTCATTCCTCTGCAAGAGAGGGGGGGGGGTGATATTGTCTGTCACTCATTGAAGCTGATTGTTAAATAGCACACATTTCTGTACCGTTCTGGTAAGGAACTGACGTGGTCATGAAGGATGTTTGTTTCAGGATGATGGTGTGGTCATGTTTGGGTACCTGAGAGAGACATGCATTCCACTTATTGTGACTTGTGTGTGTGCGCTTTTGCAGCTGGCATAGATCGACCAGTTTCACAGTTTTTTATAAGCTCTCAGCACTTTCTCTGTTGCACTTAACTTCCTTTTTCCTCGCCTTTTCCACATTGTTTTTTATTTCTTTGTGCCTCTCTCTTTTCTTCTGTTAAATAATTGTACTGTATATCTTGGCGTCTGCTCTCTATTTGTAGAATTCTCATGTAGCACAATTAACGGAACAGGGTCCACACATTTATATGTATGTATATTCATGGGTGTATGTACAGTAACTCATCAATTAGTTACCTAAACTACAAGTATTTTACATTTGAAACGAGACATTTTTGACTGTCTTGTGTATTTAATTATGCAAGATCTGGGATAGCTCACGCATTGTGCAGGTCTTAACCCGAATGTTTTGCAAATGACAACGATAAGGTCTTTACTAGTGACCTGTGTTCTCGCCTGACGTGGGTTGAACAAATGTGTCCCTAGTGTCATAGAGTTTGTATGTCAAAGTGTTGTTGTTGTTATGTTCAGTGGGAGAGGACTAAAAGAGGTGAAAAGAGGAAGAGGAAGGTAGTGAGAGGAAGGGTTGGCAGATTGGGATCAGTATCCCTGCACATGGCCTATCTGTTCCTTGGATTGTTAACTTGGTAAACAAACCACAGTCATTAGTCTAAAGCTTTAATCCACAAAATATCCCTGTTTACATAAAAATACTAATATTTACATAATAAGATAATGTTTACAGAGCCAGTGACTAAATTAACACACGCAACGTGCAATTACGTTTGCAAATTTACAAATACAGTTATGCACAAACAAAATATATTATAGGGTCACTCACTAACTTAATTAACACACACGCAGGATGTGTTTAAAGTTCATCCAGGCTTTCTACAGTAACTAATTCCTTAGACACAAGCGTACACACACACACACACACACACACACACACACACACACACACACACACACACACACACACACACACACACACACATGCATGCTGGCTAAATGAATTAACAAACACAAACAGAATGCCTGCTGGTGGGTCATGAATATATTTGCATAAATACTGACCAGACATATTATTATTTATCAAATTAGTGGCTGCACAAGCGAGTGCATGCACACAAAAACACACACACACACACACACACACACACACACACACACACACACACACACACACACACACACACACGCAAACACACACACAAACTGCATGTAAAGAAATTAGGTCAACAGCCTTGAATTAGAGAGTTAAACCTTATTATGTCTGATTAATAACACAACCGTAGCACTATATGTGTTTGTCTATGTGAGAATATTTGTGGTCTTACATTCTAATGTGTATGTGTGTGTGTGTCCACTGCCTTGACTTCTTTGACAGCTGATATTAACCATTACCACCTCAATGACTTTTTAATAGTAACTCATTTCCATATGTAATCTCAATGTTGAGACAAGTGTGTATGTGCATGCGGGTGTAATGCCCTTAGTGCCTTGCAGTTCTTGGGGTCTCTGAAGCAGACAGAAATGAGATCTGCCCCTCATAGCTTCCTTTAACACCCCCCCTCCTCACACTCTCTGTGTCTCAACCTCCCCGTCCTCTAATCCACGCACCCAATCAGCCATCCATCTTCCCCCTCGGCTCATGTGCTTTTAATGACGTACAGTACAAGTTCATTATCTTGATAGACGAACACTCTGTCAAATCTCAAGACAGTACGGATAATCCCTATTTGATAGACAACCCCTGCTTCATACAATGATAGAATTCACATTAACATACTGAGAGAGTCTCCTTTTTTTCAAACATTTCAATAAGCTCTGAAAAAGCTTTGAATAATCAGTAGATTGACAGGTGAAAATAGTGGCAATCAATTAAACCTTAAAGTTATTTTTCATGTTAAAATGCCAAACATTTGCAGGTGACAGCCTTTCAAATGTGAAGATTTGCTTGATATTACCTTTCAACTCAGGGACAGTTGACATTAACATACCATTTATTAACGGATGAATTTGACCTATTGTGACAACTGCCTCTTTTACTTCACTCTCCTGTTTAATTGCAGCCATTGCTTGTTAAGTGACACTAATGAGAGCATTTTTCAATGAAAGCATATAACAAGGCCTGTTGATTGCAAAAAAAATCACTAATAACATTAGTCTCACTCCTGAAAGAACCCCGCTCTGTTAAGAGCCCTTGAGAATCAATCCGACTTATTATCTCCTGTTTGCTATTCGTTATCTACCCTGCTTTCTTCTTTTTTCATCCGTTTTTTGTGATGTTGTTTTGTGTAATAGATCTGCATGCCGAGGGGAAATAAGTTCAATTCAACACTAGCCCTACACAGTTACCTCCTGCTCATACATTCATATCTATTGTGTTGACCCATCATATATTCTAAAGCATATTTCTGCCATTTATCCACCCATCCAATTTATAGAGCATGTCCTGTTCAGGATGGCAGGGAGTGGAGCCTATCCCAGGATGCACTGGGTGAGAGGCAGGCCATAATGTGGACAGTTGCCACACCGTCACAGGGATAACACATGTAGGACTTTTAGAGCATTCAGAGAATACCCATGCTAACTGTTAAACAACATTGCTATCCAGTGGGCCACACTGCCTGCATAGCTCTTAGCAAACCGTGATAATGGCTGCACAACACATATTTCGGTCTGCTAAATTATAATATGTTGTAAAATGTTAGAAGTGAACCTGACAGGGTAACTAATTGTCAGTGTCTGTGAATGTTTTTTTAGTTAGTTTCACTATAAATCATTCTGGATTTGCAGCTTTCTATGTTGACCTAACACTTTTTATATTATTCTTGGTTTTCATTCATTCATTTATCTCCTTCTATCTTCATTCAATAGAGATGCATTATGCAGAATATTTGCATTTCCTTGTGTAGTTATGTATGTAAGAAGAGAATTTTGAAAATGGGTACAAATCAAATTACTGCACTATTCATTTCTCATTTTTTTTGCACATTAAACAGTGACTTACTGAAACGTCAGGGTAAACACTCTCAGAATTTCTTGTTTTTTGCTGGATGGCACCATTGCAGTTAAAGGTGAAATAAGTTTGAACCCTTTTACCAGCAAATGTTGGCAAAGTTCAATATTTGCAAAATTCCCCAAGTAAGTACAAGTAGAATCTGTAGCTATACTTCAGCAACAATAATATGTAATTTAATCTATATTACATAAAATTGGTCAGACTCTGGCTGCAAAATACAGTTCCAGAGCATCAGTAATTTATTATAAACTTGAGTCTTTCTCTGCCCATCACTTCACACTGACTCCCGTGAGTTTAAAGGAAGTACGCGTGGCTTGCAGCACTAAGGGCAGTTAAAAATCTCTTTTTGGTCCCGACAGATCCCTTCTTTTCTCTTATATGCAGCAGTCCATCTGCTTTGGAAGCTTCAGAAGATGCTTCCTCTTTGACAACACACGCACACATACACGCTCAGAAAAGATGAAAGGGGATATAACTTATCTCCCAATTATTCCCTACACATTCATATACACACAAATGTATGTATATACAGTACACACACAGTACATGAAGGCCCTCTGCCAATTACTTTTGATATATCCATACAATATGTCTGACCCATATATACTATGGCATGCTTTTCTTATGTACCACATAGATTGCATGTGCACGTAAATACACACACACACACATAGAAGCTTTGATGTATCCAGACATCCCATTTCATGCAAAGGCGTGCACAGAATGTCATGAATGTAGTTCAGAAACTATGTGAAAGTAGGTTAAAGCTGATATGTTGTTTAAGGGATTGTGTAGGCTGTTCATTAAATTCATGCATATGCATGGACATCTATGTAGGTGCATGCGCACAAATAACATGCATGTGCAACATGTGCACATCGATGTGCATGCACACATGCATGTATTTAGTGTAAACATGCCTTGGAGAGAATATTTACATATACAACTGTGTGTGTGTTGGGTTAATCCGTGATGATGATGCTACCTGCCAAGACGCCCACGCACCACATCAACAGTTGTTGCTCTAAATTAAGCTGCTTAATTATGGCAATTAAACTCTGTGTGTGGTGTTTGTGCATGAGTTATAATGTGTTAATGTGTGAGTGTATGTGTGTCTGGGATTGAAGGAGGATATATATGTATATGGTTATTACTGTGTGTGTGTGTGTGTGTGTGTGTGTGTGTGTGTGTGTGTGTGTGTGTGTGTGTGTGTGTGTGTGTGTGTGTGTGTGTGTGTGTGTGTGTGTGTGTGTGAGAAAGAGAGTTTGAGAGTAAAAATGTTTATTTCCTACATGCCTGTGGATCAAAGCGGCAAATAATTTCACTGAGAGGTGTTGAATACAAATCTTAAGTAAAATGGTGAATGATTTCTTCATATTGGACAAACTTCCGTTATTCTTTTGCTCAGCTAATGTCAGTCACATGTCATGCAGGGATTGATAGTATTGTATACACCAGTGTAGATTGTGTTATAGTTAAACTTCCCATTTCAGTAAACCTGTAAATGGTAATTGTTGGAAATATAACAACATGTATTTTGCGCTGGCTAGTCACATGGAAACCTGCAGGAAAATTATAACACATTGGTGTAAAATGAGAAGTACTAATTTAAATAAAGTGTTTTTTATATGACAATTTAGCAAACGCACGTACAAATTAATTTAGTGGACATGTGATTTTGACAAAGGCAAATGATTCATTGCTTTCTTAATAAAATAAGTATAGTTATTCCAACACATGGAGAAATTATTTAAAGCCATGCACTTATCCAGTCCGAACCCATACAGATATTCATTTTGATCTCTTTCCCTCCAAATTGATCATTTCATTTCTCAAGTGCTGTTTTTGACATCGTCGCATGTTTTTGTTCCCATGTCTCGTGGTGGGAGGTTAACTGTGGCGGCAGATAGCCAGAGGGGATTGGCTGATGGAGCAGGACAGGGGAGGAACTAATGTGATTGAAGGTCAGACAGGCCTTCCAGTCACTGACTCTGTACTACAGTGTTGCATGGTTATACATGGTAATATGTAGATGGAATATGGGTTTTCTCTCCATGTGTTAAAGAAAATAATCAGACTTCTTTGCTGTGGCGTTATGTTATTTTTAGACTGTTTTACTTTCAACTGACCTGATTTCCTAGTTAGGCATTTAAAATTAGAAAAAAATATATTTATGTGATATTTCAAGCTGTGTATATATAAGGAGCAATTGTTTCTGGAATTGCTCCTCAAATGGCCCTTATAACAACACATATATAAAATGTTTACCTTTAGTGTCGTTTTTGTCATTGTATAGCTTAGGGGTATACTGAAGAGATTGAATAAAATTATTAACAATATAGGAATGCACATAGATAATTAGTGCAGTGATAGGCTTCCCCACTAAATGTACTCTGAAGAACAAGACTGACCTTGAACCTACTCATAAAACACAAATGTGCCTCTTGGGCAAGCATGTGTGTTACAGGGATGGACAATGTAGACAATAGAAAAGACAAACTATAGTGACATTCGACTGTGAGGTGGTTTTCATACACACTTAAAATATATTTACACTCCCTTTTTAATAATAAAACTTTAAGGTTTTTGTCACCTCCAGCTGAAATGGCTGGTACTGGCAGGTTGTAATCCCACTTTTTTTGCTCTAATCTGCAAAACTTTAAACAAGCTAGCTAGCAAAGTTTGATATCCACAACTGGATATATGCTGTTGATATCAATGCGTACTTATATCTTGAAAAATGTGTTTTTTGTACTGAAATACAGTACAAAATATTATGAGATCTTTCGACTCATTGAGTTGAAGAGCAAATATTCTCTAAGGGATCCAAACTGTTGTAACTGTACATCACGTCATGCACATTGTGGTTGCAGGAGGGTAAAGTTGAATAGATTACAGATTAATGCACATGAAGATGATCCTATTACGCTGCATTAGATCCTTATTTTCCATGACACAAAGCAACACATAGCTTATCATTTGTATACATTAAGCTGCAATGTTGCATGAGGGGGCCTTTGTGCATATTATAGGAAGTAGATACATATCCAAACTATCATTATAAAGTATACTAGCAATCCAGGAAACTTTAAGTGACCAATATTGAAGTACTGCACAATTTTCAAAACCATTTAACGACATGAAAGTTAAAATACCAACGGAAGTTTATGTAGATGATCTTGAACCATGCTTGAACTGTTCCTCTGGCTCTCTCGTTCACGCTCTATCTTCTACATGTATGTACTGTAACGTGCTAAACCATGTGTTGACTTGTGTTATGGAAAATAGGGTTTTACTGCAGTTTAATAGGATCATCTAATCTCTAATCTGTTAAACCTTATAGCCTGTGGCAACCAATCAAAAGGTATATCAAGCCAAAGAGATTAAGATGAATAGAAATACTGAACCCTATGTGCAGGATGTGGATAGTGAGGCAATGTATGAATTCATGTACACAATTCGCAGTGCAGAATCGGGCACAAACACACATGCACGGAAAAAAATATCACTAGTCCATAGAAATGAGAGTGCATTTTAGGGGAATAAACACATACAGTGGGTACGGAAAGTATTCAGACCCCTTTAAATTTTTCACTCTTTGTTTCATTGCAGCCATTTGCTAAAATCAAAAAAGTTCATTTTTTTCGCATTAATGTACACTCAGCAACCCATCTTGACAGAAAAAAACAGAAATGTAGAATTTTTTGCAAATTTATTAAAAAAGAAAAACTGAAATATCACATGGTCATAAGTATTCAGACCCTTTGCTGTGACACTCATATTTAACTCACATGCTGTCCATTTCTTCTGATCCTCCTTGAGATGGTTCTACTCCTTCATTGGAGTCCAGCTGTGTTTAATTAAACTGATTGGACTTGATTAGGAAAGGCACACACCTGTCTATATAAGACCTTACAGCTCACAGTGCATGTCAGAACAAAAATTTCTACATTCTGAATTTTTAATAAATTTTAGTTTTATTCTGTCAAGATGGGTTGCTGAGTGTACGTTAATGCGAAAAAAAATGAACTTTTTCGATTTTAGCAAATGGCTGCAATGAAACAAAGAGTGAAAAATGTAAAGGGGTCTGAATACTTTCCGTACCCACTGTATGTCACATAGGTCACAAAGGTCACACAAACAGCCTCAGGACAAGCAGCAGCCAAAACAAACACATCAGACATTGGGGGAGAGACCAAAATTAACAAATATGTCTACACTTGTTGCGTACATTAATGTTGATGATGACAAAGCTTCTCACCACAAGTGCGATAAGAATGTGCTGCAAAGGAGGCAATGCTAGTAATTCAGTTGAAGACTGATAGTTTATGAAAGTGGACTCAACAGATTATCCAGTTGTCCCATGTTTTTCATCCACTGCTTGTGACATTGAGCCACATTACCTTTGTTTTGCATTGTTGGGGAAAAAATGTTCTGCTATTGTGGTTTAATTTTGATAAATATTCAACCTTTTTTTAAAACACAGTGATCTTGATCTTTCAGAACAAAACCAATATGCGTTATTATAAAATATATTATTGAAGAATTTGAAACATTCATGTTCAATGTTTTTCTTTTTTTGGGTGATAAGAAATACAAGTGAGGATGTTCCCACCCAGAGAAAGGACAATATTTTGTGATGCATAGTATCCATAATAGTTTATCGGGAGGAAGAACAGTGATACATATAACATCAGATAAAATGATAAAACTGGATATAAAGTTGGTTTTAATTTTAATTTCCAGTCGGATATTTAGTACGACAAAAACAAATTGATACATTGATTAATTATATATGTAAACATTCATTAAAAGTTTGTTACATTAATTCCTGTTAGGAATAGTTGCTATTTTTCTAACATCTTAACAAACATCCTATATAATATTCAGCCGGCTTGACTGTCTTTATGTAAGAGTATGTGCATGTGTGTATGTACAGTATGCACTACTGAAGGAATCAGAGCAAGAATGTACCAACTAATAGAAACAAGCATGACATGAAAATGTGTGGTCATGGTGTGCCAATTGTGTCTCATTTATGATTTAAGACCCTTTTTCCATTTCAACAGTGGCTTTTACTAAAGCTCCCAATCACCTGAATCAATTGGTTCTGTTATGCTTCTTCAAAGCAACCACTTCAAAGACCTCATCTCTTTTCTCCACCCACTCTTCCCATCCTTTCATCCAGAGGCGGAGCAGAGACACGGGGCCATGATACATTATATGTGTAAACATTTAATGATATATAGAGGTCTGCCACAGTATATGCTAGTGTGATATTAAGGGCTGCAGTTTATAGGGAACCAGGGAACGATATCAAACTAGTATGGATGCATGAATGCAAACTAACATTGTTTGCCTAAACTATAGATCAACATTTAATTGTATCTCACAACTATAAGGGTGCCACTTTTTATTTCTTGTTTAATCCAAAATTGGTCAGTATAAACTGGATTAGTGGACACAACCAACATATACTAAAGCCTCATGTTTTCTTCCATTCTGGTCGCTAGGATACATTTTATTCCAGGCAGACGAAATTATTACCCTCTCATCATTTGCTTTTCTTTTCTTTTTCATTTATTTATTTAGTTTTATGGATTCTTTGTTACCTTTTTACATTTTTGCATATTGACCTATGAACAAGAAAATAAATAGCAAATTGGCAAATTTTAATAGTAAAAAATGCAAGAAAGCATTAATCTGAATTCATCATGTGGGTGTGAAAAAAAACCAGCCAACAGATCCACCACACTGAACTTTGTATCAGTTGATGTTTGAGACCTCGCTTTGAAAAACCCATGGACGTGCACATAAACGCACAACAAACAAATATTTGGCAGAGAGTGGGAGTGATGATTGTTTGATATGTGTATGGCACTTATCAGACATGCCGATGATGTTTTTCTCGGACAAAGACAAATGCAGCTTAGACATACACACAGATGCCCCCCCCATTACCAATCTCTAGTCCCGCCCCTGAAAGCTCAAACCACAAGCAACGCAGGTTCCACTCATTTTTTTTTTATATTCATATTTAATGTTTTCCTGTCCTGCCCTCTTTCCATCTGCCGTTTTGTTCACTCCTCCCTGTGCTGTGTTTGCACTGCTGTGTCAGGGTTCAGTGAATGTTAATAGCTTTGAGGGAAAGTATCCTGCTCTCCACCCTTGTTTACAACTGCTCCGACATCAAACTTCATCATAAGGTGACATGGAAAAATGGTTCGGAAGAAGGGTTTGTTATCTGAACACAAGCAGAGTGGAAACTTGATAATGTTATTTCAAGAGAAACAGCTTTAATTTTTTTGTCGATTGATAACAGTAACAGTAACAACACATTATCAATGTTCAGATAATATCAATATGTTGAAAATCTCCTTAAATTTTCTCGATTTGACATCAGGGTCAGAGGTCAGGGCCAGCTACAGAACAGCACTTTTTAAACTGGTTGATGTTCAGTGTCTTGCTTGCTCAAGGACACTTTTGCAGGCCACATTCTCCCTATTTACTAGACCACCTTGAATTAAAAAGAATCCAACATTGAAATATTAGGTTTTCATAATATGGTGTTTTATGCCACCATTTGGCTTTCTATGTTGGTTAAAAGAACTTCATTCTCACAATTCTCACAATATTAAGAGCAAAGGTAATTTTTCATGCATTATCATATTTAAACATTTCTCCCTACATTATACTCCTGTGGTGATTTTTTTGTAGTAATATTGCACCACTGTAACCCCTCACTCTCTTGTGCATATACCAACACCAGAGGAAGCAGCTGTGTAGTGTGTATCAGAGCAGATAGAGAAGGGAGAGCAAGCTAACATTTCCTGATGAAAGGGCGACCTTCTCTCTCCTCTTTTTTTTTTTGGGCCAACAATAACACCATTGGCACACCTAATACAAAAGGGACAGAGTAGCAGGCCAAAGGGGCAAATTACTGGGCAGGTTATTGAGTTTATCTGAAGATCTTTGTGTGATGATGGCCTTGAATAAACACCTGAGCCTTTTCCAAAGCATCACCCTGTTCAAAACATAATTAACACAGGAATCACAAGATGTATTTCATAGCAGACAGCACAAAAGCTTTCTAGCTTGGCAGCATTATGTGTGTGGAATCACAGGAATGTTGTTTTGGAAGGAACCAATTTAGCTCCTGTGCCAAGTTAATGCAGGTCTAGCCCTGTATTCAGGGATCAATTGGCCAATATTATTCTAGGACAGAGCTGTGACATAGAAAGTGATGCTGCTGGTGTAGTGGGTGTAGGAATACATTCACTCCTGGGATGCAGATGATGCAGGCAAGGGTTAGACCTTGGCAGCAGGATTGGTATATCTCAGTCAAAACATGCTGGGAATTTGCTGTCACCACCCTCCTTCAGGCTAAAAAGATGAACAAAAAAGTGGGGCAGTAGCAAATCAACCATGGTACAAATGTTGCTAAACAGAGACACACTTTCATTATAAATCAATGACAGCTGATGATAACATGTATTTGCATAGAGATTGACCTCCAGTGAAGCTCTAAAGGGGATCACAGTTGATGGCTAGCTCCTATCTATTGCTAAAACAGAGCCTACATTCTAAGTAAATAAATTGAATTTACAAGGCTATTACCTAGCATTGGAGAAAGGTGGACTATGCCGTTGATTAATTCCACACTGAAGCGAATGAAAATAATATCCTGAATCAATTCTTGTATAATGTGTGTTTGCCTTTATATCTGATCACGTGTGATTGATGGATGTTTTTAATGGTGCTTTTAGACGTGGCTGGCTCCAGAAATCGTTAGTGAATCTTAATGACAATGATGATGAGCTTTGGAAAATCTTTGACTCTGGACAATTATACTGTCATCATCTTTAATCTATTTGGCCTATGCATGCCTTTAAAACCCAGTTTTATTATTTCTCTCTCTCTCTCTCTCTCTCTCTCTCTCTCTCTCTCTCTCTCTCTCTGACACTCTCTCACACACACACACACACACACACACTCACAAACTGTCCAATTAGCCAAACACCATCTTTACTCTCCGAATGACCACATGCATCTTTCTGTCCGTCTCTGCACAGCTAACGATAATGACGGTTGTGTGGTTTTCTGTGTGTGTGTGTGTGTGTGCGTCTGTGTGTACTTAAGCTTGTGCCCCTGCAAGTGCAAATGCTTTTTTTCTGTGCCTGCATGATATGATATGTCGTAACACATAGCTTAGGCAGACACTCAACCATTTCCAGACCTACAGCCAAATGACAGTTAGATCGTTAAGCTCTAGCGGTGAGCGTTGCTCTAATTTAGCATGAAGCCGGTAGATCGTCCCCTCTTGCTGTATGTGACCTTCACGTAGATGTTTAAAGGACTGGTATTTTTTTAGTACTTGTCAGTGACTGTCATGAGCTGGGTTCTGCCAAAGCCTTGGAGCATTTAGGTAATGACAACAAGAGACTCCTAAAGGTAATGAAATGATACAACTTGAGAGAAGCTGCTGTGATGGTGGGGGAGGTAGAGGCTGGCCAATGTGGTAAAACCATGATAAAATATCCCATATTGATCAATCTATCCTCAGGGATGAGACTGGGAATATGTTTAAAGAGTGTTCTGATAGTAGCCGATACCTGAATGAAATCCGGGTTCATTATCAGTAAAAAGAATGGATTACTTTAACATAAGAGTAATAAATAAATCTGCTTAAATGTGGCTTTATACAAGATATAAGTAAGTACAGGCTTTCCATTCACAGCGATAGGTTAGGTTATTGTGAATCCAATTAATGGAGTATAAATGTGAGATTGTAATAATAAATAATGAATGTAATGATAGCTGTTGTAAGAGTCAAGAATGCCCTCTTCGGTATAGTAGTATGTATATACCAGTCACAATAATAAGACATGTTTGTCTTATTATAGTGACTGGTATATACATACTACTATACTACGACTTGTTTGTCTCATTATCTGAATGCATTTAGAAGGCTTTTTGAAAATATATAATTTTCTTGGTTAAAATATTTGTTGACCCTTTTAAGGAGAGTTAAGAGTGTATGACTATGACTGTGGCCCGTTCTGTTAGGCTTCTTGAATTTCCTGCTCATGCTAACAACCCAGTTGCTTTTCATCCTAATAAATGACTTGTGCTTTTTGTTACCAGAAACAAAGCGTGCATAAGTAGTTGAACGAGTAATACTTCAGCATGGGGGAACTATTGATCATTGATTATATACTGGGCATTGTTTTTGGGAAAAGCATTCTGTCTGAGAAATCGCCAGCTGATTATTGATGCCTGAACACAATGCCATATTAATTGAAAAAATACGATTTTAGAAACTAAAAACAATCTAAATTAGTTATTAAGCATTTTTAACCCTTGTCTTTTTGTGCATGTCTCTTTCCAGAGGGAGTGTGTGAGATCTGGTTGACCAGTGAAGACACAGGAGCGTATGGCAGAGACATAGGGACAGACCTGCCCACATTGCTGTGGAGATTGGTGGAGGAGATTCCTGAAGGAGCCATGCTGAGGTTGGGTATGACCAACCCACCATATATCCTGGAACACCTGGAGGTATGCACAGCACACGGTCACCCATTTCTCCCAGAAGTACCATCAAAGATAATAATACGTCACTGATAAATAAAACTTAAAATAGGTACCTTTTAGTGTTTCCTTTTTATTGTTTAGTTTTTGTCCCTATAGTCTCTTGTACTATTGTACTATCCCTTTCTGTGAACAAATAATATTGCTTTGCCTAGATTTAATAAACTAAATGCCTTTCTGTTTTGCTTACCAAGCAGTTTAGCTGCAGCGCTCATACTCCATTCATTAGTGCCGTTCATTCCCTTCTCTCCCTAATGAGTCAATTAAGGACCATTGTGTCCTCTTTAGCAACTTCATTTTATCAGTCATTATTGTCTTCCCTAATGGAACAATGGACATTGTTATCCCTTATCTCACTCTCTCCTTCTTTCTACCCCTCTCTGTGAGAGAGAGAGGGGTATGTCTGCATGTCTGTCTCTCATACATGAATTTTCTATCGTTTTATCATTGCAAATAACCCTCTTCTTTATAAATTGTTCCTAGAAGTAAAAGGTCGACAAAACATTATAAAATGTGATCATTATTTTGCACTATGAATGGATAATAGCCATCTCTCTGCGGTCTCTCTGCTTTCAGACTTCAAATCAACTTAGAGTGAGGAGAGGAAGGGGAAACTGAATGATAGAATGGTACAATGGATACAGAGAAGATATCTATTGAAAAATTACCTTAATTTGTACAAATTATTTCAGGGTCGTCCACGTTCTGCCTGGGCTGACACATTGCACTGAAAGCAGGACCCTTCTTGACCACATGTTTGTAATGAAACTGTTATTGTTTGCCTTAACTTAGAATTCTGCTGTTTAACTGAGTTACAGTTAAATGTCCAAAGTGAGCTTAAAGGGTATAGTAACCGCAACCACAAATTCTGCTGTCTCCCAGCATGTTTAAATACTACAACAGAGTAGTGTGTGAGTAGTAAGAGGGGATGCTGAGTGAAGACAGCCTAGCGTAATGCAGTGTAGTGACAAGCCTCATGGTTTTTTCTCCAAGGGCAAGGCCAGTGTATTCAACTTAACTAAACTTTCAATTCCAAGCAGCCACTCACAAGCTAGTTTTGAATAGAGAAAAGTCTGTTTTTACAAATATGAATTTTGTTAGAAAAAGCATTGTATTTACAGCATATGCCAACAAGAATCTATGTGATTATTGGAAAAAAAAAAGACTGTGGTCCCTCTTTAATTTGAGCTTTGTTGAGGCACTAAAGTGCTGCGTCTCAAAGCAACTTTTCTTTGTTATCCCACTGGAGTTTTCAAGCCTGATTTTACTTTGTCTAATGCACAGGTTTATCTCCTCGTACTGGGGATTTTCAAGAGTAAAATCCAACTTTGAAGCAGCATGCACAGTTTTTTCTATGCTTGCACATTGGTGTCCAAAGGTCTCAATAGAGGAGGGAGAACATTGAGGCCTGAAATATTGTGATTGTAACCTAGAAAACTACAACAAAACTTTTTTGTTAAAAAAAAAAAGTGAAGTCCACAACAGATGTACTTTTTAATCAAACAATCAAGTAAGATTTGAGATAAAAGATAAAGGAAATGAGGGCAGAAATGAAAAAAAAGGGGGATGAAGGCCCGGGGATAGAGATGAGGGCTAAAAAGGAGTGGGAAAGTGCTGTGGGAAGCAGCAATGGAGGTTGTAATTAACCAGGGGTTAATGGAGGTGGCTAATTGTCCCCCACATGTATAGGTAGGCTTTCTGCTTGGCTACATTACAATTAAAAAACCACCCTCCTAATGATAGGGAATAACAATTAACTGATAATTAGAAATATACTAGGACGACACACTACAGTGTAGCTTGGTCTGTATGTGTGTGTGTGTGTGTGTGTGTGTATGTTAAGAATCATTTCATATGCTACCGGCCCTCTCATTGTTAATGTACATGCATTGAATTGAATTATATCTTTTTTGCTTTAATTCCTCAGTCAATTAACCTACATAAGGAAAGATAAGAGTGCTCTTCTTTAACTTATCATTGTCATTTGTGGCTCCTGTCCCCCATTTACCCTTTATGCTCTTCTCTCTTTTCACTCCTCCCCTCCCAGTCCCTCTCCATACACACTTTCCCTATTTTTCTCTCTAGTCCTACTTACTGTAACTTTCTATATTTTGTAATGATTGTTACCCTGACACCAAACAGAGACATTTGGCAGAAAAAACAAAAAAACTTTTGAAATGATTTGAAAGTTTCCTTCTTACTTTTCTTTGAGTCTCAGTTCTCACTAGCTTTTCTCCCTCTGATCCTTGCTTTTAATCTCCTTTCTACTTCTAGTGCTGTCCTTTCTGTAATTTGACATATTCTTCTCGTCACTGGTTTAATATTTTTCTCTTCCCCCACTTTGAAACTCCTCTCACGGTGGTGGCAATCACAGCAATAACAACGGTCTGATGATGATTAAGGCCAAATCTTTGAAGTAGATTCATGCTTGATCTTAAGTAAAGGCCAAATTATATCCTGCTGTCTATTCTTTCGAATAACACCAGCGCTTATGAAACGGCATCATACTGAACGGCTGTGATTGAAGCTGAAAAGGCCAAGTAACCTCTCCACTTCACTCTGAAAGATCACCCTCTCTCACACATATTCACTCAGATCAACACTTCTGCACTATCTCCCTCTGTCACACGATTTCTCCCTATGTGCAGCCTGTTTTTTCTTGACAGCCTCATAGCACCATTTGCTGATTGGAGCAGTTAAAGGCACAATCGCTTCTCATGGGCCACTTGTCTCTGACATTTAAGTTGATTGCACCGTGCCGTCAGTGGACAATTTTTACTTCAGTGGCTGCAAGTAAAAATGTCTCTAACAATGTTCCTTTTTTTGTTTTCCATTTTTTCTCGTTAGACTTTACATTTGTAATATCAGCATTGTTTTTTTATCATTTGTCTATCAGTCTATCCATCTGTCTGCTTGTCTGTATGTCCATCCATCTGTCAATAAATAGCTAAGCCGCTGTCAAAACTAACACGGGACATCTAATCGCTTAAGGTGTGTGTGTGTGTGTGTGTGTGCGCGTGTGTGTGTGTATGTGCTTAGGCATGTACTTGTGCGTGCCTGTGTGTGATTGAATCTAGCATGCTAGCAGACTCAGTAAATGAGGTGTGAAAGTAGCCTCCTCATATGCAGCAATCAGTCAGGCTGTGATGAATGAAAAAGCAGTTGTCCATTAACCATCGTCCACAGAGCTCATTTGAGTCTGACTAGAGATACATGCTATATCCTTAATCTCTCCACAGATAGCTCTCTTTGATACCGAAAGGTTGCAAGCAAATAGTGATTTGACGTACTCTTTTTTCATAGCTATATTTATTCATAATGCTTAAATCCAAAATAGGACTTTATGTATACAGTTAGAGAAAAAAAGAAGTGCCTCCATCGTTGGTTCTTATCAGTTGGTTCTCATCTGGCTGCAAAGAAAATATTAAGCATCCTTAAAATGGCATTTTGCTGATTCACAAAATGATCATTTTGTGGCACTGGACATAATCTGTAATTCTTTTTTACATCTTCTTCGGTAATTTGTTTTAAGCTGTGCATTTCATTTTTTCCCCCATTTAATCATTAACTTTCCATAGACAGTGAGAGATGTGTGACTGGTCTCAGTTCAATGAAGGGAAGGTTGATAAACTGCAAAATACCGGTAACGAAGCGAAAACTCCATCCTCCACGTCGGCTGATATTTTTCATAGCCTGGACACAAGCATTCACACACATGAACATACACACACGCACACACAGACACAATCTCTCACCTTCACACTCGGATGTGCACACAAGCACAGCTGTACGGGCACACTCTTAGACACACCCTCTCAGACCATTTTCATTTTAATGAAGCCCCAGGGAGCCTCTTCACATTAGAGGCCTAATGTAGCATTCTGTGAGGGACCCGGCACCAAATGAATGCTCATAGTAAAGCTGTCCGTTGTCCCTCTAAATTATGAGTCCTGATTTACTGCAGTAAATTATATTTTCTGAATTATTCTGGTAAATTATGACTTCTGAAAAGTGGAAATTTACATGCTGGCTGCTTATTCAAAAAATATCTCTGTTGTTCCTTTTGTTAATATAATCCACAGCTGCAGGAAACATGCTATCTATATAATAATAATAATAATAATAATAATTAAGCCTTTATTAGTCCCACAATGAGGAAATTATTTCTCTGCATTTAACCCATCCCGGAGGAGCAGTGGGCTGCAATGAAGCGCCCGGGGAGCAACTTGGGGTTAGGTGTCTTGCTCAAGGACACCTCGGCATGTTGCTGGTAGAGGGGTTTGAACCACCAACCTTGTGGTTGCGGGACAAGCGCTCTACCTCATGTGCCACAGCCGCCCATATAGTGATTTTGTGCATTTTGTTTTTCAACATTAACAAGTCACTGAAAACTAACTTTGACACAGTCATTACAATGCAGGGACAATCTGAAAAACACAAAGATGTTTATTAGTATGGTATTGTATTTCTTTTTAGCTGACAACAGTCAGATGAAACACACAGCACAATAAAGTGTGACATTCAAATAATAATAATAATAATAATTAACACAATGGGGAAATTATTTCTCTGCATTTAACCCATCCCGGAGGAGCAGTGGGCTGCAATGAAGCGCCTGGGGAAATGAGTTAAAAGGACGAGGTCCCACCGAGATTTGAACTCGGATCGCTGGATTCAAGTCCAGAGTGCCAACCATTACACCATGCACTTAATTCCTCCCTTACTGTGCAATGCATAGATTCCATTTCCACTGTGTGAGGGAACTGTTATATGTTCAAGAGAAAATCAAGTGCAGTCTGAAGTGTTTGAAATGTGTAATACCATTGGGACCTCAGTTTGTCTATCTGCTGCTGGATGTTCTTCCCACCGACTATGTGGCTTACACATGGGGACCTGACTTATTATCCTGGGAACGTCTGGTAGAATGATTTTCTCTACAGACTCCCCTGGGAGAACCCTTCTTATACTCTGTATGTCTGGGTTTGTGTATATGTCTGTGAGTGTGTGAATGCAGTTTGATGCTACTTATTCTGGGTTTACTTGAACCATACTGTAATCCTTTCTGTCTGCGTGTTTGCACTCTGGGGAATTCATCTTTGTTTGTGTGTGTTGTTACAATGCACTCACCAATGTGTCCTTATATAAGGATATGATAAAGAATGCGCCATATTCCAATATTGACACTGCTTTACTTTAGAAGTTATTTCTGCTGAAGCTAATATGAATTGATGCATGCCCTGAAGCTGCAACTTCAAAACAAAATCACCATTTTTCAAATTTGAAAACATCACAAATATAAAGTAAAACAAGCAGTAAAATAACCAATGATTACTACAAGATATCATTTTACCCTTTTGCACCACACATTCAAAACAACGTCTAGATAAGTACAAAACAGTTTTATTATTAGCATTTACAGGGTCACCATAGAAGATACTTTTTTTATCTTTTTTCTTCAATGTTTTTGAGTGACATCCCTGCTAAATAACGTACAGGCAGTTATTAGCAAAATAAACAGGGACATCCTAATCCAAACAAATCAGCAGTTGCACCTCGCCCATTCCATGCAACCTCTTAAGGGATGGCTGGTCACAATTTGTATTTCAATTTTTTATCCATAGTCCACCAAACTAGTAGAGGATGAAACTCACACATAGAACACAAACACATGATTTCTGCCATAGAAACGAAATGGGAGTAGGTACGGACTGATGAACAGGGAAGGAATGACAAATCATCATACAGAATATTTCAAAGGAATTAAGAAGGGAATGAATGGGCGTTATTCCTGATTTAGGCTGCTTGGAGCCAAACCATCTCTATCTGCTCTCTCTCTCTCTCTCTCTCTCTCTCTCTCTCTCTCTCTCTCTCCTTATATGTTCTTTTCAGCCATATCTGATTTTAGGGGGTAGATATTGGATCTTTTGAGCTAAGCCGGTTAAGATATGTCCTTTCTGGTTTATGTGTTTATCTGAGCTGATCAACCAGAGATGAAAAGATTGTGGGTCTGTTTGTGTGAATGGGAGAGAAAGGCCTGTTGGGGGAAGGAGAAATTGGCAAAGAGAGCGAGAAACAATATTATACTGTTGTACACAGTCAAGGCTGGGAAGAAAGAAAAGAAAAAAAGACCACTTGCACCAATTCGTGATTGATTTGTTTAAGCTTGTTGAATCTTACTTTGAGCCGGATAGTTCATCCACCCAGGAGCGAAGGCATTAGAGCATCACTTCTTTTTTGTTGCCACTGGGCATTGCTGAGCGATATCTTCAACGGCAACATTTTCACACGTCAGAGTCACTAAACTGTCTGACAGCAGCAGTCAAACATTGAAAAGGCCTCAACTCCACAGGGATCGGTGACAAGAGAGATTGATATCAGTGTACTGTATAACCATTGGAGGATGGGATTCTCTCTGTCAGAGATAAAGATAAATGGCTTCTGTGAATGAAAAGTCCTCCCCTTATAGATTAATCCCAAGTTGCTATCAGCGGTGCCCTGCAACTCAAACTAGCATGCCATCTGTTGAGACCCCTTTCACCCTTGCAACACACACTCATGATTGCATGCTCACAAACTGTGCTGCAGTCATTGGGGAGTTGTCATTGTCAGTGAATCTAATGCTACAATACATAATAACGCTGTACCAGGATATATAGTTAAAGACAAGGCAGAGCAAAGTAACTTTTTTTATTTCATCACAGGTAATATCAATGAGCTTTGGATCAAAATGCATTCAAAGTAACATTAACAGATACACGCATGCTGTATAGTCAGACACGTATATACGGTAACAAAGCGTAATACTGAGAAAATAGAAGGGAAAAAAAGTTCAACTTTTTCATTGAGCAGTTCATATAGAGAATGCTCAATCAAAATGTACTGAGTATGGCCTTTAACTTAATGTACCTACTGAAACCTGCACATAATTATCATCAATCAGGTCTCCCTGGTAGCTACTAGACATTTCTAAGGAGAATGGAGCACCGTACTACCAAACCAGGTCTATTCAATGCACTAGGATAAAATATCAACTGTGTTATTAATGATAAGTGCAGACTTAAATAGTTGAAGTGCTCACTTTGGAGCCTATGCACAATGTTCCAATGGTAAAAAGGTTGCACTTCAAACATGTTTTGAAAAGACACATGCAAAGAAAAAGTATAGGTATCTACGATATATGACATAAACCACACAGTTTCACTCACTTTCTATCTCTCACACACACACACACACACACACACACACACACACACACACACACACACACACACACACACACACACACACACACACACACACACACACAGTAAGCTGATTCTTGTCACCAATCAAGCTCCTTTTTCAAACCAAATTAATTCTTTCTAATTTGCAGCTTCTAGTAGTCACCCCCTATGGTGCACTGAGCTGTGTGTGTGTGTGTGTGTGTGTGTGTGTGTGTGTGTGTGTGTGTGTGTGTGTGTGTGTGTGTGTGTGTGTGTGTGTGTGTGTGTGTGTGTGTGTGCACGCATGCATGCATTCATATGCTTTGCTGTCTGCGTGTGAAGTAGGGAACATTCTACAATAGATCTTAATTGAGAGGACGGACTGCAATCAGCATATCCTTGTAGGAAATCATTAAATCATTTCTTCCTCCCCTCTACTTTTCTCTTTCTCTTTCTTGTGGTGATTAGCATGGTAATGATAGCATCCTGTTACGTCCATCAGAAAAATCTGACATCTGTGGTCTCTCCAGATCTTTTACTGAGGAAATGAAAGTAACTGTAAAGAAAAACAAAAACCCGGCAACTCTCCCAATTAATGTGTTGTGTTCAACAACACAGAATGTCACCATTGCATTTGTTCTTGGTGAAAGTGTTAGAGCTGAGACAGAAAAACAATGTTGTTCCTGAAAAATCCCCTTTTTTATTCCCTTTTCAAAAAGTAAAAGCTCTTGACTTTTCAGGCATAAAGAACCCCTACTAGTTCAGTCTCAAATCCTTGGACTTTGGATCGAGTGGGCACGTAATTAATTCTCAGAGATGCTTTTCTTTAATTCCTCCAATATAAGAGACATAGAAAATAAGAGATAGAGGAAATGTATAGAAGGTCTGGAATGAAAATAGTGCATAAATAGGCAGGAAAGTGAATGGAGCCTTCATTTGCATTGACTAAACATTAGTCACCTAAAATTCCTACATAGTTTACTTTTTAAAATTTCTGGCCTCAGATTTAAAACTCCCGTAGCTAACGGACAGCACTTGTACAGAATGTCTGCCCTTTTGTCCTAGTTTAGTCCCCCATCAGAATGTACTATTTTAAGACATTATAAATCACTTTAGTATGACTGTTTGTATTGTATGGTGTATTATTTCTCATTTTCTCTGTTCCGGCCTTTTCTCATTCTGTTTTCACTTATCTTATTTTAACAGATGAGGAACAGTTGTTTAGACTTTTACTTACATGTAACATGTAGACAAACTCACACACGTTCAGTGTTCACCCCATTGCCCTCCCTCTCCAATATATAAAACATCTAACCCTTTATATCATTTTTCTTCTTGTCCCCCTATCGATTTTCTCTCTCTCTCTCTCTCTCTCTCTCTCTCTCTCTCTCTCTCTCTCTCTCCCTCTCCCTCTCTCCCTCTCTCCCTCTTTATCCTTCCTCCTCTGTGTCTCATTAGGAGATGGCTAAGATATTGAATCATCCGCGCGTCTATGCCTTCCTTCATGTTCCTGTGCAATCAGCCTCAGACAGCGTCCTGATGGACATGAAGAGAGAGTATTGCATCGATGACTTCAAAAAAGTGGTGGACTTCCTCAAAGAGAGGTAAGACATGGTATGGAGTCCTAAAGGGCTCATGGTGCTGCAGCGTGTCTGGATGAAAACGGGTTGTTCTTCTCTCACTTCTTGCATTTACCATACCTTTTGGAATAACATTTAAAAAAGTAAAATCACTACACCATGAGTGTCTATATATATATATATATGTGTGTGTGTGTGTGTGTGTGTGTGTGTGTGTATGTTTGTGTGCATGTATGTATGTATGTATGTATGTATGTATGTATGTATGTATGTATGTATGTACGTATGTGACTACATCTATGAACTTTTAAATAGTGAGTGCCTGTATATCCGAGTTATCACGATAGCTCAGAGGTGTTCATTTGGATAATTTCTCTCTCTGACTAACATTACTCTCTTTTATTCTCTCCCTTTCACTCTCTGGTTCACTTTGAGACTATGTATGAGTGAATGTTTAGTTTGAATTGTGCACAAATGGTTATGAACACATTTCATTAGTTCCTTGTATTGCCACTGCTGTCAGGTGTTTATCACATATAGAAAATGCGGTTTAAATGATGCAGCCTTGATTCTTGACACAATTCATGTTCAAGCTATGTTCTTCCAAAAACATACACACCGACCAACACACATGGAGCAAAACATGTAAATTCCTGATATGGATTTAAAAAAATGAAACACACACAACTGTTACATGGATATTATGCATGGATCTGACCTCTGACATAGCACAAAAGAGAATAAATTATGCAATCTTAATCTTTTTTTGTATGAAAGATAATCTGACATGGAATTTGAGTATGATTTATTATGGCAGTGATCGTCAGTGGTGGTGAATGATTATATACGCTATGAAGAGATTCATATTAAAATGAGATTTAAGCCAGAAAGGCCTTGACTCTTTAGGTATTATTGTTTGATTTAGAAGAAGGATCTTCATGTATGCATTGGTATATATAAGCATGTAGTTGCTTTTGCAAGATGATAATCTCTTATTTTTAGCTAATCCTTTTTTTTCCTTGATATAAATGACACAATTCATCTTTTGAGATTAGTACAGTACAAGGGTTTTATGCTACATTTGATTATATATGTCAGAGATTTATAGAAACAGCAAGTAGGTACTTGTTTTAGGAACATAGTCAAATCACAGGATGGATCTTGATTTACTCCCATCGATATACAGCTCAACATGAGAGCATACCTTATTTAGCCAAATGGATTCTGGTTAATAATCCAGTGTGGATTTTTCTCTGTTGAATTACATTGCTGCGGTAACCATGCAAAGATCCTACATATATATATAAATATATTTTCTTCTTTGGATTTTATATTCTAGGGTTTCATGTTTCTAACGGACATTTGCTTTTAGTAGGCCTACACTTGTTTTTCTCTCTCTCCATTTTTCATCTTTTACTAGTTTTTGTCTTGTTTAGTATTTGTCCTTTGTGTGTACTTGTGTGCTTGTGTGGGTGACAGGTCCATAACTTGAAATTGGAATCGTGCCGGTCTATCTTCCTCTCAGAACTCAAGTATATCTTTTAGCACTGAAAGCTCCTGATTGGGCGCAGTGTGCGGTCATTTCTTCCACTGGAGTTGTATGCTTCACAATTCCTTTAAATCTTCCCTTTTAAGCTCCTTTTGAAGGGGTCTTGAGTTGAGGAGTGATACCGCTGTGTTTGCTTTAACACTGACTCAGATGCTTATCATTGTGTGTGTGTGTGGGTGTGTGTGTGTATGCTGCATCGCTTTTAAGGCTTTTTGCTGTTTAGCCTGGAGTAGAGGTCTCAATCCCTGTCTCCATTTGTTTTTTTAGTGTTCTATTTAAGTTTAAACACAGTGACAATCTTAAACCATTCTTGCAAATGGTCATGGGATACACAAAAACGACCATACACACAGAAACACAAACACACACACACAAACTCACCACACGCAGGGTAGCACACCATAATATCTTGTTTACATAAACTGTCTGGCTGCCCTTTTGTTTGAGTCTTTGTATGTGTGCGCGTGTGTGTGTGTGTGTGTGTGTGGTTACTCAATTTCTGGCTTCTGTTACCTAAACACACACATTAAAACACACACGGGTGATGTCAGTTGTGCGAAATCAATACCAGTACACATTCACTGGGCTGACCCATTTGGCTGCAGCTGTAATAGCTGGGGTGCAGTTCAGGGTCTGGGAAAGAAGCCAGGGCTTCGGACAAGCCAAAAAACACAACCACTGTGCGTGTGTGTGTGCGTGTGCGTGTGTGTGTGAGTGAGTGTGTGAGTGTGTGAATGAGACGGAGTAAGAGAGTGTATGTGTGAAATACAAACAAAGTAAAAAAACGTCTTTTTTTATTTGAGGAAGTCTAGTTAAAGCACCTATTTCACCTAATGATAGAGACAGATGACGACAAAGAGGTAACAAAACCAGCCCAAAATGACACTGTTTATTTGATCATAGTCAAAAGCTGTAAGGACAGACATTATCTTCAGATTTTCAACTTTACGACAGCCCTTGAACACATGCGTGATAAAAGCAAACAAGTTGAAGCTTAAAGTTGTGATATTCATCAAAATCTACATATTCTACATGTTCTACATACATTTCCCACATGCATTTAAAATTTCTTCACCAGATTCAGTAAATTACAGTCAATTATCTGCTTCACAGTGCAACTGAGAAGCCATGATTGACTCGGCTTAAACCAAAAGTCACGTGACAAAAACTTTGTGGCACTTTGACTGACTGCAGGCTGCTAAACAGAGAGCAGACAGAAGAGGACAAGATATGTTGCAAATATGTCAATAGTTCAATATGTATAGCACATGGAGCCTCAGTTTTTTTTTATTTAATTTTTTTTAATATTGGCAACACTGCAAAAATGTTGGATGTTTGGATACAAACATTACATTGTTTTCCATTTTTTTCTAATTACCTTTAGATTGAAGGCTGTAACATGTTGATGTTTGAGGGTGAATTAGTATTGTTTGCCACCTCGTCTACAAGTTTGTTTACTTTTGAGCAAGGCCCAACCTTTTCAGTGGACTTTCCAAGTTGCATGGATGAATGTGGTATTGGTATGTGATATTTTGTATCCTTTGCCAAAAGTTCCGCTGATTAATAGCAGTATGAATTGAGAGACTGACATACTGGTTATTATTGTCATTATGTCCAGCGATCTTCGCTGAAACTATGATCAATCTTTCCCCTGCTATTCCCTCCTTCAGCCACAGGCTACATTGGCCTGTTGCTAAATATTGATGTTTTTGTTTTTTTTGGTTTTCTTTCAAACCTTTAACTTGGAATAAAAGACCCCACACAACGCTCTCTGTGTGTATGTCATAAAGGGTTTTTACTGATTCACTCTACTTTTCAAACTGGTGCACTCATGCCAACTGGAACTCAAGGTGAAAGGGGAAGTGTGTGTGTGCATTTGTGTTTCTGTGTGTGTGTGTGAGAGAGAGAGAGAGAGAGAGAGAGAGAGAGAGAGAGAGAGAGAGAGAGAGAGAGAGAGAGAGAGAGAGAGAGAGAGAGAGAGTCACACTCACAGGTGGCTGTTAATGGAGATTCTCACAGTTAGTCCTTTGTTGAGCCATGTAAAGTTCACCTCTAAGAATGTAACAGACAGGAACCTTGTGCAGGTATGTGTGAGGTCAGAGCTTATCTGACTGACACACACAGGAGAAGACAAATGTATTTCTCTTCACAAACAGCTTAATGCCACCAACACTGCAGAGGTCATGAGGGTTCAAACGCCTCTGGCCTTCCTTATCAGAGAAAACCAGTACACACACACATACATGCAGACACACATCAGACCTCCCTCCTTGACATCCTTCATGACTGAGGCCACGTCCACACTAACCCGTTTTCAAATGAATCCGCATATCTTTTCCTGCGTTTGCACCGAGCGTCCACACTATACGGTGTTTTAGGGCACCGAAAACGAATAAGTTTGAAAACGCTCCCGAGGACGGATAAGTTTGAAAACGCCGCGTTTTCATGATAGTGTGGATGACTGAAAACGAAGAAGTCCGAAAAAAAGGATCTTTAACTCCATTATGAACTCAAGGCAACATTTATTGAGTCATTTTATAAAGGTAGCTGATGTTAGTAGACATTTCTCAATTTTGTTTGCTGCAGGCAGATATTTAGTGTATTTTTTTTCCCATGAAGAATCATGAAGCAGTAAATATTACCATTACAAAAATCAAAGCCACAGTTGTTCCATCTAAACAACTGGAAAGCATCACAGCATTAGAAAAATTGCCATGGTCTTCTATTGAACACTGCACAAGTTTTCAGCAGTGGAAAGTATACCAAATCTAAGTCACAGTTATTAAGTATATACAGTATTTGCAGTTTCCCGGGACACAATCGAACACTGCACTCTGGGGAGAAAAGAGAAAGAAAAGTTAATTTTTCACACTGATGACCAGACGACAGCTTGTTCGAACTGTTTGATTTGTTGCACACTTAAACATGCATAGAGTTTAAAGGTCTGTTGAAGGTTGAATGCCCAAATCACCTGTCACTGGAAGCTCATTCACACTTATCAAAGCTAATGGCAAACCAAGGCTTCCCTGACCCTTATTGAAGTATGTGTAGATGAACTGGTGGAAGAAAATCAATTATGTGTTGCTTAAGATTGTGGTCATTAAGAAAGATAGACTGGTTTGTTCTTGCCGTGAATGTGCTGGAGAACAATGAAAACGCTACTGCAACACACAAAATGCTGTTGGTATAAATTGATTAAGTTCAACTCAGGGCACATCCCGTGTTTGAACACCATTGACTGTACAGAAACTCCTACAGTCTATTCATTCCTTCATTGCATGGTTTTCATTCTCCCATGCCGGGTTTATGACATTATTTAAATATTGTGTATAATTCTCTTGTTCTCTGCTTTGATATTTAGCGTAATTCACACTGCAAGTTCTTATTCTAAAGCCATCCATATCCCTAGAAAAAAAAAATGCATTAAATATACCCTTTGAATGAGATAACACATTTTTCCTACTTGTTATAACAAGTGTGTTTCCTGCCATGCATAATTCGAACAATCAGTAAAATAATTATTTCATTAAAATGGTTAATTTGGCCTCGTCCGCCAACACAGACCATATTTTTTACACCCCTTTCTTTCTGCTTCTATCAATTAAAATCACATAATGAAGTACATACTTTATGCAATGATGTATGGAGAAAATCCTGTTATACGGTGGAATAAGGCTGTTACAGAGTGAGCAAATGTGGCCAGCGGATTTTCCACAGTTGTTTCATAGTTTGCCATAATATCCGGGCTGATGTTCGCTCAACTACTCTCGAGGATTAAGTGTCAATTCACAGGGGGAAGAGATAAAAGGACTGGAAAAAGAACAGTAATGCATCTGTGGGTTGGGGATTGGGGTTGCATATGTGCAGAGGAGCAGAATCTGGCAATATTAATGTTGAACTTTAGGGTTAGTTAAGTTGAGCAGAAGGGAGGGTGTTTAAGCCATGGTGTTACCAGAAAGGGATAGATGATAGGGGAGGGCTGGGCGTGGAGCGGCCCTCAGATCTTCTGTGGTTTCCCTCAGGGTGGTAGGTTAGATTCCCTGGAGGTTATATGTTACTGACCTCTGAAACCCCTCTCAATCTCAGGCCACAGAGGGCCTTCTTCCAAGGAGACACACTCACTCACATGCAATAGGGAGAGCAGCAAACATGCTTTGAAGCCAAAACTAGAGATGAAAGCAGCACCTTTTTATTATTCACGTTATTTTTGAAGTTCATGAAATTTTGAGGGAATGTCCTATCGCAATAGCTGTAGAGTTTTTAGAGTTCTGGTACCACAGGAATGAGGGTTTGGGAAGGTCAACAGGTGATTAATCTGCGTGATCTCAGCAGATGACCGTTACAATGACACTTGACCTCTAACATAACCTATGAAAATCCAGCACTCCCCATTCAACCTCCATTTGAGCATTTGTTCACTGCTCTGCTGTGTTTATTCCATTGCTTCATTGTTTTAGCTATTGAAATATAAAAAATAATATTTTGATGTGTTTACTTTTGTTGTGTTGTCCTTGCATACTGCTCCAAACAAATCACTCTGATCTTTAACAAAACTTAGATTTTTCTGTGAGGCATAACATTCTTATAGCCGCACCTGATTCAATTTAATTGTTTAAAATAACTGGACAGGTTTTGTTTCATATCGTTCGACTGTTACAAATAGACGTTAAAGAAAGAGCTTGCAGGTTAATATTGTCTCTTTTCTCTCGCCCACAAATTATTTTATTCTAAAACTATCAGCACATACACACAAACTGCAACAGAGAGCTGTGTCTCTGGGTGGTCTCTTGATTTTCAGCACATTATTTGTCTATTTTACTAGCTTTAAAGGCACTAGCTGAAGTAAAGAGAACATATTATCACTTCACACAATTTAAGATGCGCAGCTGTTCAAACATCTTGGTGATTAATATGGCTAATATTCCTTCTCCATATTCACAAAATGGTGTGTTCCAATCTGGCTCTTGATCCTTTATTGTTTTTAATTAAATGCCACCCTTAAAATGCCAGATGTATTTATATTTCCTGTATTGATGATATGATAAAGCTGTTATTCAAATATGTAACATTATGTGCCCTTGTTCTAGACGTGGTCTGACTAATGCAACAAGACTGTTTTAATATAAAATGTTTTCACCAAAGGGTGCAACGAAAATGACCTTGTCTCCTTCTTTCCAACATGGAAAGAGTTAAAGGGTAACCTCGGTAGCTTTCAACCTCGACCCTGTAGCGGGCAGCGGCAATAGGGCTCTGAGAGCAAATGTACAGCGTCAGTGATACCTTACTTTCACTTAAGGGTCTTTTTTTTTTTGCCACTGACAGGCTCAGATTGTTATTACAAGTATATGGAAAGCACCCTACAGAGAAATAAAAAAATGGTTTTCCTTATCTTGCGCTCAATCAGGTCTGTTTATAATTTTCTCCAAGTCCTGCCCAAGCAGAAGTCCCGCTGTGAAATCTGAATATCGGTCAGCAACAGATCCCACTCTTTACAGCATTCTTCCTCTGTGGTCATAGCACCCACAGCAACACCACCAGTCTTATACACTGGCCCAAATAGATACAAGTGGTTATCGAGTATGAAGACCTCGTCCACATTGTTGAAATATTTAATATATCAGGCTATGCTTTCTGTACTCCGACACAACAAACTTTGCCTGGCTGGCACTCATGTTTCCACCTTTGTCTTCCATTAAACACTTCATCTTGCGAGCTTTGAGAACAAGACTTCTCCTTGAGATGTTAGACACTTAAAATGACAACCAGATCTTGTCATTGGCAAAAACCAAGCACTTATAGTGAACGTGAATGACTGTGCCAACACCCTGATAGGGTTAAATAAAACTCAGTGAGCGGTTGCCGTCCATAGCGCTCTCACTTAATACTGAGCCAATTTCAGATTGTGTTGTATACTAGTCAGACACATGGATAAATACCAAAGTTACCCATACATTAATGACTTGTCTTATTGAATTTGTCTGGCCATGACCTTATCACACAGTCCTGTGGTTTAAGGTGGTAGACAGCGATGTGTCTCTTTTAGAGATGGCAGAATTGAAATTCATATACAATCTCAAAGCAATAAAAAAAAAAAGAACATACACAATATTGTATTCAGAGCAAAAGTCAGTTGCCTATTTCTAGACACATTAAAGGATTCATAATTCACATTGCAATACCTGAAGGTTATCACTTTTTTTTAATCTCTGATTCACCAAACCTTTGTCAATTGATTGCTTAGGCTTCTTAGTATCAAGGGCACCTTTAATGTTTGCAGTGTGTTGCAATGTCCAATGAGTGCCGCTGTGTCTGTTAATATAATGAGTTGGCTTTAGACTTTCTGTCTGTTACTTGTTTCCATCTCTCTTGAAGTGAAAGAGAGTGTAGCAACTGTTTCTCCAAACAGCTCCAAGACAGTTGTTTGTGTTCTGTGTGTCTGTGTGTGTGTGTGTGTGTGTGTGTGTGTGTGTGTGTGTGTGTGTGTGTGTGTGTGTGTGTGTGTGTGTGTGTGTGTGTGTGTGTGTGTGTGTGTGTGTGTGTGTGTGTGTGTGTTTAGTCATCTCTATTAGTCACGAGGAGTGACAGGGTTATATCAAACCTTCCTGGGTTATGGCAGGACACATGCATCAGTAGCGTGACTACTAGATGTCTGTGTGTGAGCAGTGTGGAGCCAGTCTCCGGCTTTGTTGTTGCTCATTTGTTGTTGAAGACATACCGCCGTTAGTTTACCCACGTGCACTCACGCACTTAAAGGTTTAAGGTATCAGCCAGGGCTAATGTTTCACTGGAATAGTTAGTGGGAGGGGCGGCAGCTCCCTTGGGGCATTGGGGGGAAAAAAGAAAGCAAAGAAAAACAACAGAAAAAAGACAAGTGAGGTTAAAAAGAGAGGGAAAGAAGAGAGGCGGGAAGAGATGGCGGTGAGCGAGACAGGTTTGCCGCGTTAATCTGCCACAATGCTGGGACTTAAACCTGTAACCTCTCCTCTCCTTCCCCTTCAGCTGATCATTCAGAAGGTAAACTAAATGAAGCAGTGAGGGTTTCTGTGTGTGTTTGGACTCTCGGTCTTTGAATTGAAACCCTAATTTAGCCACGCATCTAGAATAAGAACAGCCTGGTTTAGTCATCACATGCACAGGAAACGTCTCGCACGCATAAACATTTGAGCGTTTTTAACTCATCAGAAAGCTGCTCCATTGGATTTCCAAGTTCCCAACTCCAAATATACCTTGAATCAACCACCTCCACTTCTTATTAGCCCCATTAACACAGAGATTCCGTTTTAATAATGGGGAAAACTGCACATTTTCCCGCAATGTCTCTTCAAAGACTTCCATAGTTTTGTGCACGTTTGTAAATTCAAAATGTGACAAATAATTGTGTCTAATATGGAAAAAGAGCCAGCGAGAAATGTTCAAAGCCTGGGTACTTCCTCCCCACCACACAGTTGACAAAAGAAAACCTTAGGAGTGGCGCACATGAAAAAGTCGCACTGATACAGCCTTTTGTTTTTGTATATAACAGTGTACAAATTGTAAGTGTGTATTATGTATACATCATACAATTCAACTGGCCAGAAACAGCGGTTGGTGCCTTCTCAGTGATTCTGCTAACCTAACTGCCATTTTTTGCGTCAATAGAGAAACTGCTTATATGTTGACTCTTGAAGCATATAGTAACACATTCATGATGTCTGCAGCTCATGAATATACTTGATTGTCTATTTTCACAACCTCATGAGCCAAATTAATGCTGGTAAGTAATGAAACCGGTTACTAACCCCATCAGAAGTTATCTGCTCAGTTTGTTTGAACAGTTGAGTGGCATGCATATTGCAAAATGTAAATCCCCACACATTCTCTTTTCTTCTTTTCAACAGCATTTCTACATTAACCATGTGTTTCTGTAGTCCAGCCCCGTCTCACACATATAAAGCTAAAAAAAATCTACCTGTTTCAGGATTACTCTGTTTTCCGAGATTTCCCTCCAGATAGTTATGGAAATACTACATATCAGTTTCTGTTTGTTTACGCTGTTCCTTTACACTGCCTTTTGATGTTTGTGTTTGTGTATAGAAGTGATTTAATCCAGGAGAGAGAGAGAGAGATTGAGGGGGAGAGAGAGAGAGAGCCTTCCTGCCTGCATACCTAGCTGTATATGTCAATAAGTCTTGCGTTGTCAATTGGCTCCGTTTAAACAACAGGAAACCACGAGTCATTAACTTCACAACAAGCTGACACTGAGGTGTGTGTGTGTGTGTGTGTGTGTGTGTGTGTGTGTGTGTGTGTGTGTGTGTGTGTGTGTGTGTGTGTGTGTGTGTGTGTGTGTGTGTGTGTGTGTGTGTGTGTGTGTGTGTGACACTTCCTCTGGATTACCACATTTCCTTCCCACAAACCATAAACACACACTCACCGACACAAACACACAGGATATATGTACAGCTTCACTATAATTACAGGAGTTAAGTTTTCCTTCATTAAGTAGTGTTAAATTAATATTAAGCCTCCCAGACCTCAGTAGCCATCCTTCCTGTCTTTAGAAAGATTAGAAGACACAACAACTCACATGCAGGACCATGCCTGCTCTGACAGTTGAGGTGTTCTCATACCATTTTTTTCCTTCCCGGTACCGATTCAGATACCTGGACTGCCGTACCGGCCCATACTCAGTACTGATCCGTGCTTTGAAAACAAACTATCTGACATGCATCTTCAAAACATGTCAGAGCAGCAGTGAAACTTTATGCCTCACTGTGGCCACAAAGAGCAGCTGGCAAAACAATCCAACACATAAACACACCCTGCCAGAATAATTTAGAAAGAACAAAGTGTCTTTTTCCTTGAACTTTATCCCCATAATACTTTTTTTGAACCCGTTCAATTTAAAATCAACAACACTGCTTACATTGTTGAATGTTTTATTCACCCCTGTTTCTTGTTCATTATCAGCTTATTATTATCATGACAAATGTGAAGTTGGTCAGACATCATAGAAGTGGTTAGTCAATATTGTCCGTTACTAACTGACTCTAGTTTATCATTGTCATTTTTATCAATGAAATGCTTTAATGTTGGTTTGACTCATGAGCTTCAAGGTTATCTGTGCACCTGAAGGACTGAGGTCATGTTTGAGTTACCACAGTTTCCTCACTTGCTTAATATATTTGTTTTTTTCTTTTCCATAAAACAAATCATATTTGTAGACTAGTATGGGAAAGCACATTGACATTTTTCCCACATACAAACTCCGCCAAGTACAAACTGGAACTGTGTGTGATCAAATTTACTCAGACTGTTGATCTGATATTGTTCAGATTGTTCTACCTCTTATTTCAAAACTTCCGTGAAACTTTTTCAATCAAGGTTTTGTTTGGTTACATTTTTACGTGTCATAAACAGAAAAAATATATATCTTGTTAAGTTAAATCGTTCCCATACCGATCGAAAAAGGCCTCCGATAGAGTCCAAAATACTGGTATCAGATAATATGCTAGTCTAAGCATCAAAGCGTTATCAAGTTATCACATAATTTATCAGCTCATTTACGCTAAAAAGGACCAACAACAACACGTCACTCGCTACCCGACTTGTACGTCCTGCCTGTTCAGTACTGCACATGTGCAAACTGGTACTACACACCTGTGGTTTAACACTCTCATTCAAACTATTTTATCCACGCTATTACTACATTGTGAAGAATAAATCTGTTCACTTTAACTGTTAACCTCAGGTTGACAGCACAATCTGCTTGGCTAAATAACATTATGCAAGGTTCATGGTATGTTATGTTATGTAAAAATTGGTATTTTGTGAAGGTTAATTATAACTTTGATGTGTTTAAATGCAATATTTGAAATTCTTAAATATAGTTGTTTAAAGGAGATGTTTTTTACTTCAATATAAAATAAATAGTAGAGAGGGAATTATGACCTGTTTAGCTTCCAAACACCACCTCTAAGCAGTTTATATTATATAATTAGAACTACTAATGCCAAGATTTTTTTTTATCACAGCACTTTTAACATCTCGAACCATTTCAATTGCGTGTTTGTATGCCACTATAGATAAATAACCACTATAGATTACAATAACAAAGTAGAAGGATTCTGGATTGTTCCAGGAAGGTGATGAATGTGTGAGTGTGCGTGTGTTTAAAACACTGGTATCAGATCGGCACTGCTTATCGGAAAATACCTAAGTTCAGGTACTGGAATAAGTATCCAGAGGGAAAGAATTATATTGGTGCGCCTGTATCTAAAAGCAACCAGAGATTGGTTATACGTTTGACTTGAAAACCTGTAGTGTGTTTGGGTATTGGCTGCGCACACATACACACATACTCACACAAACACACACACAGGTTGGATTTAGAATGCTAAAACCCACATCCTAATAGGTATGTATGCATGATTGGGAGTAAGGTAGCGTGGCGGTACAATGTGAACAACCTCTCACAAGCATGTAACAAGGCACTAAAGTGTTAACTTTCCGTGTGCTCGCACCCTCCCAGTGCACACATACACAAGGTCAGCTGAAACTTGGGCACATGTACGAACACAGTCATGTTTCACCGTCTGACTCACCTTTCTGTCCCTCCATCTCCGTCATATCATATTTCTCTTGCTGAGTGAGTCACCCTGCCTTTAAAGCTCAGTTTCAACCCCACAGTTTCACTCACAGTTGATGGACTATAATCTGTTTGTCCCTGGCAGCAAGCTTTTATGTTGTGGGTGTGTGTTTCTAAATTCCAGTACACTTTTGTCTCCAGGGAGCGAAATTTGCCGCCAAAATAGTAAGCTTGAAGGTTAAGTAATGTTTAGCAGTGTTAGTGATTAAACCCTGAGGAATGCCCTCTTACCCCATACAATTTCAGTCTATCTACCATTAGTGTCCCTTGGGTTTTATATGAAGTTATATTTATAGTCAGCTCTGTAACCCTTTCGAAAATCAGAGGAATATTTCTAACTGCTATTGTTAAAATTTACTTTGCTACCTTAATACACTATTTACAATGTACCATCATATAATCATTAAAAGAGCTGGGAAAAAATGAATTTTGTTTTATTTATTTTTTGGGAAAAGTTATCTTTTAAGCTCCTATTTGTGACAACAGCCTCACGTAGCGTAAGCAAGCTGGCTTCTTGTGTGCTTGCACAAAGTCTTTCAAAGAATAATAGTGACATTTAAGAGGTGGTATAGAGAACACATAGGAAACAATGGATACAATGATAATGGTTGTCCTTTTCAATTTTCTTTAAACTTACTATTTTATTGCATACAGTTACTCGGCTTGTTTACTTATCTCTTTTTTTGGTGATTAGTCAATGATTGAGAAATGTAAAAGTTGTATTGTATATTTGTTTACCTTATCTAGTTTATAATTAAGTGAATAAAAAATTGAAATTTGCTTTATTGGCTAGATAGTCTTCTCAATGTCTGACTGATTGTCCTGTCGGATTTATCAAAGTTGTTCTGATGTAGCTCATTTTAATGGAGAAATCCCACATTAAAGGGGCACTAATTGATTTTCCTTGGCAGGTTCTTCCTCACTCTCAAGGAAAGCCCATATGATGCTGTTCTTGGGCTCTAGTGACTGCAGCTTAATGATTCATTAAATGATTAGTTAGTTAAAAATAATTAGTCAGTTAATTACCTGTCTTACCGAAAACAACCAACTTCACCATGAATCTTAAGTCTTTTCCTGATAACAGAGTGTTCACCCTGGTTTTATGTTGCTTCTCCTCCTCTGTTGTGAGAAAGCTGATCTGAACACATCTGACAACCCCTCAACTATGAAACACTTTCAATATTCGTCATTTTTGACAAAACCTTCTACTTACTTAAACATTTTATTATTTTGGAACATCCACTTATATCTCCCTGTATTCAAAAGAGCAATACAGTACAGTAGTTCTTTGTTGAAGCAATTTATGTAATTAGCAACATTTCTAGCATGCTGCAGGTGAGCAGCATGATAGAGAAAACACGAAAAAGCCGGCACTCAAAGCAAGCCCAGCATTTATTCGATTCACGTAACGCTTTTATGTCCAGCATTTATCTGGTGCTTTGATGTTATCCATATCTCGCAGGTCACACAGCGGGATGGAATGATGAATCACATGCTGTGGGTATATCAATGAAGGATGGTTTAAATTGAAATAAAGTGCAAAGGTACAGTCCATTTAACGCCTGGCTAGACACTCAAGAGTGTCATTTGCAATGCAGCCCTTCTTAGGCAAAGATATATATGTGTGTGTATAAAATAACTGTGTGTGTGTCACTGAGTGAATGGATCTGTGGTGTCTGTGCATCCTTATTACTCCTCCCTCAGACTAATTAAATGTGTGTGTGTGTGTGTGTGTGTGTGTGTGTGTGTGTGTGTGTGTGTGTGTGTGTGTGTGTGTGTGTGTGTGTGTGTGTGTGTGTGTGTGTGTGTGTGTGTGTGTGTGTGTGTCATTACCCTTCTCCAAGGCTAATGAAGTATGCGTGTGTCTGCATGTGTAAGTGTGTGTGTTAAATTGAACTGCAGTTCTGCTCTGCTGTGTTCAGGCTGTTTCATTAAATGATAAAGTTTACTGATGACTCCAGTGGGATCATTATTTACTTGGCCGTCCATTCATTCCACAGCAGCCACCTCGATCTTTACAAATGACCCGGCACGTAGAAAGACAGAGGTTATTTTGCACTGCAGGTTGGGAGATAAATTACTTGGTATTCACTTAATGAACTAGCGGCATAGCCAACATGTTTACACACCCTGTTTGGACTTTTATCCAATAACAGTTGTTTACCTATTGCAAAGATAAAGAGATAGACTTTGCCTTAATAAGCACAGTTTTAAAAAAAAAAAAGGGATAATTATAACATGGACATCACACATTTTTGATGGTTATTTTTCCAAATATTCAAAACCAAACCATCTATGCCCATTAGTGATAAATATTAGCTAATGAGAAATGATGAGTGATTGGTGAAGATTGCAAAGTATGTGAGGCATAGAAGGAGACTGTTGTTAACTTAAGAATACTGTCATGGTCAGTCAAGTTAACATAGCACTACCTGCTTGTGTGTTTGTGCATGTGTTATGATTTCACCTGAGTATAACTTAAATAAAAAAACATTTCACACTCCACTCTCTCACCCCACAATATAAACTGTGAGAAAGCAAGGATTTAAGGAGAGAATGAGCGAGAGATGCAGGTTTAGAAAGTCTCTCTGACAGTTTGACAGCTCCTCTCGGTCCAACAGAAGCCATCACCTGTCTCATTCTCCCTCTTAACCAATCATTTGTCTGCCACTTCTCTACTCTCAGGCATTCAGTCGTTGAATCACTTTTTGAATCACTTTTGAGAAAAATGCCAGAATGCAACAACCAACTTGCCTCTTATACTCATTGCATTATATGGTATTTTTAGATGGGGTTTTTTTTTTTTCATCATTTCTTCTGCATTGGAAGCTGCAAACTGTTTTCTATGTAATCTATGTTTGTACGAATATTAACCTTCATAAACTGTATACATCAACTTATACTGATAGCCCTTCCAAATGTTTTTAGGTCATGGCAAGTGTCATTTAGGTATCCAAAGTCATTTTACAGTCATTGATTAGCGCCACAGTGAGAACCATTGTTTGGCTGTTCAGTTTGAAACTGTCCTAAATCCTCCTGGTATCTTGCCAGTCACCTGGCACCTCCTCAACCACTTCTGACAGTTCCTTCCTTCATCCGTGATGGTTGAAATGGTTGAGGAAAGTGAGCGTTAACCAAGCAGACCTCTTTCTCTTTCTATCTCTCTCCCTGTAAATTGAGCTGCTACATGACAGTGCCATTACCTACAGCTGCCACGACTAAATCAAACACTTAAGTGTCAGAGTGATTACTCACCCTCCTCACAAGTGCCCCTGTTCTTCACCCTTTTCTTAGGTCCCTTCTCGCTCTCCTTCAGGAGGGAACCATTTCTGTTATAAATATATTACACCGTGTGCATTCGATGCTTTTTATTTGCTTAGTTTACATAATAATAATATACATACAAGTATAGCAATCTCACAGCAAAGATACAACACATATATGAGGGTAGAAAATCACACCTTCGAACAAACAAAAGAGAAAAACAAATACCAATCAAGATGACAAACACAGAAAGAACTGCCCTTGATAACACAATGCAAATATAAGTTTATTGAACTCCACAGGCAGCGGTAATGATGAACATTAAAAAATATGTGACGTGTTTCTAGGTGCATTTTCTTGAGGTTTTGATCACATCTTCAAAATAAGTTTTATTTTCAGTAAATTGATGCAAAAGACATAAAGGATGACCTTTCATACTGCTGTTTTGCATTTTGTGTATTGGGTAGAGTGATATTTTACAGACTGCACAAGGTCAAGTCCATTTTGCTCGACTGTTCATTTTAAGCCAACTGAATTTTTTTAAATAATTTAAGTGAAATCTAGTAGCAGTTGAAGGCCCCTGACTCATTGACAGCATTTGAAGAAAGCCCTTTGTGCTGTGACTTAATTCAGAGGAAGTTATTTTGTTGTTCCAACACTGTATCAACAATTGTCTGGCAAAGTAACTATCAAGTATGTGTTTCTAATTTTCCTTTTACAATTTATTCATAGGGAAACATTGTAAGGTAGACACTGTAGGTAGACAGTCTTAAGGTGAGAGGCCTAAAGCCTTTGTGACATGAGTTGGCTGTGAATGTTAGTATTGCAGATGACAGATGCCCCTATGAGCAAACCCCACCGCGAATCTCCGCACTGGCATTGATTATGTCTGACTTGAACATAATTTTCACACAATATGTTGTGGATCTTCAAACTTGTCCTTGTAGAATTTGTTTTCACTCTCACCACAGCTGCTGCTCTAAAGCCGTCGGATTACTTGTTAATGTGATTTTATTAAAGGATTGAGTTTCCTCAAGACACCAACCTCCCAAAGTTTTAACATTTGACAACAAATCTCCCTGCAGTCCATCACTGCCTCATTCTTCTCATCACCATGTCTCTCTTTCCCTTTACCGTCCGACTCCTCTGCTACAGCGACTACACTGTTCCACACGTTATCATTTCAGAGAACACACACACACACAGCGCACTCACTGCAGCACAGATGGGTTGCATGGTCTCTTTCCGACAGATGAATAGGTAAATATTTACCTACCCAGATTGCCTTTCTTCCACTCTCATCCTTCCATTCCTCCACCCAACTGCTACCTCTGTACACCTCCATGCCACATTCATCTTTTTTTCCCCCTTGCTGTCATTTTTCAGGGTTCTTCTATCCCAATGGTCTTGCCTTCATCTTATCACGGGGGCCGCTCACAGGCATCTGTTGTGCAAACACGCTTGCATACACATGCACATATTTTGAATATATGATGAAGAGGATTGCTGTGTGTATAGGGAAACTCATATGCACATGCATGCACGTATGGGGGCCTCAGAAAACAAAGAGTTGATAATAATTTTGCTGAAGACAATGCCGTATTTTATTGAGCTTAATTCAACCAATTGAGGCAGATGGGGGACTGACTGTGTGCTTATCTTGCGTTTTAATTAAAAGACTTTAGTCTCTTATGAACACATTCTCCCTGTCTAAATGCTAACTCAGACTGGAGGCACATTCAGGCTAATGGAGGCTTCTGTCTTAAGGGATGTGCTTTCATGGGGCAAGAGAAGAAATGACAGGAACAAAGCACACACACACAAACCTATTTTCCTGCCCTATAATCTCTTCATTTTAGGAAGTTCAGGGTCTGTATTGTCTTTTTATTCTGAAGTAGCTACAGGAAGCGCAGCATTAGTCATGAGGCTAGTTACTTAATGCCAGCTTTTGATAAAATGGGTCCATCCTCCTTCTGTCTCTCTTCATGGAGGCATATACTTAACATATTCACCGGACGTTAGTTTACATTCCATTAAAACAGATCAGTCATAGTCTCAGACATTGTTAAACAGAGAGCTAATTGAATGTAGCTTCTATAAACAGACATTTAAGATGCATTTAAATATGCTATTTCCAGAGGCAATAAAGGTGATTAACACTGGAGGATTTAATTTATATTCTTCAGTTAACTGCTGCCTGTTATAAAATGTTGAGCTACATTTTCTCATACATAACTTTATTTCACAGTTATAAAGATTTATTTTAAACTTTTTTTAATTGATTAAAGTTGGCACACTGTGATGCCCCAGTCTTTATCTTTTTCTTTATTTAACTGTATATCACTCTATGCATCAATCCCTACTCTTAATGTGATGCTCACTGCATCTGTAACAACACTTTTCTTTTTTTTCCTTTTTGATAAAGAATACTCTCTTGGATATCTTTCTTTATCAATACTAATTGTTGTTCACTCTTTCTCCAGGTCTAACAAACCAGATACTATCTCATCTGACAGATACTGTCTGTTATTGTCCTTTTCACACAACAAAGAGTCCAATCCTGATCCATCAGTGTTTTTTGTTACTCTGCATCTGCATTCTCTGACGCAGCTAGTGTGTTGTATTTATGAATTAATTTGCATATATTACATCTTAAATTTTGCTGTCAAAACTGCACTAAAACTGTAATTGTGCAGTACACAAAATTGGATAAAATCAATAAATATGTTTAAAAGCTTTTTTTCATGATTAGAAAAAGAAATGTGATGGATGAAAACTTGATGAACATAAAACTGATGGGCTTGTTGGGTTAAAAAAAAGACAACACAAATCTCATTGACCATTAAAATAGTAAGTACTTTGTGACAAAATTCATTTTTTCAGTTTTAAGAATAGCCATTCTCCTGCATCGGTTTAATTATAAGCAAGTTGCGCTAACACCTTAACTGTCATCTTTCTTGACTTTCTCCTTTTCTGACTCTGAATCTTTGCCTCCATGTTCCTCGTACACTCTATTTTTTGAAATGTGAACAATAACAAGATACATTTCTCCACTCTCATTTTAACAAGGAGAGTATCAGTGTGGTTCTTGTTCATTAGTATCACACATCACACCTCCATCACCCTAAGATCTGGGAGAGACAGAGGTGTCAAAATGACTGTGTGTGCGCGCATGTTTTTTTTTTCCCTCTCAGCCTCCACCCCAGGAAAATCCACAAAAGCCAATTCACACCAGTCTCTCTCCCTGCTTTTTCTCTCAGTACTCTATCTCCATGTGTTACTTTGCACCCCTGGCCTTTTTTTTTCAGTAATGGTGTACATGTTCTTAGTACTGCTAAAAGAATGAAAATGACATACTGGCTACCTACAGTATACCTCATCACAACTACTGCCACCAAAGGGCCATTGCAAATTGGATATACTGGCCCTGGGGAGATGCAACAGACGGTTTATCTATTGAGGCCGGATAAAAAATTTGCTTGTTTGTTTACACTGCTAATTTTATCTACTTTGCCTCCTACTGTCATTAATGAAATAGCTGGGGGGGAGTCTATTATCAATGTTTTATACGTTTAAGACAAGAACATTTAATAGCAATAAATAATGTGAGTTTATTCAAACTTTCCTTGAATCCCTTTGGGAGAAGAATGTGTATGCGATTGGTTCCCATAACCTGCACACATTTCTTCTAATGTGGTTTCTGGACTTAATCCGCACACCTACAAAATTTTACCTACTGATGACCATAATGTGGGTATACATTGACACTGTAGGGAATCCTTGCTCCAAAAAATGAACTGTATCTTTCCATTCTTAGGCAGCTTTACTTGATTAATTAATGTAGAAAGCCCTCAGGCTGCAAATTGTCCTTTGTTTACCTAACAAAGTAAAACAATGTATTTTGTCTTTATATTATCAAGGGGTTGAAAACCACTGCTTGGGGGAGAAGTTAATTTTAACCACAAATAAAAAAAATATTCATGAATTCATCAATTTAACCATTCAATACTCAGAATTTTGTTTTTTATTTATTTGAGTGATTGTCAGGCAGATCGTAGAGGTCAAGGATGCCTGTGCCTGCAGGCCGATGGTTAATATCAATGAACATAAGCCAATTGATCTCATCAATAGGTCAGAGGTTATCATGGGGGTGCAGATGCAGGAAGAAAATGTAATCAAAGTTGCATCATGTGGTCAATTGCAGAGAAAATGTATTTTCCACTCTTTTCTTAATGTCTTTGTTGAGCTGTCTTTCACTTTGTAGGTCTGTCGCTAATGTGTGTGCATGTTTGTTTCCGGTCTTAATGTCTTACAGTTCACAGAATTTTCAACAAGAAAAGTCTGCTTATTCAAACTTTAAATTCCATTGCTTTTTCTGTTCTGTGTAAGTAGGATCATATACATTTTTTGCAACATCAGAAGTCAAATGCTTGTTTAAGAATTTGAAGAGAGGACAAGAGGAGAGATGTAGTGGTAAAAATAAAGATAAACTGAAAGTCTATAGAAAAAAGCAAGCCCAAATTACTAGTGAATGATACTTAACTCACTATGGTCTTTCTCTTCCATTCTATCCAAAGACTTTTCAATGAAAATCTGTTCAATTTTATATTACTAATGACATCATGGCCTTCTGTAGAAGACAGTTTGGCGAATAACACATTACATTAAGAGGGTCCAGTGCCTCTCCAATTCCACTTCATCTAGACATTTTTAGAAAGCATATTATCAATGGCTTGGCTTGCTTGTATTGAGAATTATTTCCAATTATTTCTCCATTGGATACCATTCCCATTCTAGCAAATGAATACACCCTAAAAAAACAGGCAATTTGAGTGCCAGCTTGTCACAAATAATTTGAACATAATTCTCATATTGCTTAAACAGGCCCTATTATGATATTTTCCGGGTGCATATTTTTATCTCCAGTTACAGTTACAACATGTTTACATGCGTTAATGCTCATAGTCCGCCATGTTTTTCTCATCCTGGCTGTCCTGCAGCACCTCTTCTCACCCTCTCTCTGAAATGCTCCGTTGTAGCGTTTGCTCCTCCCTCCAGAAAGCAAAGTATGCTCTGATTGGTCAGCTAGCCCGCTCTGTTGTGATTGGTCAATGTTTCACATTTCAAAAAACTCTTTTTTTCTGGAACTTAAGCTCCGTCTCTCTCTTTTGTTGTTTGAGGGCCAAACTAGCCGGAAGGAGTTTTACTTCACTTCCGTAACATTATGACCTCATAAAGTCACAGAAGTGAAGGAGAGAATTAAATCGAGCTGTTTCAGGCAGCTCATGAGCTTCTGAGGGGGAGGCAAACACCTTTTAGGCGTGGACTTCAGGTTTTATACTCTACGAAATATATATAACACACTAAAGAAGGGGGAAAAAGTGGAAAAGCATAATAGGGCCACGTTAATGGTAATTTGCAGCTACCTTAGCAATCACAGATGTTGTGTTGGGGCGGCTGTGGTGTAGCGGAGAGCAAGGTAGTTCTCCAATCAGAGGGTCGGTGGTTCGATACCCGGCTTCGGCAGTCGATGTGTCCTTGGGCAAGACACTTAACCCCAAGTTGCTCCCGAAGGCTTGCCATCGGTGTGGACTGGATGATGAATGTTAGTTAGAGTCTGAGTCTGATGGTGGCACCTTGCATGGTAGCCTGTCATCAGTGTGTGAATGGGTGAATGATATGTAATATACTACTGACTGTAAGTCGCTTTGGATAAAAGCGTCTGCTAAATGACTGTAATGTAATGTAATGTTGTTTAATGCTTTTTCTTATCAGGCATACTCATTGAAATTGTATTCCGAAATGTCAAAACAGCATACATTTCCTTAGGAATGTGAAGTATGTACTCTAGCTATAAATGGTTTTCTGACAGACATCCATAATTTAGTCTTGGAGCGCTTTTGCAAACCAACCAACTGCTGTCAATTTAAACAAAACACATAGAACCAATCAATACATTTATTCCCACACCCCACTGGTTAGATTAATCCAATGTACCAGCGGGTCAATTATCAATATTTTATGATTGGTAGCAACGGTTGCTAATCAGGGTGTGATTGAATAAATTAGTCCACGGGGAAAGGGTTTAGCCCTTTTAATGCTATGGTGAGTCATAGTTTTTAAAGGCATACATCAAGAAAATGTTAGAATGAAATGAATGTTGGAATGAAATGTTTTTTGTATATATATATTTTTTTTTATTTGTGAGATGATTCATGTGGAGTTAGTAACACAACAACAACATGAGCTCTAACAGATCATCTTGCTATTTCGTTGAAACACCAGAAGTTAAGCAGAATATTTCCCCAGTTGTTTTCAAAAAAGGTTTTACAACCAGAACAAAAACTTTGATATATGGCTTGATAAAATGTTCTCTCTGTCGTTTCTTTAGGGTCCCAGGTGTAACCATTGCTACAGATTTAATCTGCGGTTTTCCTGGTGAGACGGAGAAAGACTTCCAAGAGACAGTCGACTTGGTGAAACTCTATCAATTCCCCAGTCTCTTCATAAACCAGTTCTACCCCAGACCCGGTACACCTGCTGCCAAGATGGAGCAAGTACCAGCACATGTGGTGAGTGTAAACTAGGAGACAGAAGTGGCTTTACTACTAGTCATCTGACAAATAGGATTTTGGCTAAATTCTGCTACCCATACATACAAGTCATAGAGATGTGATTCTCATGAGGTTGCCACAAAGGTAGTACAATTAACTTCAGCTTACCACACAATTTAGGAAACAAAGTACATTTGAACAAGGCCTTGAATGGATGTAGAAACAACCTTAAACATCTGTTTGCTTCAGGAAAGTTTTGCCCGCTCCTCCCCTCAAAAAACCTGTCAATGAGAAGAAAAGGAAAGGAGTGCAATTTCACGGACTGTCACATCAGTGAGGTTCTCCAACCAGTACAGACTTTCATAAGCGCAACTGCTGCACAAGTTTGCATCTATTAATATAATCTGTCAATAACGCAAATTCATCATAATCATATTACCGTAAGCTTGACTATACATTTTTTTGACATTATACTATGACTTACGAGACTGAATTTTTTTAACACACTATTCTATGAAATTTTATGACTTATTTCAAAATATTATACTATGACTTTTTAACATTGTTTTAGTATTCTTTAATACTAAAACAATTATTCTTTTTTCCACATACATCATACTATAATTTTTAATGCCGTTTTTATGACTTTTCGATCACGCTATACTATGACTTTTTCCGACATACTATACAATTACTTTTTTAGTGACTTTTTTCACATACTATACAATTACTTTTTTAGTGACTTTTTCCGACATACTATACTATGACTTTTTTTGTGACTTTTTTCGACATGTTATACTATGAATTTTTCGACAAACTATACTATGACTTTTTTCGACATACAATACTATGACTTTCCGACATACTATACAATTACTTTTTTAGTGACTTTTTTCGACATGCTATACTATGACTTTTTTAAATGACTTTTTTAAATAACTTTTTTAAATGACTATTTTTTTAAATGACATTTTTTTTTTGATTTGACTTTTTCAGCTTCATATTTTTTTGGTGGGGCCACTTCCATCTATAATATAAGTGTAGAACCTAAATTAAATGCAATGTTGGTTATGAACTCGGAGACTCTCTATATCCCCTGCAGTCTGACTTATACTTTCTGCTCATTATATTTATAATGCTCATCTATTTACAAGTAATGATGAACAATACATATTTTTGACAAATGAAGTTCCGCTCCTTGTTTATTTAATTCTCCTTAAGAAGCAGAAATAATTACTGCTTAGGCTCATTCATAGTTAGTTACTTAGATCATTACCTTGATAGACATTTAGTCATGATGCACTATTGTGTCATGTTATCTAAATGGTAGCATCCATTTCAAAGATGTCGTGAACATTTGTTTGCAACTCAATGGAACAGTTCTCACATTCTTTGATGTGCTTATTAACCAAAGCATGCATGCTTCCTGATCCTGAAATGTTTTTATTTGACCTTTTCTCTTAAATTTGACCCACATTATGCTATAGGTTATACTATATATGTTCTTTCTCTTCTTGCATTTGCACTCTCTCACTCTTTACCATCAAAGTATTGACACATCTCTTTCAAGTGGAACACCTTCATAAGTCATTCTCTTTTCATCCTATGTCTTTTCATTCTCTGAGGAGAAGCTCAGTATGTCTTAGAGGGATCAGTTCCTGGACAACCACATCACTGCTTAGTTTTTTTCCCCTCACCTTTCATTCTCCACCATCTGTTTGATCCAACTTTTATTGTCAGTCTTTAGATTTCAGGATTTTGTCTTTTAGTTCAAATGAAATCATTTTGATAGCTAGTCTTAATTTTTATTTGAGTAAACAATAAAACACTGGTCATCTTAATGTTTAGATTTCACTTAATGAGTATATTTCTTCTTAAAAGGTGAGAGAGAGAGAGTCAGAACAATATGTTAGGGTCCTGGTAACCAGTACACCTGCTAAGGTGGTTAAAGCTGCCCACAACATCACATCATCAGTCAGCATGCACCTGTTCTTTCACACATATATACACACAGACCTACAGACAGATACACACACAGCAAGTGGTGGCAACTAGGCGACGTCTAGGCCATGTAGGGTTAGTCATTAATAAAGTGCACCAGATGGTTTGTCTGGAACACAACTGTGTTGAATAGCCACAGGAGGGATGGATGGAGAACTAGATGGAGTAGGAAGCTGAGACACAAGGAGGCCTGAGAGAGAGAGAGAGGGAGAGAGAGAGAGAGATAGGGGGGTAAGGAAGGAGAAATAATCTGAAAGGGAAAGATGGAGACTGTATGAAACACTGTTTTCAGTTATTTAATGTTTCCCAATTTACTGTACCTCACAGGACAGATCGATCCAAGGTGGTTTTAAACTTATAAGTGTAGGCATTTGAACATATAAGGTGGTTAGCCATGTCCATAGGATCAAATGTTTTGACAGCAGTGGACATTCTGTATGATGAGCTGGTTAATTGAACTGCAATACACTACATTCTCCAGAATACAAAGAGGCACAAACTGTCACAAGTATTGAATTGTGTAAGCGAGTGTGTGTGTTCTGGGTAATTGACAGGACTAGATAATGCGAATTGATGGGGTTGGTTTGAGAAAGGTTCACACATGCCTTGTATATCCTGCTAACTTTTTTTGTCATTGTGATTATTCTGTTGCATTATTGATATATTGCTTTGGAAAAATGTATCTATCAAATAACCTATATTATAGAAACTGAGGTTGGCTGAAAGAATAATTATCACAATGTAACAGTTACAATAAATAGCATACTCTGTGACTCTTGTGAGTCAGCTAATGTTGCCATGTTGGTTTTCATCTTTTGGCCCCATATTACTTGAGCCCCTAGTTGGCTGTTGAAGTAGCTACAACAAAGTAAAAAGTACGAAAAAACCAACTACTCCATTAGTACTAATATTTGATCATTGAACAATTTTGATAATGTTAAAATATATTTCATTTTAGTGTAACAAAAACAAATATTTTGGATAGATTTGCCTCAGTAATTCAGTGAGCGAAGCAAAGAAACCCCATCGAGTTAGAGCGTGTCCAGCTGCAATGTGGTCCAGGTGTTTCAAGCTATCTGTAGGTGTAACTTATTACTTATTGTAGTAGATGATATATGAGAGAATGGAGGGGAGAACAGAGGCAGATGGAAAGAATAGAAGACCACAGGGATGGAGGGAGGGAAGGGAGCATGTTGAGAATAAAGAGATATGAATGCTATTAGCTTGGATCTCCATGATCATCCCCAGGTGACTAGAACTTAGCCTTGATAAATGGACTTGCTGAGGTGATGGTGAGTGTGTATATGTGTGTGTTGGTATGCCCATTGGTATGCAAGGAGGAGTTGAGAATGAGCAGCTGCTGGAGCAAAAGGGAGAAAAAAAGTGGTAGAGAAGGAGATTAGCTATTCTAGTGGGACAGTGTTTTTAATTTCCCCTGGTTGAAATTGGTTAAGAACTCCATTACCCACAAGGCACCAGTCTGGCAGCTGTCAAAGGGAAACAGCTGGCCAGCAGCTAGTAGCTCCATGTCCTACCTTCACTATCATTTATCTACACCTGGACACACACATGCATGCTTTCTCCCCTATCCGTCTCAAATGCAGACACTTACTCTCTCACACACGTATCAGGGGACATAATAACACTTGACTAAAGACATTCTTAACAGGTAAGGTTTCATAGTGCAATGTTATTGAAATGTATAATAAGTGTAGCTGCTGCGTGAAACTAATTAAATCACAGTATTTCTGTAGGCTGCTGATAATAAAGAGCATATTGAAGGTATTTCATCTATGTTGAGTGTGACCATAGCTCACACACACACACACACACACACACACACACACACACACACACACACACACACACACACACACACACACACACACACACACACACACACACACACACACGACCCTAAACCTGTCTTCATTTAGAACATCCCATTGCTTGATCTTTAGTAGTTATTCAAAATTAATTATAGTATGTCTTTCTCCCTATGTATTAACAATTGTGAACACCATACTCAACAGAACATGCAGCTCTGACACAGGTCAACATAGCTGGAACATGCTATGTCTAGTGACCTCTGTGTAGAGAAAAAGGTCACACACACATACACAGCATCACCCTTATGACCGCTCTCATTGTGATGCCTTTAGGAAGTGTTAACACAGACACAACCACACACAGATTCTGCCTAAAGTTTATCTTGGAGTAATATAGCACACACACACCTGGGGGTGTAGGCTCTATAGCACTAACATCTGCCTGTCATTAGGGAAAGACAAATCGGCACATACTGGTGAGCCAGAAGCTCATACAGTGTAGGCTTAGGCAAGATCACTGTTACCTTGCCCCACAATGCACTCAAACTCAGGCGTACTGACAAACATGTACTTGATCATATAGACGCACACTCACACACACATTTCTACTACGCAGTGTCAGAGAATCACATATTAAGCTTCTTCTCTGAAATACACAAACATTAAACTAAGAGAAGGACCTTGCTGGTTGTGTTAGCATGCACAAACAAAAAACACTTTTGAGATTGTGTTTGCTGATAACATCTTGAAGCATGCAGCTCCAACATGCAAATATGCTAAAATCACACACATAAACATCTGTACCGACTATTACTACAATCACTTGATAAGTGCATGCAGATTTTAGATTTGTTTTAGGCTTGTAGGTCTTTAGTTGCTTGAACATTTTGACTAAATGCCTTTTAAGAAGCTGCCAGTCTAAAGACAAGAAATCCTAGCTCAGTCAGTGTAGTGCACTTAAGAATTTCATATCTTGCCTCAGAGTTTAGCCGCATTGTGTAGATATTCTGCACAAAATACTTTTATGTTGAACAGCAGTGTTTTTATTAAGCGTATATAACTTTTAAATGTTATTGGCAGCAAAGTGTGTGCTCCTGTCAACACCGCTTCTGCATGTGTATTGAGTCTGTGTGTGAATAAGTGTAAACATCCATGTAATGTCACTTCCCGTTAGACGCGGCATCCGTCTCTGTGGGCAACAACAGATGGACAGAATGGTAACAACCATCGTTCATCATCACCACGGTGACAGGTCCACAGATATATACACACAGTGGCTTTGCATTGCTGGGTTGGCTCTAACACAACCCTGATGGCCTTCTAGATTAATTGATCTGGTCGATGAACCACATGCATGCACGCTCACACACGCACACTTACCTGTATACGGACACTTTATTGAGCAGCACACTTTTAGAGCTCTTATTAATTAAATATTCAATGGAATAGAAAAGGTAACACTGATTTGCTGAGAGGCAGCATATCTACATGAACCATTGACGTTTAATAGGGTGGTCTCACATTATGTGAAAGCTGTACTGTTCTTGAAACAGATTTCAGGTCTGTATTAGAAGCAGTTTGCGGTTGTATTTTCTGATGTTTTTTGTGTTTAATCAAGCAGGATTTTTTATTGCAATATTGTTTGAAAAGCAATAGCTGTATTAACCAATTTTATGTTTTGTCTTCTCAGAAGAGTATTGAAAAGTAAGGGCATCAATGTTATAATTTGTTTAGTGTAAACTACTGTAATCCAGTGATGATACAAAATGAAGGCAAATGTAGTAAAGTACACATCTCCGCCTCCCCAGTGCAGGATTCTTCAAGTGGCTACCGATTATTTCCACAGGTGCAACTTGTGGTTAGTTTCTGCTCAAGGGCACCCTGGCAACAGATGTTATGGGATAATGAGGACATTTTACTCACCTTCCCTAAGCCAGCTTTTTCCATCACAAATGTCCACCTCCTATCCTCCATGGAAGTGGCAACATTATTTTAGAAAACTACACGGCTGTAAGAGATGCTGGTCATACCTGTTTATAGTAGGACATAAGAAATAGATCTCTCTTTCTCTCACAATTTTGAATCTTCTCAATGATCAGTTTTGCTCTGTGTCTCTTTTTTTTCATTTCTCTTTCAGTTGACTCCTTTCCTTCATCATGTTGGCATTTAAATTACCTTGTATTCAGCATGTTTTACACACCTCTGTCCTTTTCTTATAGCTTGTGTTTGTGTCAGTCAATGTGGGAGCACATGTTGGTATTTGTGCCTGTGGTGTGTGTTTTTGTAGGAGTGTGATGTGTATGTGTGTGTGTTTTCTACTGAACTGGATAAATTCTGCTGGGAGCTCATTGGGGGAGGAGAAATCCTTACCTCCGGTTACATCTGTCTTCCACACGCACACACACACACACACACGCTCACACTTTTGAGCATCACCGAATACAGAGTGATGGTGAGAGTGATGAAGGGATGGAAAGAGGAGAGAGAATGGTGTTGAGGAGCAACGATGAGAGAATTGCTCTCACCCAAGGTGCTCCAGGCAGAGAAAGAATGTAGAGGGACAGACTTATAAGGGGGAGGATGGGTGAGAGACTGGAGACTAAATGATTAGTATGAGCTTTCCCTCACTGGAGGAAAACACGGGGAGCGAGGGAGAGGTTGAGCCCTGAGGGATAGTTGGAAAGGGAGAGAAAACGAGAGAAGAGCGGATTTTGAGTTTCTGGAGAGCCTTTTGACAGAAAGAGCGAGAGGGAATCAGATGAAAACAACAGTGAGAGGATGGAAGATGGACAGGGCCAATGATTAAAGGATTGGAGAGCCTTGGGTGAACAGAGATTGAGTAAAAGATGGGTATAAAGGGAGAGTGTGAAAGAAAAAGAAGCAAAGGAATACACAGACGGAAGGAATAGAGAGTAGGACAAGGAGCGATGGTAGGTGCAGTGATAAAAAGATGTGCCTCGCTGAGGAGACATAGAACAACAGACAAAGTCAAAGTGGTAGTTGGCCGAGGGGCGAGGAGTACAATCACCGCCTTCAAACCCGTTGGCCCTTATACATTTAGTTCACCTTCCTTCCCTCATTCTTGCTGTGTTTACTTTCCTTGCCACATCTTCTCTTTTCTACTGCTCCGTTGCCTTTGTTTGGAACTTCTTGTTGTACCTTATCCTATCCACTCTACCCGTCTCGGGAAAGACATTACCCTGTCACAAGATTTCAAGATAACTTTTAAAACTCTGTCCATCTATGTCATCTTGACAACACATCTCTAAATATTAATAGATTTTTTTCTTCCCACTCTGAATCCATCCTTCTCTATTCCACATCCTCAAGCTACATTTGACTGTCACACTGTAATGATGTCTGTGTGTGATAGCAGAGCGATTTGTAGGTTGTCTGCTCCATATGTACAGATCTGGCCTAAGGACATTGGATCTTTGCGCTTTACATACGCTGAAAAGGGTGGAGGGAGGGAAGTGAAGAGAGCATTGCAATGAATCCTACTCCCTTTAGCTGCTGTAGCTTTTATCCTTCCCCCTTAGCCAGACATGGCCTAATCAGCAAGCTAATTAGCACTCTTTGTAACTGAATCGGCCTCATGTAACTGATTGCATTAACAACTGCCACACATCAAACAGTCATGTCTCACGCTTGTGCATCTTATTATACATTAAGGACATGCAAGGTTAAGGCCAGACTTTGAGATGGAATGAAACGAGAGAATGAGAAATATTTCCTGCCACAGCTGGTGGGCAAATCATTTTTTCCCCTCTGTTCAATTCATATTTTAAAGATTTAATTAATTACTGTAGGAGTTGTACCCAGCCATAGTGATTTTTTTCCCTTCTCTTTAACCGACCCAATAAGTTAACATGAGTAAAACGGTACTTTGTGTCCATATTTATGCCAATATGTATTTTTTCTATCTGCAAGAGATAGCTGTACTTTACATGTATGCGTGACATGGCTATTATGTGGCTTTTAAACCTAAAATGTATTTTATTTATTGTTATTGTTTACAGAAGAAGCAGAGGACTAAAGAGCTGTCACAACTATTCCACTCTTACAACCCCTATGACCACAAGGTAAGACATCTTTCAGTCTTTGTTCCTGGATCACTTCGCTGGTTTCTGTTTCTGTCTCTGTCTGCCTGTACCAGATTTTTTTAAATGTGCTGCTCTATGATTTCTCTTTGCATCTGCCTGTTTCTTAATGGGGAGAGCTTTGAGTATTGAGCCTCATTCTCCTCTCAAACAAAAGCCTACACTTGACATCAAAAGTAGTTGTAGGTCACAATCATCATATTGACTTTATAGCTGTGATGAGTTTGTTGCCTCCTCAAGATGGACACCTCTTGTCGGCAATCCATCTGATGAGGACAGTTCGAGTGTGTGTTCCTGATTACATTGTGACCTGGTTCGGTGTGTGTGTGCGAGAGAGATTGAATTCCGGAGTTAGAAATAAATCTCTTCAACTGTATGTACAGTGGGGCAAAAAAGTATTTAGTCAGCCACCAATTGTGCAAGTTCTCCCACTTAAAAAGATGAGAGACGCCTGTAATTTTCAAAGAATCCAGGAAATCACATTGTAGGATTTTTAATAAATTAATTGGTAAATTCCTCGGTAAAATAAGTATTTGGTCACCAACAAACAAGCAAGATTTCTGGCTCTCACAGACCTGTAACTTCTTCTTTAAGAGGCTCCTCTGTCCTCCACTCGTTACCTGTATTAATGGCACCTGTTTGCACTTGTTATCAGTATAAAAGACACCTGTCCACAACCTCAAACAGTCACACTCCAAACTCCACTATGGCCAAGACCAAAGAGCTGTCAAAGGACACCAGAAACAAAATTGTAGACCTGCACCAGGCTGGGAAGACTGAATCTGCAATAGGTCAGCAGCTTGGTGTGAAGAAATCAACTGTGGGAGCAATTATTAGAAAATGGAAGACATACAAGACCACTGATAATCTCCCTCGATCTGGGGCTCCATGCAAGATCTCACCCCGTGGGGCCAAAATGATCACAAGAACGGTGAACAAAAATCCCAGAACCACACGGGGGACCTAGTGAATGACCTGCAGAGAGCTGGGACCAAAGTAACAAAGGCTACCATCAGTAACACACTACGCCGCCAGGGACTCAAATCCTGCAGTGCCAGACGTGTCCCCTGCTTAAGCCAGTACGTGTCCAGGCCCGTCTGAAGTTTGCTAGAGAGCATTTGGATGATCCAGAAGGGAGAATGTCATATGGTCAGATGAAACCAAAATAGAACTTTTTGGTAAAAACTCAACTCGTCGTGTTTGGAGGAGAAAGAATGCCGAGTTGCATCCAAAGAACACCATACCTACTGTGAAGCATGGGGGTGGAAACATCATGCTTTGGGGCTGTTTTTCTGCAAGGGGACCAGGACGACTGATCCGTGTAAAGGAAAGAATGAATGGGGCCATGTATCGTGAGATTTTGAGTGAAAACCTCCTTCCATCAGCAAGGGCATTGAAGATGAAACGTGGCTGGGTCTTTCAGCATGACAATGATCCCAAACACACCGCCCGGGCAACGAAGGAGTGGCTTCGTAAGAAGCATTTCAAGGTCCTGGAGTGGCCTAGCCAGTCTCCAGATCTCAACCCCATAGAAAATCTGTGGAGGGAGTTGAAAGTCCGTGTTGCCCAGCGACAGCCCCAAAACATCACTGCTCTAGAGGAGATCTGCATGGAGGAATGGGCCAAAATACCAGCAACAGTGTGTGAAAAGCTTGTGAAGACTTACAGAAAACGTTTGACCTCTGTCATTGCCAACAAAGGGTATATAACAAAGTATTGAGATGAACTTTTGTTATTGACCAAATACTTATTTTCCACCATCATTTGCAAATATATTCTTTAAAAATCAGACAATGTGATTTTCAGGAATTTTTTTCTCATTTTGTCTCTCATAGTTTAGGTATACCTATGATGAAAATTACAGGCCTCTCTCATCTTTTTAAGTGGGAGAACTTGCACAATTGGTGGCTGACTAAATACTTTTTTGCCCCACTGTATGTGCATAAATGTGTGTGTGTATAGGCCCGTCCATTATGAGGTTAACATCTGACAGCAGACTGAACATGCCTCTCTTCAGCAGTCTTATGATGATGAGACCCTTGTTACAGCAATGTGTGTGTGTGTGTGTGTGTGTGTGTGTGTGTGTGTGTGTGTGTGTGTGTGTGTGTGTGTGTGTGTGTGTGTGTGTTGTGTGTGTGTGTGTGTGTGTGTGTGTGTGTGGTTATATAAAGATGTCCTTCTGAAAGTGACAAGCCCATGACAGCTGTCACCACATTTTTCTGCTGTCATGAAAAAGAAAAAATGTATTTTGACATATTACAATTTCATGGGTCCTTCTGTATGGCTACACCCAGCCAAATATATTTCCCACCTAGTTTTTTTTTTTTTTTTTTTTGTACTGTATCATGTAAATTAGATATAGATATTAGAGTAGTAGTGTGAATAGTAGTGATTACTTGCCTATAATAAAAAAGCAGAATAGTGTACAAGGAAGGTGGCTGCCTGCTACTGCAGTGTGAATGTTGTGAACATGTTGGTGATTGAAGCCTTCCATTAAGCAAAGTTTTAGCTTGGCCAAGTTTTTTCTTTTTTTTTGATTATACCTCTAGAGCAGTTTGTGCTTGTGGTGCTGTTGTTACATGTTACACACTAATTAAAAGGATATGAGAGTGATCACGTTTCCACTGTGGCAGGCAGGGGTCTTTGCCTTCCACACACTAAAACACACGCACAGTAGTAATAGTACGCATGGAACACACATGCACACAAACAGGGAACGTGAATTGAGCAAAGTAGGCAGTGAATATTTTAATAATGCATTAAAATGTTTGCATCTAAATCAGTTGGATAGTATTTGTGAACATGCCTTCTCCTCAAGTACGATTCCCGGGGGAATGGATAAATGAACTACGAGAAAGTGTACCGTACTAAGCCTGCTGCTAGAGATGAAACATGGCCGCATTCAGAGCCCCAGACCCTATGACATGCCCTCTTATCAAAAACAGTATTAGAAATCTAGTAAATTTATACATTGAATTGTACCTATATTTGTTTTACTTGTATTCAGCACGTTGCATTCAGTTTTTTCTGTGCTATAAAGCACATTAATACTAACAGACATATTGAAAATATAAATTAATTAGATAATAAAATTGCTACTTATAAAAATGATTATTCTGCTTTGATATGCCACATTTATCACTGCTACATGACATCATATGTGTTAAATTACAAGCAGAGTAAAATTTCAACTAATTTGATTATGACCTTGCGCTTTTAAACATATGTTGTGGATAAAATGTTTCAAAAGTAATACCAAAATATCAATGGTATATATATATATATGGTATGATATCTGATAGCCCTCATACATAAATGTTCATAACATGTCAAGCAGGTTTTTGTAAATTTTCCATGCAGCACAACTTAAAGCCATGTTCCTTCAGGTATTTTTCTTTTCCCATAGATTGTGTAGATGTGCAAATAAATCCCCTTGCGTTACAAACCCAGATAGCCGTGAGATATGATTTAATGATAATAAATCTAGTCAAGCATGCTTCCACCCAGATAAACCACATTTCATCCTGTTCTTGCCCATGTCCATACGTCGTGGAAATGTTGAGAATCAGCCTGTATTAAGCCCATATAGCCGATAGATAGAAATAAATGATAATGGTTTACGGTTTATATAAGGATATTATGTGTTACTAACACACGTGTGTGTGTGTGTGTGTGTGTGTGTGTGTGTGTGTGTGTGTGTGTGTGTGTGTGTGTGTGTGTGTGTGTGTGTGTGTGTGTGTGTGTGTGTGTGTGTGTGTGTGTGTGTAGGAGATAGAGAGAGGGAGAGAGACACTGCATAGACTTAGAGGAAAAGGGAGACGTTTTTACAGCCAGTATTGTTAATATGCAGTCTTCTATAGGTTTGAAAAGGTCATTAATAAAGACTGAGGGCGGTGTTCGGTTAGTGAGGCTTTATTGTCCCTAAGCTCCAGGCTACCAACCAAATGAAACAATGTTTTTAATTGAACTAATTGTTTAGTTGTTTTTTTTTGTCCCATGCTTGTTTCTTAATCTCCCGTGGCTAGCTCTGAATCACAAATGTGAAAAATGGCTAGCTAAAATGCAAATGACAATGGGCTTTCAATTAGAATAATTATTGTGTTTCCTTTCTTTCTTTTTTTCATATTGTCAATCTTTCTTTCTATTTTCATTCTTTCTTCCTCTGTCTTTCTTTCTTTCTTTCTTTCACTTTACCTCTGTATAATAAACAGAGTTGTAACTATAAATATTTCTGAGGTAGATGTTTTCTCGTGTGTTCATTTATATATAGACAATTATACCCATCTGGTGTGTGTATGTTTAAGGGACAGAAGTGCATGTGTGCTTGTGTTTGTGATGATTAATGTGAAATATCATATAGCCAGATGGTGCTGAACAAGGCCCATCCATCAGCAATGGAAAGACCAGTGGGCAGAAAGCTGGCAGAGCACTTTGTCTAGGGCCAATGCCCCTCACTGGACACACACCTACACACACACACACACACACACACACACACACACACACACATACAGACACAAACACACTCTCAGACACTACACACACAGACAGACTCTCTAAGGCCTTGACTCTGTAACCCACTGAGCCATGTTCGAGCCATGTGTTTTGTTTTGGAATACAGGTTCGCTCTTGTTTTTTTGCTGCCTGAGTCCCACATGAGTGGTGGTGCCTCACCCTTAAAACAAGTCTGGTATACTTTTGACATGTACAGGTCTGCAACCCATTTTAGTCCCAAGACAAAGTTTGAGGCTCAGATTGTTACATTTTCTACCATTCTACTGCATAATTTGTGTTCATATGAGTTTCTCAGTAAGAAAGCATCAGCAACCAGTAACTAGATGTCTCAAAATTGTACTTGAACCATTTACATCAACTCTTTGAACAGACTACCAGTTCAGCCTTTGTTCACATGCACTCTGACATATTTATTTCTGTGATGATCAAGTAAAGCCAATATTTTCATGTTTGGATCACAGCTAAGTTTAAGGCTGTTACTGGATGGCTGTTACCAATTGTATTGGGAGATTTTTAGCTGGCAATTTAATTGTCTAAGGCCTTGTTTTCTCTCACCTATAGGCCTCTGTGTTCTTTACTCTCATGTGCAAATGTGGGCATGTGTGTAGTTAGAAAAAGTGTATGAACCCACTACACACACAGAGACTTCTTTCCCTTTGCTGCATCCCGTGTCATCTGGTCTAAAGTTTTGCTCCCTCAGGGCTTTGCCCTTCCCAGGTGGAGGTTGTGAAACTCCCATCAGGCTTTAGTCATTCACAGCAAACTTAAAGTATGTGTGAGTGTCCGTGCATTCAGCTGTTTCTGGCAGCGCTAATAAAGCCCCTCTCCCCTCTGTCCTCTCGCCCCACACTGTCATAGTCTCCTGAGAACACACACACAGACACATACATACATTCTCCATGCTGTGTTCATAGGCCTGAATGACAGGGGTGACAGTTTTCCTTGCGGCAAGAGAGGAGGGACAAGCTGTCAACATGGCCCGTTGCACCTGCCCAACCATACAAGTCATACAGGGAGTGAGAGATAGAAAAAAGTAAGGTGGTAATATAATAGGAGTTAGCTACTGTAAATCAAAGGCTGATAATGAAAGTTTAACAAGAGGAAAGAAGGCATTTGCAAAAAAAAAACCCACTTAATTACACTAAATAAACGTCCCCACTTGTTATTCTGGAATCCCAGCTTGCCTCATAAAAGTTGACATAATTATTTATCTTTGAAGAAAAAAAATACCCATTAATTAGTCTTACAATTCTCTCTCTCCCCAACAGATCACTTTTTTTCATATTATCTGCACGTTGCTTAACTGAACAATTAGTATTCAGCTTTTTTTCCCTTTTGGCAATTTTAATTACTTTTATTTTGCAGAATGAGTTTTTTTTAAGAGGCTGTTTTTTTGCATTGTTGTGAAAAACCTAACCTCCATCTTTGTCGAACTTGACATTTGTTTTCCACAGTTTTTTTTTCTCTTCTTCTGTTAATTAACTGACTATTTAGGGCAAGAAAAGCAGGGCGTGGAAGGAGGAGAAAATAGGAGATATAAATATTGGTTATGGTGATTTACTTTCTTGTCATGCTTTCTTACTTGTCTCTCCATCCATCTGTTTCTTTCCGTCTATTCTGTGAAAGCCATTCTTTTGCTCAGCCTGTCTGTGGTTCAGCATTGCTCTTAGAATGTCTGGAAATGTGTTAAATTATGTAAATTCAAGGCTTTAAAGGTGCTGTTAGCTGAGCTCTTTTGTTGCTAACATACAAAGATAGTTGATTATCTTGCCATTCTATTTATTTTTATATGCTGATAACTGCAACTATTTTTCCTTTTCTTTGGTAATTATGATAGACTCAGCAGGACCTGGAATTATTATAATTATGGTTGCTTTGGATGTTCATTTAGTGTTCTTGGAAAATAATATTTCTGTACAAGATGTGTTCTCGAAAAGCATTTCTCTCCCTGTCACTTTATCACTGAATGATAAGATATGATTAAGATATAAGACTCTGATATGATTAACTGTGGATGATGGATATGGAATATCTGGTAAATGTAAGGAGTTGCTGAGTAGCTGCTGACAGAGAGAATGAGCACACAAACACCCTTACTCCCCAAGCATATGTTAGTATATGTGCCTGGGTTACAGTAAGCACATTTGTACTACCATTTTTACTCAATAATACAAAATCTGACAAAAAACTTTGCATAAACTTTAGAGGAAGACTAAATCATACTGTATATAACAGACTTTATGTAGAGAGAAATAATAATCATGGAAAATGATGGTTTTATATCATATTCATTGTGCCAGATCTATTATATCATCTTACCACTCAAGCATTCTACACCATATAGTTAGAAAAACAATAAAAGAGAGCATAAAAATGAGCAATTTGCATGAGCTGATATCAAAGAAAAATAAATAAGCTTATTTTTGGAACAACCCTTGGATATCTATTTAAACTGGTACATTAAGCTGGTTTACATGGAGAGATAAAGGGATATGAACTTATAATAATTTAATGAACTCCTTGGACTAATTTTGCAAAACATATTTTGGACTGAATAATGCAGATTTTTTCAAGTATATGCAACTCAGACTTTTAATCGAACACTGGAAATCTGCATAGTCCCCTTCAGTACAACAATAATGTATTATTTTTAAAATGGAAAAGACAATAGCAATTGAAAAGAAACAAATAACTGAGGATTAAATCATATGAGGAGAGGCACGTAATGAGTTCAGAACAACGCGGACTTTGTATTTAAACCTAGTTCCATGTTGTTTTTTGTTTGTGTGTGTTTTTAGAATGTATGATAGATGGACAATAATGCTACCTGGGATATGAAAGTTTAATTTGTTGAAGCATAAAAGATGGATGTACTCAATTGATGTGAACTATATTTAAAAATTCAATGACAAAGTTCATACACAAACAGGAAATTCCTTTGTGGCTGTATGTACCGGTAGGCTAAAGTGTGATTTCTGCTTGTCGCATGACATCACACCATCAGAAACAGCCCTTAGCAGGGGTTCTGTGCGGTAGAATGTCTCCTCTCCGTGCAAATACAACGCTGGGATGGGCAGAGAAAATGAAGAACTTTGAAAAGGCTCCGAGAATGTTGGTTTGCCTTGAAGATGTACCCGCATGGAGTGTAAAAGATAAAAACATTTCCTTGTCACGATTCCAGGTCAGCTCAAGTCCGTGCGACTGTCCTTGCGGATAATATAACTGAGGCTTAAGATATGTGCATGGCAATATTGCACCTCCGTTTGATCAAAGGCAACAAAAATTGAGCAAGTGTGTGTGTGTGTTTGTGTGTGAACGCTGATTATCCACCCACATTGCAATGCTGCTTGCCAAAGACGCGGTTTTCTTCAGCTACCGTACAGTAGAGCACTATAGCCATATATACATGCTCTCAATCTGTCAAGGTTACAAAACAGGAACTTGCACAACTCATACACATGTATGGTCCCACAAAAGTACCAACACACATGTGAGCCTCCATAATTACTTAGTCCATTTGGTGCCAAACAAACATTTCCCTTTGAAATATCCCCTGGTTCTTTAGGTTTTTTTCTAATCTATGCAACAACTCATTATAGCTACATTGTATTTGTTCCAGAGACATTCAGAACACACAAACAGCATACAACTCTGCCAAGCAGTGCTGTCTGTAACATCCTTTTATCGAGCCTGTGCATTGTTTTAGGTTTTTGTGCTTTTATTTTCAATTCAGATATGTTAAAGGTTGTCACCATTGGTAAGCTTTTAATCATGGCCATTCTTAAAATTGCTCATCTGCTTAACTCTTCCCAGATTCTGTCCGCACACCGTCAGCACAGTTACAGATATCAGCAATATGTGTCAAGGGCTTTTATAATATGCAGCTGCAACCCAGATAACTTGACTCCTACTGCTTCTTTTTAGTGCATGTTTAGCAACATCATAATGCTTTAAAAAAAATTGTAGCATTGGGAATTGATATGCTTCACCACCTTGGTATATGACAAAACATTGCAAAACATTCTCAGCTGTCTAATGAGTGAGTGGCTGAAGTGTGGATCATGATAAGATTTGGTTTAAAATGCTGTCGGTTCATTTCATACAGTTGCATCCCTCTTTATATCAATAGAAAGTGTGGAGCTAACCGTTTCTGAAAAGTTGCCAAGTTTTAAAAGAGCTACTATTTTGGATACAATAATGACACAAGACATGCTGGACCTTTTCTGGTCAGAGGCAGACACTCAAGTCCAAAATCCAAGGCCCTTTTTTGTATTTATATTATTAAATTGTGTGTTTTGTAGAAGCTTTACTATGAAATGAATATAACCATTTAACCTAGTCACAGTAATGGAAGTTGCTGCTGAAAACCTTAGAGCGCAATTTTTCTATCTGCCTTTCATAGTCCCAAGGTTTTATAGCCAAAAATGAAAAAGAAAAGGATATTGTTGTATACATTTTTTGATAGTCTAAGAGCAGTTTTCTTAGTTCACTTAGTATACCTCCCTGGACCGGGGTAAAAAAAATGATTTTTAAGAAATCTCAATGGCTCAGGTGGCTTGCTTTGTTGAAATATTTTTTTCTCCTTTGATAATAAAATCTCAGGAAAATATATGCTCTTTCACTCCCTCTTTCTCACTCACACTGTGTGTTTCTTAAAGTGACACAGTGTGTGCTGTAATGGCTTGTTGATTGCCTCCATTTGTTGGGCCAAAGGCATCAGCCTGTGTGTTATTCACACACATCAATACAAGCAGGTTCTCACACGCACGCACACGCACACACACACACACACACACGGCAGCGGGCCAGAGGAAACCAGCATGCTTTGTGACTGACATCTGAATGGTGGGGCAGTGGGAGGGATAGAGAAAGGGACAGAGAAATGAATGAGGGAGAGGTGTTAGGGCCTGTGTTGCTAAATGGTTTCCTAGACAGGAGTGCGAATTTGTCCTGATTCAGTCAATAGGCCTCCAATTCAGCCAGGCTCATTTGAAAAGTGAGTTTTTGTGTGCGTATTACTTCTATTTTCTGCAGCTGCTTGGCTGGCTAAGTGGATTCTCTCCCTTCTTTAAAATAAATCAACCATACAGTATATAGGGTACGATAAAATATATCATCTTATGCTAATAGGAGGACTAGGAACAACTGGTAATTACTGAGGTGTGAAAATAGCTGCAATTACGGCAAAAAAGCTCTATTGATATATCCAACATCAGGCTGTTCAACTATATTACAATGTATGGTACCAGAAGAGATTTAGCTGTTTTCTATTGTTTTGGCATTTTAGTATGCAGAGTTTTCAGGAATGGGCAACTAGCCTACCACATAGACGTGATCAGATGTGTTTTATTGTGGTTAGGCTATGGTGTTTACTGTGGACTGTATGGTGCAACGGATTTCCCTGTGTTGGATAGTAAAGTTGATCTCAATCCTACCAAAACGATGGTAAGCTACTCGCATAGAATAGAAGGTCTGTCCTCTCTCCCTATATGTGCTTCATCCAGAGCAAAGTATTCTGCCTTGTGCCGAAATTTTTACTTCTGCGTTATTCCGTATCATACAACCAGACGCAACCAAAACATCTCAGCTGGAGAAACGCTTTGCCCTGAAAAGGCTACCAAGCACTCCCAGCAGGCAGTTTTCAGAAGAGAGCCTGACGTATCGGCTTGGATAAACACTTTGGTGGAATGATCCCTAAGAGTACAATTCCTGCTAGTCCCAGTTTGGCCGGGCTTTTAAAAAAAGGGGCCATCCTTAATGAAGGCCATTCTGTACCGTATGGAGTTCACCATCACAGCTCAGCATCATCACAGCAAATTCTACAGGAAGTGCTCTCTGTGTGTCTTTTTGTTTGTGCCTGTGTCTGTGCAAGTACAGTTAGCCTATGTTTGCCATTATTGTGTGAGTTGTTTCAATGTTTTGCCTACCGTTGAACCTCACTGTGTGTGAGCATGCAAATGTTGGAATATATGTGTTTTTACATATGCATTTATGCAGGCTTATCAACCCTAGTTATTGTTTGTCTGTGCCTGATTGCTTAACATAGCCTGTCATTAGAAATATTAGAAGCCTGATTCAACGAAACCCACTACAATCTATATGGAAATTCAGATGCATAATTTCAGGCTACAGGCTAAAACCATGCTTGGATTTTTCTCTCTTTCTTTCCTTTCTTTCTTACTCCCATGCTGTTAAGGGATCTCAACTTCATCTGTTTCATTCCATGTTCAGTCCAAACACACTAGGAAAAGAGGGACCCAGGCACAGAAAGAGTTATTTAGTGTGTAAATGTTATGTGCGATTTAATACTGGCAATTGGATTCACCCCCCCCAACCTTTAAATCTGAGTTTATCGCAGTATCTCACATTCACAGTCCCACAGTTTGTCAAGAGAGATGACTAACTCAGCCAATCTGTGTAAGATTGATCACTTTGACTTGATACATGCTATCTACACCAGTTACTTTGTCAGTTACTTTAGCTTCTCATTTAACAAGCTGTGGAGAGCTTATCTTACATTGTAAATGACATGTTAACACCGTTCGAAACCTTGTGTTTACTTATTGATTTTACTTGGAAGTTGGGGAGCTTTTATCTTGAGCAATGTGATTTTACATGTTATCCACTTGTCTAAAGAAACTCTTAGTTGTTGTTTTTTTTGTCAAGTAAACCTTAAAAGGCCACCATGGTACAAAATGTATGTTTGTTTATTTTTTCCATATTGCTTTAGTCAAAACATTTGAAGCATGTTCTAAACTACTTATTTCCATTGTGTTTTCCTGTCCACTTGTTACCTACTGACTTATTTTTCAAAAGAAAATTAACAATTCCATTTTGCTGTTAAATCTGTCTTTGCAATCAGTCCCAGTTTCCATTTAAAACTTTTTTTTTTTTTTTTTTTTTTTTTTTTTCACCATTCCTGAAAAGTGTATTTTTTACAAAGACAAGGTTGCTTCAATCGCACTGAAATTGCATGAGTTGTTAAACCCAACACTGATGTTCTTCCTAAAATAAAGAGGTTTAGTGTCAGAGTTTGGTAGACCCAGCCATCTCTTCATCCCTGTGGGAAACCACCAGAGGCAAATAAAATCAGTCTGACTTTTCACTCCACATCTGCCTTCTATCTGTGAAGTCAGCAATCACCAAATAATCTGGTCATTTTTATGATATAATATGCCACTTTTCCATTAACACCAACAAGCTGAATCTGAATCAGAATTGCAAGAAATCTAAATGATGTCCTAATTAACATATCTATAATTGTTCTGTTTGCTTTCTGTAAACTGATTTATTTAGCGCAGCAAGCAAAAAAAAAAACGTACCTGTAGTGCTATTATTTATCTATCTAGATTAGTTTTTGGTGTGAGTTACCTAGTTTTGGAAATATCGGATGCGAAGATGTCTGCCTTCTCTCGAATACAATAGGACTGTATGGCTCTTGGCTTGTGGTGCTCTAAGTGCCAAAAAGATCATGTGAAAAACTCGGCAATAATATTTCTTTACAGATATTATGATCCGGTTACTCAAATGTATTTTCAACTCACACCAAAACAATCTTGATTGATAAATAGCCTCTTGGGTAGGAGGAACAATAGTATTTTATTATATTTTGGGGTGAACTGTTCTTTTATGTGTACTGAAAAAATACTCACATACTGAGTTTTACGGTAAAGTTCTATATGATCAAGTTATTTGATTTCCTACCTTAAGGTTCCTCCTTATGATTTATTTTGTGCACGTACACATAGTTCAAGACTTGGAGAAAAGTTACTTTACACTCAGGATACAAACACATTTTAAAAGACAGGCAATAACACACACACACACACACACACACACACAACACACACACACACACACACACACACACACACACACACACACACACTGCACACATGTCCCTGTAAATGAGGTGTGTGTATAGGATCAAAACTACTGTAAAGGCTTTATTCTCATTAAAGCTGAGTTACAAAAACTGGGGCACAGCAGGGGAGGAAAGTGATGTATTAACGGACTGCAGGCATTGTGTTTGTGTGTGTGTGTGTGTGTGTGTGTGTGTGTGTGTGTGTGTGTGTGTGTGTGTGTGTGTGTGTGTGTGTGTGTGTGTGTGTGTGTGTGTGTGTGTGTGTGTGTGTGTGAAAGGAAGAAAAAATGTAGAGTTTAAATGAAGGCAGTAAAAATAGTGGCAGCAAGTGTATTTATTGTGCTTTCTAGCAGTGTTATGTTCCAGTATGTGTTTGTGTGACAAGGATTATTCCCAAGTTGTCTTTCATGAAATCTTTTAGAAACTTATAAAGTACTTATTTTTATTCATTAATAGTAGTATTTTCATTGCTTTCAGCCCTGTACCTGATGTTTGATGTGACAGGATTGATTTGTACTCTAGAGGCTAATTTCTAGTTCAACATATTGCAACTGTTCTGCAGGTGTGTATGCAGGGCAGTGGCTGCTGCTGGTGCTTTCATAACATGATACAAACTGAATTGGTCTGTTTCAAATCTTCTACTACTACTGTATCTATAATTCCAGAGGATTTGCCATAAGGATGTTATCATTCTGAAACAGATTAAATGAGCTCCAAACTACCAAAGAAAAAAAGCATCACTGCCAGAATTGTTTCAGTGGTCTCTGAATATACACCACCAATAACACCACTGCAGAACTATAAATCTGCTGTTGACATCTAATCAATAAACTAGCTTCATGTGTACACAACAACATTTAGGTGAAAACGTATAACCGCAGTCAACCATGCTAAAGCTTAAAATGACAAAACGGCATATCTGTTGGAAATCAATCCAACATTTATTGTTTAGTGGAGAGAAAGTGAGGAAGTCATCACTGTAAGGGTATGATTGTTTTTTTATAAATATATTAACTACATATAATGAATAACTTCAGCAATTACTGCCCCAAATTAATTGTGATTTTATTTTCCTACATAAGACATTTTCCGTGATTAAAATTTATAAGAGGTGGTTGGTTGATGTTTTTCTAGACATTCATTTAATAATATGAGAGAGAAATGTACGTTACTGTCATTGTATAAGACGGCAGGGAAATCCCCAGCCCTATTTACAAAACCACCATTGCATTTGAAAATACCTTTTTCTCTAGCCTTTAATTGTTGAGATTTGTTCCCCTTTTTGGTACAGTATTTTGATTGTAACAGCTTGTTTTTCTGCACAACAATGCCGTTTTTTTTATTTCATGTTGTTACACTACAGCACTGCTGTAAGAGTGATATGAACGGACCAACATCATTACTCACCGCTCTCTGAAAACAATCTGGACAGATTTGGAAAATAAGGGGGAGAATAACTGAAAGATAAAGGGGAAAAAAACCTTCACACATTGAAGGAGAGAAAGTGAGACAAAATAACCTAAACAAGCACCTCAAAACAAAGAGCTGAATATTTATGGATTCAAATTAGAGAATGAAAACAAAGCCCCTTTTTAACTTTGACACCTAGTCACATTGGTGGCCATGGTTTTCATTTTTTGTTCTAATCTTTGGTGGAGTCATCTCTCAATGTGTTGCACATAGATTAGTGTTTTTGTTGGTGTGCTGAAGGCCTGTTAATTGGCTGTTTGAGGCTAATAAATAGCTATAATTAACAGGCGTCGTTAGGTGAGGCAGGGATGGAAAAGCTGTGGCAAACCAGCCATTGGAAAACAATGAAATAGAATGTGGAAAAAGTCACCTGGAACTTTTGTTCATCGGGACGTTTTGATTAAATGAGTAGCAAGCTAAGTCTTATTGGGATTGCTGTAAGACACATCTCATCATAGAACCTGTGAAAGGCCTTACATATAACTTAAGTATGTTTTCTTACTTATATGCTGACTTTTTTTTTGTATCACTAATTTTCAGTTAATAAACTTGGCATTATCACATCTCTTAAGGAAACTCACCTAAAATCAATTCACCCTTCTTACTTAGGATGATACAAATATATTATTATACATCATGGAATATAACTGTAGGTCAAACTGCTGAGAATTTCATGCATATATCTTAAAGTTTAGCATAATTTAGGGATTGAGTGAGAGGTGGGTGCCTTCGCTAGCCGCTAGCTGTCTGCCTGTCAGTCCGGAGTTAGTCGTCCTTAGTTTTAGCATTAGCTGTGTCGTCACTGCCAAAATGGCGATGGCAGGAGCCAACCCCCTTTAGCTTCACTACGGCTCCTCAGAAACCAATGGGTGACGTGACAGAGACTACGTTTATATATTTTTGTTCAGCCTATGGTAAATAACAGTCTATTGCTACTTTGCAAGAACGATTGATTAGGTATATGATGATGGTTTAATCAGTTACGCCTTGGTGATATCCTTTTTAATTGGTAAATATTTACAACACAGTTGTAGTATAGAATTGTATCCCTGTATAACTGTATATTTTGTATCACAAGCTTTGACCAAGGTGTCCGCTTGTGGTGCCGATTTATAGACGGCATGTTGCAATAACACATGCTGTGTTGAAAAGCCACACAGGATATATGTAGTGGAAAACAGATGTGAATGTCAGTCTAAAGAGCAGTCAAAGTTTGCAGTAATCCAATGAGAGCAGCTGGATATTTATTCTTAAGCACTGTCTCTACAGTCATCATACTTTTCATTTTTTCTCTTTGTACCTTCAAATCCTGTACATTTTTGGTGATTGGATAAAAAGTCTTAATCTGCTGTCTAAATTGATTGACAATCTAGTCCTGCTCTCTCTACTTTTGTCGCCCATCTTTCCCAGTCTACTTCTTGCTGTCTCATCTTTCTTCCTTTCTTTCTTTAGCCTTCACTGCTGCTCATCTCTCTGAGTGTTGAACACATGAGAGAGCCCAGACTTGTTGAAGCGAGTTATAGTTGTTTGAAGTCTTGCCAGTGAAAAAATGGACTTTAAGCCCATTAAACAGCAAAAAAAGCACCAGGGATTTTCTTTCTTTTGACTACAGCAGCTTGTTCTTTTAAAAAGGTGAATGAGCACAGGTGAGGCTCAAACGTTTGCTTCATTTGTTGGGTGCACACTAATAGTGCTATTATGACCAGAGTAAGGTAATTAAAGGGGTTTAATACGTTTGCTCTTTCTTGCTTGATCTCTTTGCTCTCTGATCTTGTGATTTAACTGTTCTACTGTTTATCTGTGCGGCACGAGTGTGTTCGGCTTGCCTGTGTTCTCTATCAGCAAAATTATTCTATCCTTCAACCCTCAAATTCATATTTTTTCACTACTAAATCGATACTGTAGTCCAAACTGTAATTTGTATTACAGACAGAGCCGCTCGAGGGCTGGAAATAACTGCTCTCAGTTAAGCCATACTGTGAATCTCTGTGGCTTAACTACTGATGGTGGGCATTCCTGCTCATTAATTGTAAAATGAGTAATGAGTAAATAATCAGCATTTTGATTATTGACTAAACTTCCTAAAACTCCAGTGATCATTTAATAGGGGAGAAGCAATGGTCATTTCCTCTGTGTGAGTGGAATCATTCCCTGGTCAGTCATCAGGACAGTTGTTTCTTAACTCAACATTTTCCTCCATTTGGTTACACTCTTTACCTAATTATCATTATAATTTACATAATTTGCATAAATAAACTATCAGAGTCGTAGCCAACCCACACACCCATTTTAGATTAAAATGACCTGGACTTTCTCTCTCCCTCTCTCTTGAGGTCTCTTTTCCATCTACTGTATCTCTGTCTATCACATGTATTTCTGTCATTGTTAAAATAAGGCCAGCTTTGAAAGGAAGAAGCAGTGCCCTGAGGGCTTGTCAGACAACTTGATGACATGATGTTTCTGTTGAAAGAAAGCAGGGAGGATCAAATGCTTAATGGCCACCTGCGTGTGTGCATGTGTGTGTGTGTGTGTGTGTGTGTGTGTGTTTCTTCTCTTGAACTAACAATCTTATTTGAAGTCTTTCCAAGTGATGGTTTGAATGTTAGGATATTTCCATAATGTGTAAAGAACTAAATGTAAATTCACAGTGTGCTTTGCATGTTAAATACAAACTGGAATAAATATATATATAAATTTGGACAGGAGTAACAGAAGGAAACAAAGTAGATGAAAAAATAAAACAACATTTGTTAATAGTTTGTTATAATAGTCAACTTTGTAATGGATATATAGGCTGATTTGGCTGGGAAGGTAGCTTTTTGTTTGATTGATGGGTTGGTCTTTGATACAGACAGTTTGCAAAGCATCAAACCAGATTTTAAAAAGCTTAAGTGTTGCTCTCCATATCTGCAAATATACATGCTATGCATATATTTATTAAGTAGAGTTTAGAGATTAGAGGAAGAACATGACTTTTCCCTCTTTTAAACAGCATCCATTGAAAAATGAGACAAGCATAACTGCGACAACTGTAAAAAGAAAGAAAACACATTGATTTAGATGAAAGCTTTACATATAGAAGACTCAAGTACGATTACAGTGTTTATAAGAACACACACACAATACAGTGCATTATGTGCATTCATAGCATATTAAATAATGTCTTGCTTTTACAGGTTTTCTCAAACCCACAATCCCATGGGTCATGGTGGCTCATTGTAATGCTCCAATGACCTGTTTTTGAGCCTACCTGTATGTCTTGTAGCTGTTACATTGCTGAAACTGTTCATGCTGGTGATTCCCATGGCATTTGGCCTTAATTCCCATATGTAATTTGCTTTTATTTTTACATAGCTCAAGACGTGACTGTGTGTGTTTGTCCTCCCTGTCTCTCTTATAGACCTTTCATTTCCTCAGAGATTTAATGACTCATTTGACAAGAGGGCCCAATAATATAAAAGATGCCAAATAAAAGAGAGAGAAAGATAAACAGGCTATACAGTTCATGTCAGAAGCAGGTCTGTGTGAACGTCTGTCATAGATGGAGAATGGCAAAAGATTGAAACAAAAGAGAGAAGAGACAAAAAATAAAGCGAGGTAGACCAGTTTTAGCCATCTCCTCTCATGCAGAAGGGATGTGCTGCCTTGAGCACAGTTTTTTCCAGGAACCCCAGCATAAACAAATTAAGTCAAAGTATCCCTACAGCTCTTTGTGTGTGCATATCTGGAGATGTTTGTGCATCTGTTTATGTGTGTGTACTTGAATCTGCGTCTTTTCAATCCCTCTATGTTTTGGGCTGTGTGTTTGTGTCTATGCGGTGTCTGTGTCACTGTGCGTGTGGTTGATGTGCCTATGACACAAAGCCATGCCTTTCCACGCGCATGTGTGTGAGTATTTAGTACATTTTTGACTGCTGTACTCTGAGGCAATATGTGTACAAGTCGCTGCGAGGCCACATTGTAATCACATTGTTCGGAGAGTGTTTTTTCATCAGGACAACACATGTAGTGACAACAAGACCTCAAGCTAATGTTGAGCTTAGACACCACCAGTGCATTTAATTCCCCATCGGCAAAAACAGTAAAGACTATAGGATAACTATGTGTCCTCTGATAAGTGGGTTACCTTCTACACATCTGGCACCAGCTGTATGATAATTCATTGAAGTATTAAGGGCACTGTTGGTTACTAACTGTGGGCTAAAGTGTCAGTTGTATTTGGCTTATGTTGATAATGTAAATTAACTTTGTTATTTGTGGAGTTTATAACTATGCTTTTAGGCTCTTCCTGTTTGTGTACCCAATGTAGCATATATAAAATGTGAATAACCTTAGTTTGCATTGACAACTAATGCTTAAGGCTTTTGTAGAGGATGTGTGGCTCATTTCTTTCATGTATATAAAGAGGTAGCCATACTTGAAATCCTAATGCATTGTTGCTGAACTGCTGTTGCACTGTTGGCCCCCTTTTGTATTTATACTGCTGCTAACGATATACACAACTGGTCTCCTTGTAAAAAACGAATGCTTTATGTACCATTTATAGTGATATACCTGGCTGTGCATTAATATACGCATTCCTTTCGTGAAATTGCGTTGGTGTTGGTGTTTTCTAATTTACTCTTTGTAACCCACTGCTTTATTGAAATTAGAAAATGTCTTTGAAAATGTGTCTTTGCTTGCATTGTAATGTTGTTTTCACTGTTATAACAGTTTCTAGCATTCTTGGAACATCTCCAACTTTGCAAGTAGTTTGTAATAATAAAACTGTACTTTTTCCCCCTTTGGCCCAGAACACTGCCTACACTAAAGTTGTACCTGATAGGCCTCATGCAACTGTGCTTCAGGCTCAAACAGAGCACGTAGTGTGTTATGTGCATGCTTGTTCACATGATTTTTATTATTTGGTTTCAGGCCTTCGAAAAAGTCAAAAGTCATTCAGTGGCTGCACTAGCTTGCTAGAAAATTATGAGATATGATAGCTTATTTCATGAGTAAATAACATTTTGCAGAATGGAATGCCTCTGGCCTTTATTGAGGACACAAGTTGTTTATGTATCTAATGTACCATATATGAGTGAATAACCTTTGCTGGCAAGTATGGATTGCATTGAGAACTGTGTGGAGGACTTATGGAGGACGTAGGCTAGTTTATTAATCTAATGTAGTATGGAATCATTTTCATTTGCTTTGACCTGTTTATGGGTAAATGGCTGTTGACATTAGAGCATGACAGCGTGTGCCCATTAGCAGGCTAGTATATGGAGTTGGCAAAACTGCCATAGGCTTTTATTGGGTACATACAGTATGCTTGTTTATGTATCAAGTTCACCACAGGCCAATATGCCAGTTGATATGTTGTTTTTTTTTATCCAGTGCCTATTTACTATTGTAAGTAGAGGCAAACATGGATTTGCTCTGACAAACAAGGTCACAACAGCCTCTCAAGGCATTAAAAGGGCATTGACATTGGTTTAAAATGCACCGGATGCAGTGAAAGACAGTCATGCACACAGGTTTCCATATATTTATTGTAGAAAAATTGGATTATAAGTCTCTTTACATGCATACACTTTCTCTGCATGTCATGCTTGCCCAACAGGCATTCCTTACAATATTGTAATGTCCTGTGTCTCTGTCTAATAAGTATGTATCTCAAAATATGTTTTGCATCCGCTCTGATCCATGGAGAAATAGGCTGAGATGAATTACGATATATAAATAGTAGACAGCTTCTGATTGTGATTGTGACCACAGCCAATTGACTGCATCCTCAGCTGTGGCTGGCTAAGGTGCAAGTTTGTATCATTGCTGCTAGAACTTGGCGGAGTAATCACAATACATCTACCGTAGCTATAAATCCATAGCATCTAGATTTAACCACAAATGCAGCTGTAGTCCAATCAATAACAATATTCACAGTCACAGCATCAACTGACAGCCTTTTGAGAGCAGTATTGAGCGATAAATACATAATTTAAAATGTCACATGATCTCTCCTTTTGCAGAGTGTTTCCCTGAACTGGACTGGACCAACACATTAGCTGTTGATCCTACCTTGATCCAGTCTACAGTCCATGTTAAGTCGTCATATTGAATTATGCTCTCTGCTTAGCACAGTGTTTTACTGTTACTTACAGCATTTGCACCTTTTAAAGAGTAGCTTTGAACTCATAGAGATTGCATGGGTCTTTTACTAAAGTAAGAAAAGTCTAAAAAACATCTCAAGTATGCAGTGAGATTTTTCACTCTGGGAAACAATAAGATTGCAACTAATATATGTGTGTGTGTGTGTGTGTGTGTGTGTGTGTGTGTGTGTGTGTGTGTGTGTGTGTGTGTGTGTGTGTGTGTGTGTGTGTGTGTGTGTGTGTGTGTGTGTGTGTGTATATATATATATATATACATATATATATATGTTACTGTGTTATGTTATTGTATTATTGCAGTAATGAGTCTAAGACAAAATTACCGTAATCAAGAATTTGTTCCCAATTGGATGAAGTTTGGTGTAGCTGTTGTGCAAGTACTGACATAAGTTGGCAGCATAAGGGATAAAATGAAAGATGATAACACAAATATTTTTAGCACACATCCATTGCTGTTCAAAACATCTGATAATATATTACAAATGTGATGACTGAAATTAATCTAAGTTTTATTCGCACTTTCCATGCAACTTCAGCTATCTCAATGCAGATTTGTGCAACTCTAATTTGACCCTCCATCCAAAGCCAACTCTTTTCCCTGTGTGCAATTCAACCAAACAGTATGCAGCCTGACTTTCAACTATGTGCAAAAGGTAGTGGCTAAAATGACTTTGCTTATTGAGTTATCATAGAATATTGGAAAAACTGCCACTCTCAGTAACAAAATGCAATTGCTACTTGCATAAACACTAAACTTAGCTTACTTGTGTATGTTTTTATTTGTAAGTGCATTACTTTGTCTTCTCAAATCTTTGTGTGGTTTCTGTGTGTGTGTATGTGTGTGTGTGTGTGTGTGTGTGTGTGTGTGTGTGTTTTATATGGGTTTGTGTCAATGAGTACATTAGCTCCAAGCGTCTGCTCTCTGTACAAATTAGCAGGGCCGTCTGCGCCAAATATAGAGGTGCTTGCATGTGTGTTTGTCAGAGGTGATGAATATAGACAGTCCATATCGTTACGTCATTTTGGATGAATGCTCAAAACTTACTCAAGCCCCAGCCGTGTGTCTTGTCACACACATAGAAATACACTAACACACACACACACCGGCCATCTGAGAGCCTTGCCACTCAGCCATATGCCACCCAAGGGCCTGGCATCTGCTGCAACACAAACACACAGTAACAAGAGACACACACTGAACTAATCACTTTTCTGTGCTGCACACAAATACATTTGCATACATGCACACGCTCACATTGGAAAACACACACTCTGCTATACGAAGCGCTCCTCCTTTACCTGCCATTTCAAAAGCTCAGTCACAGTATTTAAATAGTAGATGTGGGACAACACATGTATACTGCCTGGCACAATGGTCCCTGTACCCCTGTTTGTTTAAACAGCTGATCAGATCTTACTTAATGCAAAATCTGTCCCTCAAAAATGCACGTAAATGTTCATGGGGGGGCAAAGTCAGCAGCGGAAGCAATGCACATGTAGTCATACAGGCGACAAACATGCATTTCTGAACACATGCAGAGTCACATTCAGAATTGTGTACACACGAACACATAGGCTGGTATAATGCATATTCAAATGATGTTAAAGCCATTTAGATCGCCTTATTTGCATTTGGGCCATCAGCTCACAATGAGAGCTGGCTCGGCCTGCAAACATTCCCCCTGCCTCATCTACACACACCACTTGCACTTTGATTTGCATTTGGTATATTATGTGCCTGTTCTGGAAATTCACACTCATTCATTGACTGCTTTCTTCACATTTTTGTACCTCTAGCGTGGTCTTAATTACCGTAGGATATTGCTATTTGTATATAGTATCAATACATACGGCAGCATGGCACACATCTCAATGACCATAAAGACACTAAGCTGACAATAACACTTTCAATATAACCATCAGACACTTACTGCAACATACTAAGCATGCATTTTTGAATTGGTTTGATAGAAACAGTAAACAAGATTGTTATTTTGAGTGTATCCTAGGTTTAAGCTACGTATGTGATTTACAGGTCTTGAGTGAATGCTGAGGGATCGAGCTTTTTGTCTATCTGTCTGCTTCTGATGACTGTTGGTTTGAATGGCACAGCTGTGCACTAGCAGGCTAGCCTCTTAAAGCTCGGTCTGATTACTACCTGCTCCCTTTGATTAATGTTCATTATATCTGAGTGTGTGTGTGTGTGTGTGTGTGTGCATGTGCATGCTCTCCGAGTCAATTCAGACTGATCCCCCACCCCACCCTTCCACCACCATAAATCAATCAACACCATTGAAGTGCTAATATCGGCCCCTTTGTGAGCCATTTGCTCATTCAAGCCTCATCTTGCCGAAGACAATCTGACTGATACTAATGACGAGGATTTTGACTTCGATGTTTAGATTTTGTCTTGGTGGAATTTTTTAGATATTTTAAATAATTCTCATCAATTTCATCTATGTATTGAAAAACTGAATGGAAAGTATGAAACAAGGATTCAGTGAGATAATCTGTTGATTTCTTTCTGCTTGATGATTGTCTATCACAGGACTGGGTGTTCCAGTATCACTCTTATGATTGATCAAGATTGAGAGTTTGCCTTGGATGAATTAGACCCAAGCCAGAGTGATATATGGTAATACCTTGATTATTGATGTTTGCTTGAATTGGACAGAGTTAAGGACATTGTCACTAATATTTCCTTGGAATTGTACTCCTCTTAACTTTCTGCCTAATATTTCCCTTTTACTTTTGAATGTATTATATCTGCAGAATACACGGTAGAAACTCAAATAATGCAGACCTTCTCAAATCTTTTCAATCTATGTATGCTAAATATAAGTGAAACAGTCAGGCCAACTGCTAAATGACATTATAGAAAGTGTCAGGTCTGTGAATGTACAAAACTGAAGTTGGTTAAGTTAGATCTGCCAACCATCCATGTGTGGGAACCTCAGCTCTTTTTGGTCCCTATAGCATCTCTCTGTCTTTCTTCTATATGGAAGACCTCATATGTGTCTGTATCCTCACCAACTGTCCAAACCCATTCTCTGTATCTTTGACACATGCATACATCCATACAAAAGCCTGCATATCATGCTATAGTCTGCATCGGCCAGTAAGCACGCTTACATCAGTATGTAATGTATATGTTTGTGTCAGGCTCATTGAGCCTGTGGAAACCAAACAGCCATGTAACATTAATCTCCCCTCAACCAAGATAAAGAGGGATCTTTTAGCCAATTACGTAATCATGACAACAGATTATTCCTCATATGATTTGATGGGAAACCCTTTTCCACTTTTTGTGGTGACAGTTTCCGATCTGCACATTTATTGCCCATCAGTTATTATGTGCATAGCCTACATGTTTCCCTGCCATTCTTTCACATTCTCTGTCTCTCTGACACATAAATAGATTCATACTACAGCCTTCACTTCATGCTATACTCACAATGTGTGCATACATTGGCTAATAAGAACACACACACATCAGTGTTGGTTTGTCAAATCTTTCAGACCCTGGGGCCAACAAACAGACATACTAAATTCATCTATGCTTTTTTTCTGTCCACTCATAGTCTCACATAAACACATTAGTGACATGCTGTATTTATATTGCGACCTCCACAAAATGTATACTATTTTACTTAAAGAGCTTATTCAACCTATAATTAATTTATGTTGCTGTGAGAGCATGTTAAGTTTTAGTAAAGACGCATTGGCTTTTAACCTCCACATGAAACTGCTTCAGCATAAAGTCTGGTGCCACCTGTATACTTTGATGGCTTTGATTCACTAGTAAAAAAAAAACAAGCTCTTAAGGAACACTAGGATTAATAATACAATATACAATTACAAAATGTGGATCAAAGCTTGTAAGTAGTTTGGGGTCTATAGTATTTTTGAGTTAATTATGATGCGATGTGAAGGTAGCATCCTGACTGGCAAACTCAGAATGAAAACATATTTTTGGGATGAGTCTATATAAATATATTTTAAAGATTGTTTTTTGCCATTTTTGTCTTAATTTGTTCGTTTTAAAAACAGAGACTGAAAATGGTGGGAGAGAGAACTATATGTCATGCTACAAATTCCAAAAGCTCTAATCGAACCCGGGACGTTGCGGTTACATAGCATGCACTGTCACCACTCTGCAACAAAGGCTCTCGGGCACGCGTGTAATTTTAAATGGCACAGACCTTTTGACAGGGATGGCAAATTTTTGTGAGAGTTGGGAAATCTACAACACAGAGAGATGGGCAGAACAAAAGAAAGGAGACAAAACCTAGAAAATAGTAAAGAAAAAAATGTTAGAGAGGAAATTAAAGCAGCTCTAATGTGATAAAGATATGCTTATCATGTGGTTATCTCAGAGGGATCACTGGGGGTGGTTGAGACATTCAAATTAATAAATTAGCTTCTGTTCGTCTGGTATATGACACTGACATACAATCTGTGGATGTCACTGTCTTTTCTTGCTGAACTTACAAATAAAAGTCTGCATACTGTAGCTTCCTTTTGACTAAGGAAGAGCATGTTAAGGGCTGAGTGAGAACGTTAACTTCAATTTTATTAACAACGTTTTTTTGCGTTTGACCACTTTACATTGTTTTTCCTGCTGAACTTGCAAGATTGGTCCAAATGCCTTTCGGGTGACTTGCTGCTCAGTATACATTATTTTTTGTCACCTAAAGCTTGCAGTCTCCCCATAGGGAACTATATTCTGTGGATTTCATGCTTCCCTTGCTGTGTGACCTTTCGTATATATGTATACACATGTGATCTCTACTGTCAGCGCTTTCCGACCCAATGTTCTCTCCATGCTGCACTGTGTCTATACCAGTAATGGCCCAAGGCTTTGCAGAGTTAACTCTACTACTTTCCTTTCGACTCACTTCTCCCTATAGGAATTTAACATTTCAACAGTATCCCTTTCCTTGCATCAAGATTTCCTGTCAGCAATTTCTCATTCTGCCTCGTCTTTTTGTACCATCTAGCGGGAACAACCACAGAGTGGATACGTCCCCTGATGGCTAGTCTGAATTCTTACTACCTTTCCAACTATATTTCTTATTTTCCCCAGGAGTAAACACAGCATATTTACTTTTTATCCTGTCTGTCACTCCTTATATTTAGCTTTTGCACATACTTTTTGTTACTTCATAAAGTCTGAACCTGACCTTATTACACTTAGCATTCTTGTTTTTCAAGTGCTTGATACCAAGACAGTAGTGGCTACCAATGTTCACTGTCATAAAGGGTTTTTGTAAAAAGCATGTTCAAATTTAGACAATAAGAAAGAAATGTCATTAAGTGTGCAACAAGGACACTTTAGAGCAAATTAATAGAACATTAAAGATAAGTTTTCGGATGTCTTATAAGCAACTCACAATGATCCTATCGCCACAATATTACAAATGATGATCCTGGTTGAAAGGGCTTGTATGTTTCTGGTTACTTTATTGCTGTTTTGTGTGTTTTAATGCAAATCACAACCCATTTCTCATCTCTGCCCCCTTCCGTTCAACAGAACTCCCAGTCACACCTGTGGTTACTGGCTAATAGAGCAAGAGTACAAAGAGAAAAAAGACAGATTATAATGACACTGCAGGAAGAAATCAAAAGCATAAAGAAAATCAAATTGTGCCTCTTGTTTTTTTTCCTTTCTATATGTCCTTGGTTCATCTGTTGTTTTCTTGTCCTTGGGTACCTGAGTTAGTCAGAGAGAAAAAACAGCAGAGTACTTGACAGTCCATCAATGCACCACTTCAAAACGTACCATCAGTGGAACGTATGAAGAGGACACAAGCACACTGAGCCATGCACGCGCACACAAATACACCCTGACACAGAATCGTTAGTCCATGAGGGGAGAATCAAAATGTTGAGTGCCCAAGAGCCACCACTCTACATCGCAGAATACTTCAACCCCCTGTCAGTGTTCTGTATGCACAAGAAAAGATAAAAGATGGCCGCATGTGGTTCACAATGATAGTTATTAAGGCCTTCCTTGACATTGGTTGACATGGACTGAACTCGTTTCATTGCTTGTTCAGTTGAAAAGAATGCTACAGTGATGTGAAAAACGAAAATGTAACAAGTAAAAGCAAACCTGTTAAGAAAACCATATACTTGTGCTAAATTCAAAATCCAAAGCATTAATCTAGCAGGCAACAAGTATTATCTATGTAAAGATATAGTGTATATATAATGTCTACCTGAGCAGAGAATGCAGTCGCTCTCCCTCTGTGTGTCGTTATCCGACCCTCTCCGTTGTTTGTTTACATAGACACGCTGGTCGCACGTGTTTTTATTGCATTTAAATGTGCCCCGCTTGCTGATTCACAGCCTCCGCTCTGCACTGCGCACATTCGTCACGGACCCTCCGGTTCCCCCTCAGGAAAACACTCAAGCTCTGTCACCCTTAAGAGCCTTAAGAATATTTGAAAGGTTACAAGTCAAAAATGACAGGATACTATGAACCCTATGTAAACTTGAACAGCAGTTTACATGCTAGACATGGACATTTAGTTAGCAGTTTATTAGGGACACCTTGCTAAAAACTAGTGTAGTTTACCCTCAATATAAATGGGAAGGAAAAATATCAGAACCACCTCGTTGTTGCATTGGTTGTGTGTCCATCCACTATCCGACCACACTATCCACACTAGTGTTTGCCATGCTACCTTAACATCACACTGCTACATGTATTCTCACTGTCTGTCGGCATTGGCTACAAAACTACAGAAGCAGAGTTTGACACCAACAACTGATCACTTTTGTAGAGGGATTTTTGTATTTGAATGAGGGCACCTTTATATTTGCAACTACTTCCCCATTTACATTTGTTTGAAAATCTACCACCTTATACATTTAGAAAGGCAGTTGCAGTTTGTTACATCGACAGTTTGCTGCCTTTCCCCCCCTCTTTTCTCCTCTCGGCAGCATACACAATTCTCTACATCTTATCCGTTTTCCAACTAAAATTGCAATCGCTTTTATCACCATTTTATTTGGATTTGCACAATTGCTAAAAGCCAGAAAAAGAGAGCAAGGAGGCCAAGATAGTACATGCATCAAAGGTCATGAGCCGGCTTTTAACCCAATCAAGCATTAGGAGTACATGATCCTCGCCTTATCCCACAGAGCCATAGGATGGCCTTGCAGCTCATCTTTTTTTCTCCCTTATCAAAACACATACATACATTTCTGTCATTCTTATAGGACGACTGGAGGGCTAGCCTTGAACAGCAATCAGAACATTCGCTAGATATGCCTCCCTATGCATGTATGATTTGTTGTGTCTTCAGGTGTGGCCTCCAGTGATAATCATAATCATACTGCTTTTGCCAAGGCATTAGTTTCATCTGCAATTATAGATTAATGTGGATGTATAGATATGTGCATTACACATGCATTTTCTTACGCTCTCTTTCTCTGTCTTACACACACACACATACACACATGAATTACACACACCAAGGCCTCCAGGCCCACAGGGACATAGCGGACAATCAGTCTGACAATTACAGCTGAGCTCTGATTGATGCTGCAGTTGCTAACACACACACAATTTCAGACACAGACGCTGTAATGCCAAGGGCTTGATCCCCACACCCACATCAGACACACACACATACTCTGCCAAACAGGCACCTCAATGGATGAATAAATAAAGGAGTATGGAATGTTTTTACGATTTCCAATCACTGTGGTTACGTGAGATACACTAACAATGTTAACCAGAGGAAAAATGCTTAACAGTATAGAACTGTTAACCAAAGAAAACGTGTTGTAGGCCAAAGGGCATTAGTTTCATGGTCTGTCTGGAGGTGAGATCTGCTATATCTCCTCTAATGAAAGGCGACATACAAACATGAACCTTTTTTATTGTTTCTCTCTTTTTTGGCCAGGCAGGTGTCTAGGATTACATTGTATTAAGTTTCTGTGTATCAACTATATTGAGTAAACATTTTGTCCAGTTCAAAGCACTTTCTAATTTTTACTTTAAGGCATGCATTTGCATTATGTGTGTTTTGTGTTTGTGAGATTGTGTTTATGTGTGTGTGCATGTCACGTATTGAAGAAACAGTTATTTCAGTGGCTTTCATTTGGTGTTTTCTGCCATGTCTCTATTCTGATGTGATTCATTCCAGCATCTGAGACACTAAAAAGCCTGCAGGCTACTGTCACAGGCCTGTGTGTGTATGCAAGAGACATCTATCTATCTCCTTTGACAAACTAGATCTGTCACTGGTGGCAGAATAGACTTCCTTTTCTGTTGGATAGCTGAAATTGATGAGGCAATCAAGTCTGTGTGTGATGTAGCGTTACTGTGCCAGCATAGAGTATGTTTTGTGTACATAGACGCTGTACTGTCAAGGAGCAGCATTAGTATAATGATCTTCAGGTTGTAAAAATAGAAATCAGCTTAAGGTAACAACTCACGACTCTGTACTCCTCTGTTTAACTCTTATTGTTCCCTTTTTCTCTCTATTTTCTCTTTATTCCTTTTGTTAATCTTAGTCCTTTTGTTGCAACAATCATATATTTTTGAAGGGACATATTTTAACTATTAGCTGAAATGTAATGTATCCATCTTTATACAGTGTTTGCAGTATATGGACATTGACTGATGGAAATTGCATATGTAGATGAAATCCAGTATGAGCGTAGTGCTGACTTCCCTACTTCTTAATTTAACATCCATATTCAATTAACAGTAAAGGGATTGAAAACCTGACATATAAGAACACGTGTAATGGATTGATAGCACACTGGGGAAAAAATGCATTGTATTGTCTTTTTGGATGAAGTTTGAGGTTTGTGTCAACATATTTAGAAGTACCATGAGAATGATTTAAAATATGTTATCAGAGCTGCCACTGAAGACCAAACCTGCACCAACATTGAAAAATCCTTGTGCAAACAAAAGTTGAAATATCCCTTGTTTCCCATTGCTGTTGCTGGGTCCTTTGCTAACCTTTGCAAGTTTATCATTCTATCTTCCACTCAATAAAACTTCTTGTCAAGTCCCTGTTTGACCGAGTACGTTTTGTTAGCTCAGCATTCATAAATTCCAAAAACAGTGCTTTGTTAGGTTTTTTTTAAGTACAATCTCCCGTTAGCTAGCTTTGGTGGATATTGGTATGTGTAGCATAGTCTAGTGAACTTTGGGAAGGCTGAAGAAGGCCTGGAGGGGGGGTTGTAGATTTGATGCAGGTGCACAGCGTTCGGTCCTGGCAAAAGCCTCTCATATTTCACCAGCCCTGTTCAGAGAGAGAGGGAGGGAGGGGCGGGGGGAGGGGTGGCAACACGAGCCAGGAAAGCATTAGATGTCTGGTGTATAGCCTCAAGACACACAAACACAGACCTAGTGAGGTTTCAGCCCGGTGTGTATTGAGGGAGGTATATATCAGGTTAATTGTTATTAAACTAACATAAGAGATGCTCGGTGTAATGGTGTGTAATGGTGTGTAATGGTGTGTAATGGTGTGTTGGGATCTTGTCGTTTTCAGGCTTTGTCTCTGCTTTTATGTTGCTCTGTTTGTAAGTGTCTGTGTGTGTCTTCGTGTGGGATTTAGTTTGTTTTGTTGGGTCTGCTTGTATGAGGCTTTGCTCTCTCACTGTATATCTCACACACACACACACACACACACACACACACACACACACACACACACACACACACACACACACACACACACACACACTCCAACACTGACACACACGGACAAATCAGGAACGAGACTTAATAGAAAAGCTTCAGGAATGAGTCCTAAAACCCGGACATGAGCACATTGGGTTCCCTAGTCCCGAAGACGAGGGGTATTTTGAATGGGCTTTTGGTTAGAGGCCTGAAACAAGGTTTGTAGTTATTGTTTTATTCTACGACATAAAATATGTAAATATCCCACTCGAGAATTTTGAAGCTTTTATGTGTCTTGAAAAAGGCAATTGCTGATAAGTGGCTAAATTAGACTATTTGTTGTCATCACGCCGGGCACTAGTCTGTCTTTAACTTAGTGTTGTGATGTGAAGTCATGAAAACATGGTGTCTTTATTGATAGCCTAATGTTGTCTTTTTACTTCTGACAATTGCAAGATTATCTTGAGAACAATGTAAGTATCCTAAACATTTGTTTGCCACAGAGCTTATTTACTACAATAATCCAAAATCCAATGGAAAATGGTTTCAACCCTGCCGCACTCTGTGTAAGTCAGGGCACACATTGTACCTATATATCATCTGCTTTCACTCAATCATGCATCTTCTCCTTTCTGTTTGTCATTTATTTACCCACCAGTCTGTGGTTTGAAAGAGGCTGTGATTCCACTGCTCCTCTCTATGTTCCCTGAGTGCTTTACAGTTGCCTGAATTAGAAGACAATTGTTTTTCCTCAAGCTTTGATTGCATGGAATGTGCTCTCATTATCTCAAAAAGGTGTTTGAATAGTTATATAAACATATATATATATATATATATATATATATATATATATATATATATATATATATATATATATATATATATATATATATATATATATTCTTTGCACTATACAGTATGTTTAAAGACTGCAGAACTTGTGGAGGGTCATACAAAATATTTGATATCTCTTTTCCTTTTTTATAATATAATCATCTTGGCTGCTAATAAATTCTTATGGTCCAGAGTGGTAGTTGAAACATGACAGTACAATCCCTGTAAAATCTGTTCACCAAACTTTAAAAGCCACGAAAAATACACTGGCGATAACGTAAACTGTGTTACTTGTTATTGAAGGCCCTCAGTAAGGTCAAGAATGAGTTTTTCTGTAAAGTGACCTACACAGAATGAAAGTGCTCTAGAGAACACTGTGGACGTGTGCACAATGTGCTGTGTTTGAGACAAGGTTAAGAGATTTTCTTAAATGAGTGTACAATCACAGAGACAGGAAAGTGCTATGGATTGGGTTTGAAGTTTGAACAGACAGAGTTTTTTTTCAAACTTTAATGTATGTTCACATTTGCAGAAGTATGTACGTACATACATCCATGAATACAAGTGCATTTGGTTTTAGGTCGGTAGATTGATTTCCAGCTGGGTTAACATAACAAATCATGTTACAATGTGTTCTCTCTTCTATCTGAGGTGTTTGGACAAAGATGCCATGTGCCTTTCAAAGACTACGTCATTCTGTAGTTCACTTGTCTTACTGGCAGGAGTGCTTGTGGCAAGGCATGGGCAAAGCTGAAGTACTTGCGAACTTCATTTTATTTTTTTTTACTATTTACACTCTGTTACCACAGAAATGTCATTGTTTCTCAAAGTGTATTTCATTATTTAAGCTTAAAGCCATTCACATCAGTATTTCCTTTTTTTTTGTACTTTAAATTTACCCATGTATTCAACATATCAATGCTTGGAATTAACTAAACCACATGATTTTTTTCTTAATCATGTATTTTATGAAAACTTTCAAGTGCTCACCAATAACTGAAACATCATAACTAATCTGACATCATAGATTTGTCAGAGCCAGTCGCATCATATTGTGAACCTTGCGGTGCTGGTTAAAATCGCTTTCCTTTATTCAGTGCAGCCAGAGTACCCATTTACTTGGACATAAAACAGTAGAATTTAATCCTGATACCTAATAGTATTGGGAACAAAGATAGAACATGAGGTAAAAGACAGGTGAGTGCATTGCAGGGACGGACAGATGAGGAGTCAGATTTTAAACTGGAAAAAGTACCTTCAGATTCTAAAAAAGATGTGTGTGTGTGTGTGTGTGTGTGTGTGTGTGTGTGTGTGTGTGTGTGTGTGTGTGTGTGTGTGTGTGTGTGTGTGTGTGTGTGTGTGTGTGTGTGTGTGTGTGTGAACATGAGGTGATTGACAGAGAAAACTCCTCTAGTATTGACAGAGTTAATGGCGTAAATCCTTTTCTATTTGCTTCTTCTTTTTTCACTTTATTTTTTCTTTTATCCTTCTTCAAATCCATCTGTCCGTCCTTTTCTATATGTTTACTTTGCTATGTCATCTTTCTCGTGTTGTTAGTGTAGAGTTAATGTTCAGGTCTTGTTCCAAACAATTCATTTGTCTAACTTTGATCTGTGTTGATTTTACATTCGTCCCCACAAATGTTTAACCAAAGCCACCCTTAATCCCCCTCAGTCTTTGTGGCAAACAACAAAAAGTTTGAGCCTCTTTTACTTTGGGCTTGACTTTGAGGGAAAAACAAAATGCCCAAACCAACAGGGGGGGATTTTCTTCCTCTTTCAAGAAGCTTATTCAAAAAGAACCTGCAAAAGATCAGAGCATCTCTCTTTGGCCCTGTGAAATCACTCCCTGCAACGATTGTTTAGCAGGCAACAAAACAAAATCTCTCTCTACTAGGGGCTACAGAAGGGTGTGTGTGTGTGTGTGTGTGTGTGTGTGTGTGTGTGTGTGTGTGTGTGTGTGTGTGTGTGTGTGTGTGTGTGTGTGTGCACGTGTGCGGGTTTGTGTGTAACAGTTGATTTGTGTGTGTGCTGATGATTGTTTGATGTGAGTTGTGAGCAAGAAGGCATCATATTCTACCATCCTTCTGTGTGTTTGTATGTTTGCATGATAGAGTTGAGGGAAAGTGTATGTATAAAGCCAGGAATGATGAGCTTTAATAATGAGTTTAATAAATAGATGAAGACCCAAAAATGATTCAGTCAGAGTAAGTAAGAGAGTAACGCATAAATGTACAATGACTGAGTCTAGCTCTGGTGTATCATAAGCCTGCAATCCACTGCTTAACAGTGGGGGGTACGGTTTATGCACTGCTGTGTATTGGTCAAACACTGTGGTAAACTGTACTAATGATGGAAAAGCTGAAAGTTGGTTGGGGAGAAAAGCTTAATACTTCAAAAAGTGCAGTTATGTGAGGTCGGTATCTTACCAACAATGATTCACTCATTGGATAAGATTTTATGAATCATTTATTATTGTTTATATACTGCTTGTATATAAACGGTGCTAATTAACCTGTCCCAATGATTGTTGTTCTAATGTGGTTGTGTTACAGAAATATTAAGTGTGTGTGTTGATTACATCTATATAGCAAGATCTGAGGATACCTAAAGCCGCTGAGAACCAAGTTCAATTCAGACTAGGCGCCTTCATTGTTGCTTTGATTGGCTTCACACTGTACAAATGTGGACACGTTGCATTAATAACTTGATACATGGTCTAATTTGTCTGGAGTCAAATGGATATGTAAAAAAAAAAAGTTATATTATATTACTACACGGAATATACCATCCTTTATTGATGGTTTAGTGTTAGCTTTGAAGAGAGTGACCGTGTAATACACCACATCAGAAAAGATTAGGATAATGTATTATGTCTTCATTTTAAGCACATATGTTTGGCACCTGGGGTTAAAATTTGGCTGCCCTTGTATTAGGATCACAGCCGTGGTAAAGGTCATTCTGAATTGAATATGAATTTAACATAAATTATTGATAAACTACCTTTACTTTCTTTCCTTTTTCAGTATTGCCTTATTGATTGGCAGGTGTGTAATCCCCCTATTTTCGATCTTCAATTGTTGTTTGTTTTCTTTGACACTGACTATTAGCTTCTTATAATTAATCCCATGCAACGGTCTGGCTGTTTAGTAGTCTGGTTAGAAACTTAATCCAGTTCCATGGTTAAAAAAGAAAAAAAGGCAGGGATGCAGCAAGCAATTTTATATGATGTTTAAGTGAATTGTTCCTTTATTTGTTACGCAGATGAAAATGTTGAATACAATTCAAATCCACAGTTATCTCATTATCCTTGTTATGATGTGGATTAATGATCAATTAAACTCCTAATCCCACAAATCTGTAGATCTGCTGTATATCACGGGATGTTATTCTCTGGATGACAAAGTAAATAAACGTCTCTCTGTGCAAAGACACACATACACGGCTTGTTTGGTATTCTGTGACGTTTTTCAATAACTGGAGTAAATACAAATCTAAATGCAGACTCTCATACGCAGATATGCAAGCAAAGAACAGCCGTCACACAAGCCAAGAGCAACACGTACACTGCATAAAAACACATAAACATAGCTCATGATGTTGTGCACATAAATGTGTGCAGCTCATGAACTTTTAATTTACTTAATTCACTGTCATATGAGTCATTGGTTATACTTGGGTGTGTTCATGCATGATCATCCTCTTATTTCACAGTTCAATCAACATATTAAGATATACCTTAATCCCAGATCATTGCTCCTCGCTGGTTGTTTAGGGGTGGATTAGGTATAATTAAGTCAGGCAGATCCATGCAGATCCACATCATACACATCTAGCTTTCAGTTCATTCAGGTCTCTCTTCTGGTGCACAGTGTAAAACTGAAAACTAAATAAAAACTTTAAGAAGCTATTGTGAGATGGAGAGCAAAATGATTCATGCTGACCACCCTGTACTGTACCCACATGTTAAAAGGAGCACTGCTCCGTTTGCAGAACTGAATTAAGAGTGAGAATCTCCAAAGAAAACAAGGATTGTTAACAGAATGATAAAACGTTAACAGGTTAATCCTTAATATGTTAAGTGTTTCTATAAAAGAAACTTCCTTTGTCTTTAAATATATGTACAATACTGTTAAATGTGTCTTTATTCATGTTTGGATTTTAGCCTCACAGCAAAGACATCTGTCTCCAATCCAAACAAAAGGCCCAAATCAAATGTTCCCCATCCAATAATAATGTTCAAAGGATACCCCCCCTTTTTTCTGAAAATGGCTCTGTTTGCAGGAAACAGTGATTTATTTGGTCTCTTTTTAAGTCTACCAGCATGCCTGTGCAGGTGCTGCCTGTTGGAACAAACACGCACACACACAGTAAAATCAGTAAAAAAAAAAAAAAAAAAAAAAAAAAGGAGAAAGCGGTGGAGAGGGAGTTATAGTGGAGGGAAGAGAGATACGAACAACAAAGAAAACGCCCTGAGATAGGAGAGAGGGATGAAAGCAAAATGATAAGGACGGGAAGGAGGAAAGAAAAGAGCACAGAAGATGGGTGTCTGCAAAAATGGAAACACCCTGAGCAATGTGTCAGAGCCATGACTTCTAAGGCTCTGACACATTGCTAAGGAAATGATCAGTCAGCACAGTTTTACTGTACAGGGCTCATCACTGACAGTTAAAATGCAAATACTGCCTATTGAGCCTACAGAACACTCTGTTCCCAACATTTTTAACTACATGTTGCTGCTATTTAAAACCCAGGTGCTTTATGCTCTGAATTGCTGGCTGGGATAAACTGTCTGTGGTGGTTCCTCACATGACAAGATTATTGAAATGTTATCAATCATAAGCCTGGATGCCATGGCAAAATAAACGCAATGTGTATCACCTAGGCACTGCTTTCAGCTGATTTGAATGTGTTAAATACACCAAAGATGAACTGTTCGTCAATCAGGACACTTCTGGGATGCACTCGACCATGCTAACAACAAATAATTTACTTTGTCCATCCACAGAAATATATAATGAAATGAATGTGGATACGGTCAAATATTTGTCAAGATACTTGTCCATGAATGTGTGAAAAAATATATATTTTCCTTTCTGTCTAAGCCAATTCTAAGGTGGTTTTATTCATGCCTGCAGTACTTTCAACAAAAAATATATTCTCTTCTATCTCCCGTCTTTGAGTCAACAACATTCTTCAATGTGTCCCATACAAAATTTCTTGATTGGGAGGCTATGTTGTAGTATTTGATTTGCTGATGTCCTGAATAGTCTGTTCTCTTTTAATTGTATCCAGTATGGCCTTGGTTTTTCCTTTTTTTCATTTTTTGTAAGGAGCTGAGTTTATCTATCCTCTCAGCTAAAGCACTAAAACTGAAGTGTCTTGGGAACCTTGAGATTGTAATTAAATGGTGAACTGCACTAACAGAAAACATGAAAAAAAAACTGAAAGCGCAAAACTTTGATTGAATTTGGATCTTGATGAATGGAAGCATATTGTATGACAGAGGCTTGATTCTGTTGAATTAAAACCAAACAAGATATTCCAGCAACAAAGGTAGTCAAGCTTTGATTGTAAATGTGCTGTAGATACTCATATTGTACATAAACTAAGGTCAGCATTTTGTGTTTTTATAGGGTCAAATTACATCAGCAATATGCGTCAGCAGATTTAATTAGTTGATTTGTTTCAATATACAATGAAACAACATTGTTCTGTCAGCTCAGTTACAGCAAATAACCATACTTTCTTACACTTTTCTAGCCAATTTATAGAAGAAGCAAAAATGTGAAGTCCTTCAAGTAAATAAGAAAAACATATTACTTGTCCCTCTTATCAGTTGTTTTTTAAGTAAATATGCATCCTTCCTGACTCACAAGCTCATCATTAGCAAGAAAAAGTGACTTTTGACAGACTAACCAAACAAAATAAAAAAGAGACTGAGAAGGAGGGTCCTAAATGATTGCCAAGGATATTAATCCTGTTTTTTTGCTTTGGTTATGGTCAGCATATGGCTGAGGACATAGACACACACACACACACACACACACACACACACACACACACACACACACACACACACACACACACACACACACACACACACACACACACACACAGATGGCCACGTCTATAGATGAAAACACATTTGCACAAATGCTGCATGAAAGGCTGATGTTTCCTTAGTCAATAATCTTGTATGTGTTTGATTTTCTTGTCTTAGAAGTGTTTTCTCTCTGTCTCTCACTCTCTGTGTAGGTCGGGGAGAGGCAGCATGTGTTGGTGACGGAGGAGTCATTTGATGCTCAATACTATGTGTCTCACAACAAGTTCTACGAACAGGTAAGATAATTGTTATAAATGAATAGGACACACACTCCAGAGTGCATATATGGTTTTCACCAGCACATTTTTTCTTGTTATATAACACATTCAAAAACAAAATGTTTGACCAGTAAGTTACAATATAATAAATATGTATTCAATATATTTAGACTACCCTACAACGAAACTGTTGTACAGGTAGTGTTTCAGTTTTATGCACTCTTGTATTGTATTTAACTTAAGAGATAATTATATCAAACTTTTTATTAATTGTAATCCCACATTTTGGGATCGAATTTAGAATCAGGCTAAGTTGCACTGGCTGGTATGGATATCAGCATCTGAAGGAGGATTCATCAACTTGGATGTCTGTTGATGTTGGATGTTTGGCATCTTAGTGATGAATCCTAAAATAGTTAAGTTGGCCGACAGACTCTATCCACCATCGAACGCATATAGCGGAAAGCAGTAAATAAATGTGTGTTTGATGAAAATTTCCCCGTATGTTAAACTAATCCAACCCTGCCTCATTTTCACACTTAGTAAATCAGGTCATAAGCTTTGCTTTGCATGTCACAGCGTACTCACAGTAGGTGTCAGAAGCTTAAGCTTGTATTGACTAAAGTAGGTTAGCTATAACATCACACACACACACACACACACACACACACACACACACACACACACACACACACACACACACCCCCCTGCGGTGGTCATGAGAGCATTTGGCGGCTGATAGCGTCGATACTTTTTGCTTTTTTTTTTTTTTTTTTTTTTTTTTAAACATTAAGGTCAGCCCTAAAGACATGCACATTCCATCCTACACACATACAGCTGTTCACATACACACACATCCGCATGGCTTCAAAGACCCTCTCTCAACCTGTGAAAAATTCACTTTAAAACATCTTCAAATAAATCAATTTCCTCCTGCTTTAACCATCATCAGAAACATGTTTGAAGTTATGCTTTTTATTAGCAGGGAGGGCAGGGGATGGTAATAATTTTTCCTCCCTTCCACTTTGCTCTCCTCCCCTCCTCTCCTCCTCCCCCTTTGCACCTCCTTCTGCAGGCTATAAACTTAAGTTACAAGTGTCACTCGGTTCATGTGTGTGTTGTGACGTGCAGACTCTTCCATCCATGTGTGCATTACTGCATATGCAGGCATGTATGTCATGTGTGTCAGTTGACTTTCCTCAAGAGGAAAACACGTTGACATGTTTGATGTTTTTCCCTCTCCCATTTTTTGGGGGACATTAAGTATTTGGCATGTACTCCTAAATCACACTCTGACTTGAAAAAAGAACATGAAAACACTATGTACCAATATGTTCTTGAATCTGTCCCCCCAAGGGATACAACCCCATATCATGTATACTGTATGTCTACATCCATAGGACACACAGACATATACACCACATACACATGAGGTGGTATACACATTACAGAGGTCTGACTCATAATCTCTGACTGATAATGTCCTTAAGTTTTTCCTCACTTGTGTATATATATATATATATTGTTATTATTCTCCGAACTCAATATCATTATTTCCAGCGCTATAATGCGATCACACTTGAAAGTTAAATGTTAATCATCACTGTTTATCACTCTGGATATCAACATCCCAAAGATTTAATTGAAAAGTAAGAATAAAGGGAAAGTAGGATTATAGAGAAAAGCCTTCATTGAACCCTTGAGGGGATATCCAGGTGTTACAGCAACACAAATAGAGAAATAAGTTCAAATAAATAGAGTGGTAAAATGTATGATAAATAACATTACAATATTTTCGACTAGATAATAGGAATAAGATTATAGCTGCAGGTATAATATATGTAAACAGTGAACATCAAATTAATATATACTAAAATCAGGTTTTAGCCTTAAGTGTTGTTTGTATTGATATAACAAAATAAAAAATATAGTGTATGATGTGGTAGCATATAACATATTTACATGGTATAGTATGACATGGTACAGTATAGTATAGGTTTAGGTATTAGACATAGTGTAAGATGCAATGTAATGGTAATAATATTAGTAATAATAATGATTATATTATATAGTTAAAGTAGGGAAAGAGAAAAGCAAAACATTGAAGAGTTCAGTTAGTAGGATTGGGTGGTAGGGGGAGAAATATAGGGAAGTCGAGGATCATGAAATAAATTAAAACAGTAGTGGGAGCAGAGACAAGGGACCAAAAGAGGTGGAGAGGGGGTTGGTGCGTGGGTGGAGTGAAGTGGGGAACAAGGTAGAGAGGTCTGAGTGTGAACAAATGGCCTAGTTTCACTTTTACACCATCAGATGGATATCCATCCTGACGGGTCTAATAGGCACCCGACCAACCTGTGTGTGTGTGTGTGTGTGTGTGTGTGTGTGTGTGTGTGTGTGTGTGTGTGTGTGTGTGTGTGTGTGTGTGTGTGTGTGTGTGTGTGTGTGTGTGTGTGTGTGTGTGTGTGTGTGTGTGTCTCCATGGTTCAGTGAGGAAGTAGGAGGGGGGGGGGTTTCCAATGAAATCGGACAAGCTCTTTCATCATTTAATCATCCTGTAATGGGCCTCAAATGACCCTCACCTACACACACACACACTCACTTTCCTCCCCCACAGCCCTGCTGTTTTACTCTCTGCTCTCAGCCTCGTTGCTGGCTACCTACAAACACATAGACACACACACCCTCACAGTGTCCAGAGTGTCAAGCAGCAGGTGTGTTGATTAGTCAGGTGTGGCGCTGGCTGTGTGTCTGTCTGGGCAGATCTCCTATCATATTCCACCAGCTGGATAAAGACTGACAGATTAACACTGAGCCAGGATTATTCCTGCCATCACAGCAGCAACACTCCCTCCACCAGATCACAAGCTACTCTCTGCCCAGTCAGTATCTTAGCCATGCAGAGTCCTAGACAGACCACCAAATGATCTGAGTCAGCATGCAACCGCCCTGCTGAAGTGAACTTGGACAAGACAATAAATCCTCAGCAGCTCCAAGGTTTCCATCTAAGCCTGATCTTTGGTTTGATAAATGATACCATTTTTAGCTCAATTATTAAACACCATCTTCAAATTTCTTTAATCATTTTATAACAGCCTCCTAAAGAAATTGCCACAGAAGTGACAGACCATAAAGGCCCAGCTGTGTTCATGTCTGCCTATTCAGAAAGGATAACACTATTTAAACCTTAAAGTGATCACTCACATACATGAAGGGAGCCTTTTTCTTTCACTTAGGAAATAGAATAAATCAAATGTTATCAAAGAAAACCTTTACTTTAATGCCGACTACTGTCTTAAATCCCTCCAATAATCACAACTCTTTTTGTATTTACAAGAATGATTGAATCTGAAGGAAGAGCTAGCAAATAGAAGTAAATCAGTACTCTAGAGGCTGTGAACAGCATATATCATTGCAAATCTGTCAACTTTGTGTTTAGTTTGAAAATTGTTTCTGAAAGGAAAAGCATTTGCATATGATCTTTATTTACAGGGATAAGTCATTCAAAACAAATTCTATTTCACTCTAGGCCGTAATTATAACTCTTTGTTTTCTTTTCCTTCCTGCTGAGATTTATAGTTGCCATGGTGAAATAATAAGACGAACCAGCAAATCCCAATGGTTTATCTCACAGCTGTTGCCGTAGTTTTTGACCTCGAGGGCTTCCATAAATGGAACTGAAAACACTCAGCCCTGGATTTTTTGTAAGCGTACAGGGACTGACTAAATAACAATGTGGGAGAGCATTTGGGAAAACAGTTTAAGAGCAGCGGTTAATTGAAAACGTAATCGACAGATGTGGTGAAGTATGCAGAGGGTTGGTTGTTTGTTGCAATGGATGGTGATACAAGTGGGCCTTCCTAGGTGAATGACAAGTGAATGAGTTGCTGGATATATGTCACATCTGGTCACTAAGGTACAGTCACTGCGTCGGTGAATGAAGTCGAATTGTTGAATGATGATTCATTATGGTTCTTTTTGAGGGTTATAAAAATGTGATATCTGTTATGATGTGTTGCTCCTCGTCTACAGGTGCTGGTGCCTAAGAGGGCTGAGTTCAAAGGGAAGATGATTGAGGTGGACATCTACGAGGCAGGAAAACACTTCCTGAAAGGCCGACCAGTAGAGGAGAGTAAGCCATTCACTCCTTCCATTGCCAAACCACTTCAGAAGGGAGAAGTGTCTGGCCTGATGCAGGTAAGCACACACAAATACAGATATAGTTAAATTCAGGCCTCGAGTCACATTTTCTTCCCAATTAAATGCTGCAGTTTAGTAAAAGCAAAAATACATCTAGTTAAATGCGCACAAACAGATTGATGTATGTAAGCACAGTCATCCCTTCATGGCTGTACCACAAAATATTAATCAAAGTAAACTACATATGTAGCAAATAGTTTAAAATAGAGTTAAGGTGGTTGACATAAAACAAAAGGAACAGCAAAACGTTTGGATCGAAACTAAATTAAACTTGACCTTGAGATCAACCTGAAGATGTAAATACAAGATTGGACGCATTTCTATTGCCTCCCAACGACTCTGAACATGACAACGGCTGAGCAGGTAGCTCGCAGCTAACAGTGCTAACAGTGCTAACAGTGCTAGCAGTGTTTACCTGAGGGGGAACCGTAGGGTGAGTGCTATGCTTCTGTAACGATGCTGTCTGTCGTGACAGATTTATAAGCTGTAACTGGCGTATGAGTAGTGCAGAGCAGCAGCCGTGAGCCAGCGGATGGAGCACGCTCGCATGCTGTGCACTAAATGCATGTGCAGCAGGCCTGGCTATGTCAAGAAAGCCAGGAGAAGCTCGGATTACAGCTAACACACACACACGCAGGGATAGTGACTTTATTCTCTGCTCAGGTAGACATTACTCTGCTGTATTTTTTACATAGCAAAGAGTTGTTTGCTGCTATACTAATGCTCTGATTATTTAATTTAGAACTTTAAATGTCAGAAATAAAAGGTAAAACATGACATAATGGGAACTAGAAAGGTAAGGGAGCAATTCTGGGATACAGGTTAAAACGCTTTTCAACCAGAGAACATTTGTGTTGGGATCCCACCAGCCGTGACTCTTGCGCGTGCCAGGGGAATAAAGAGTCAGTTCCAATGGCCCTCCCTACACCCATACTTCCAGTGCCCTCCCTCGAACCACACCCATCTTCGAACCATCCCTGATTTTGATCTTAACGACAAATCTATGAAGTTTCACGACATCTTGCGCGGTTGTGAACAATTACAGTCACAGATTCTGTCCAAGAAAAAAAAACACCTACTGTAGCAGGAGCATTTTTACACTTTACCACAAATATATTCAGTACAGAATATCAATCCCTCCAAGACTCCCTCCCTGATCTCTTGATGCATGGTCCATGGACAAAGACAAAAACAATAGATCAATTTGTGAAGGTGATACGATACACTTTCTTTTTGAAGTCCATTGAATGCAATTTGATTCAGCTGCAAATTCATATTTAATGATCTAAGATTAAATTATTTTAAACAAAAGAAAGTGTGTGTTTAAAAAATAAATACAAAATATTCTTCAATTTGTATTGAATCAGAAATGCCCCAATTTTTTCTAATGTTATACAAGTTGGGTATTGTTAACATTGGTTCCCAAGTGAGACAGCAATCTTAATTTGGTTTATGAGCACATATTGTTGTAAATAAAACTGTATTATTTCAGATGTTTTCTTCATTCAGATGGATTTAGGGGTCAGGTTGCTTTGGAAGTAGTTTTAGCTGTTATTCACTTTTGGTTGGTTGTTACTCTCAATATCATTACAGTCAATGCCCAAATCCCAAACTCACTGACTCTTTTCAATTTAATTCCACACCACATTTTGTGAGCATCTGTGGTTGTCTATCAATGTAGCCATATTAGTATACTAATATTAAGTAATTTTGTCTTGATGGAATTAGTGGCTTTTTTTGACAACTTTAAATCAGTTACCCACGTAGTGTGTGTATGAGTGTGCATGTGTCTACCAGATGTGTACTGGTCTTTTTCAGGTTTTTTGAGACCTTTCCTACATCTGTCAAGCCCTCACTCTGTGTTCTTCCTTATCCAAACTATAAAACTTTTATTTACAACAGGCTATTCAAATTTTGTTCAGTCAGCAAATGAATTAGGTGTGTGTGTCCACATTTTTAATCCATGCTCATGCAGTTTGTGGAAAAGCCCCAGTGTATCAGGCGTGAGATAAGTAATTTAAGATAAGCTGTGGCTGGCTAAACTGTCCTCTGCCTTCTTTACGGCCACACGCACGCACGCACGCACACACGCACACACACACCATGTTAATGTATCTGTTTCACTGCATGTGTTATTTTTCACTCCGACTAGCTGTAGCTTATAGCTCAGGACATGGAGCCACGGAGCAGAATATGATACACTTTCTAATTTCACACTCCATCAGCCTTTACTGCCAGACAGAGAGGGAGGGGAATAAAGGAACAGACAGAGACATGAGAGAGAGAGAGAGAGGGTTAACACTGATGAAGAGGAAAGAAAGCAGAGAGAGAGACATTTTTTAGAGGCATAAAATGAGATAAAAAGAAAGAGAAAAGGTTTAACAGCAAGCCAAGCGGCACGTCGGCACGTCACCCACATACACACACACACACACACAGGTCACAGGTCACACTCTTCGTACTGTTATGCACAATGTTTTTCACACACTGTACTGTAAATACCTTTGTCTGATCAATGTCCACCCTTAATGTGCTCCAGAAGAGAATTTACGTAGATATCCAGAAAGCATTTATTAAAAAAAATGAGAATGACAATAGCTGACACATAATCACTTTCTGTCGGTTTTACACTCTGTGTAGATGAGGTTGAGTGGCAGAGCTGTATGTGTTGAAATAAAGTGGTGTATGAGGATATGAAAAAAAATAATGAATGCTTGTCTCTGCTTTCCAAGGCATATTGGCAATTAACATATTGTTATATTAAGTGATCTCCAGTGATGCTGCTGATGATCTGTAATCCATAGTCCTTGACCAGCATTGTCAGCTCTTAATGACACCAGAGTGGAACTGGAGCACAGTACTAATAGATAAGTGACCTAATGGCTTGGAAACCCAGCAGTATTTGCAAGCTACACACACAGACACACTTAAAGCACAGCCCTCTGTTATATGTGATGTCCTTGACAACCGTGTGTCCAGAATCTGTATGTGTTCTTATTATTTTAAGTGAACAGGTCTGATTGAAAATATCCATGCGCACACATGCATTTAGTAATATCTGGCACTAGCATACCCATGTATACACGCATATCTAAGGATATGCACATGTGCACACACACACACACACACACACACACACACACACACACACACACACACACACACACACACACACACACACTGGTGGCTGGCCTATATATATTGAAGACCATCTATTTTCTGAGTCTCTGTGAGTCTACCACACACTGAGCTGAATGTGTATGTGAGATGAATGAATGATTAGGGAAAGGCAGATAGATGCTCACCCCCATGTCTTGCAGCAGAGTCTATAATTACAGGCTTTTGGCAGAGAGCGAGAGGAAAACAGAAGAATAAAGGACCAGGAGGAGAGAGATTGCGTGATGAGGTGCATGATAGCTGAGTAGCTGATAGAAGGACAGGGTCTGAGCTTTTTCGTTTCATGTAAGATGCAGAGGAGCGTCGTAAGAAAAAAGTGAGAAAGAGAGAGTGGTAGATAAGTGGTTGATCGGATAGGCAGAGGAACCCACTAAGGTCTGTAATATCCATTTGTCAAAAAAAGGAACAAAGTGAGAGATCTATCATTTCCGAGATTGAGAGAGAGAGATGATTGCCGACCATCCAGCATCCATACCAATGTGTGTGGGAATGAAGCAATATGGCCGGACGGAGAGATAGATGGATGGATTTATAGAGGAGTGACATGTGAAAGCTTGTGTTGATGGCTGGGGAAGGATGGACTTGAAAGAGGACGGATAGATTTGGATGCATGGCTGTGAGACATGGTGGCTTAGATGCACACAACTGATGGATGAGTAGACGAATGGATGCATGGATGTGTGAATATATTGACAGGTACAGAAATCATAGATGGATGGACGAGTAGTGAGGATGGATTCCTAATGATCTAACGGCACACTGCTCTTTGTCCGTGTGCAGCCAAAGCTTCATTCCTTTGTCCAGTGCGACATGTTCATTAAAAGGCCTTGCTGTTTTGGCCATTCCATTCCATGAAACAACACCAAGGTTTTAGAGAGCTAGAAATGTGCTTTTATTGACATGAATGACATCTCTTCTTCTGTTTCTCTTTCTTACCGGCTCTTTATCTCTCCGGCTTTCCGCAGAAGGGGAAGGACAGTAATGAGTCTTTTAGTGGGACACAATGGCAGAGAAAGCACTCAACAGCACGGTGGAGGAAAGAAAAATAGAAAGTATCTTCACCAGTCCTCATCCTCAGATGAAATGAAATGATAGAAGACGAAGGGGGGGTTGTATGTGAGAGAAGCCAAAAAATGAAACAACAGTGAAAGAGAGAGAGCAAGGTAGATGGGAGAGATCAGGAGACAGAAAAGCTGCTTGAGTGCCACCCAATAATCAGTTCTTTTCACAGCACACTTTCTCAAGGAGACCAAGAGAACAGGAGAAAGAGAAGAAAACAGCTCTGCGCCTTTCACAAGACAGCAAATTGACAGTCGGTATGAAAGACAGAATAGAAGAAGGAGTGAGCTGGGCATGGAATACGAGTAGTGAACAATGTCCCTCCATGACCACAAATTGACAGAAAAAACTAAAAAAAATGGAGGTGAATGGACAAATCTCAGCTGGCGTATACAATTTCATTTTTTCCTTTTCTCTGGGGCTTGTATTCATGGTTTTCACAGCCTTCTTGTGGCTTTCTTTCTTTTTCATCATATCTCTGTTTGTCTTTCCTTTCATTGCGTTTTTCTTTGTATTTGTGCCCTGTGTCATTATTTTCATTATAATCTTTCTTCCTTTTAACTCTTGCTCCTCTGTCCTGACAATTATATTATAAAAACAAGTATATGTTACTTGTTTGGCATGAATTGGTAGAAAACTATAAAAACACTGTGTGGATGTGATCAATTTATAATTGTATCTTAGCATATTCTAGTACAGGCTGAGTGGGTGGGATTGCTGGTATTTTGCATCATAGTGCTTACAGAACATTTAAACAGACAGTAACATACACTACAGGTTCATTGGTAAAACAAAGCTTTTACGCACACACACAAACACACATTTAATCACACGTATACAACGATGCACAGTTCCCCCAGTGTGCGTGGCAGACTCCTACTAGCCGCAGGCTATATGAGACACTGGCTGTATGCACATAATCATCATGTAGACAAAACACACACAGGCGGCCAACACGAACATAGACTCACACACAGGCATGACACTTAAAACGAAAATCTGCATTTCACCCCAAACAATTGAACAGCTCCGTGTTGACATGCAACTGTTGGGGACGGTTGCTTTGATGTTGCGTTATGCACACATCATGTTGTCAGGAAAAGAACAAAAATCTAAGATTATGCCGTCTTTTCTAGACCAGATACTGTAAATCCTCTCAAATCTATTTTTATGTATTTTATGATTTAAAATGTCAAAAGGTTTTGCTTGGCCTTTGCATGACTTTGTTTACTCTGAGAGCAAATCATTTATTTTGCCTTCAAAGCAGCGTGTGTAGCTATTTCTAGCATTTAATTTAGCATATCAAATTGTATTGCATAGCCTGCGTCTTGTGTATGCTTGAAGACCCAATGTCACACTAACAAAGGAATAAATGTTAAGCCATCAAATATTAGTCTATTTTCAGTATTCTTACCTAACATGTCAAATGGCATTACGCAGCCCCCGTCTGTTTTGTTTATTTTAAATGTCAGAGGGTTTTAAATACCCCTTGCTCTGAGTTTGCTTTTAAACCACAGATGGGAGATGTAAATAACAAAGCACTTAGCCAAAAAAAGATGTTTAGTTATTGAGCAATCATGTTGTTTTTTTGGCCATTAACATGGAAGAAAATTCCACGTTAATTTAAAAATAGACTTTCCCCTCCTGAACATTCTCCTGAGCAAAGTTCTTAAGCTGTTGAGTCACCCGTGGCTTTGTATTTTATTTCAAATTATACCATTCTCTTAAGCTGAAAAGGCTGTCTCAACAGAATTAGAGCTGCGGTTTTGTTGGAGTATGTCTCAGCAGTTTTTTCTTGTTATTGCAATAGTTTTTGATTGAGAGAGAAGATCATTTTTTATTTACAACCCATGCCCTACAACACAGACTTCTTCTAATACTAATGAAAAAGTAAAATTCTACCACTCAGCTTGAAGTTGCCTTTTCCAAGTAACCAGTGCTGGCCTCAGTTACCTGTGGGTTCTCACCCATTGGGTTACCTGCTAACCCCTCAGACATACCCTAAGCCTTAGTTGCTTTAGGCTGAGGGGTTAAGCATCCTATCCCTTCAGCTAGTTGGGTAAGCAACTATGACGAAAGACTTGGATGAGAGAAGTTATGCTATTTGGATTACTTAAAGCATTACCCTGTGCTAATGTGTCACTGAAAAAGGCCCACCTCCAGAGGTTCAGTAGACGTTCTGGTCTCCCATTATTTCCCCATCCAATACACAGTTTAATGTAAGCTTTAACTTTGCGATACATTTCAACAATTTGTAATCATGCTAATAGTATTCACGACAATAGACTACAGGTATGATTGTCTTTGCTCACTTACATTTTTTTTCAGCGTTGGGATGCACCTGAGAAATGTAATCTACCCGCTTTAATCCGAGGCTCAGGAAAACACCTTGCTACTTAATCACCTGAGACACATTACCTGGAATGACTCCCAAGAAACAGCAAGTTACTTAACGTAATGGTGTGTTGTATGACAGCAAATTAAATCTGAAATATGTCTTTAGTTGTCTCACAACCACTTCAGGCCCCTTCCCCTCTTTGCTCGCAGGCAAAGACACGATGCCGCTGAGGTGACAGGAGACATTTTTTCTCAGTGGGAAGAGTAATTGAGATGCTGCAGTAACACATTTAATAGAAGCTGAGTAGTAGATAGTAGGCTTTCATGCCTTCTCTATATACTTTTTGTCCACCAAGTATTTCTGTGAGTGTGTCTGTGTGTTCGTGTCTACACGTTTTGTCCAGCTTTTTCCATTGCCTGTCTGAAAGCATCTGCTGTTTGTAATAGTACCTGTCATGTGTTTGAACTATACATGCACACCTCAGTGTAAACACATGTAGTGTCCGTCTGTATTTAGTTAACTGTGGCTGTAAAACTATTTGTGAGGACGACTTGATACTGTTATTGAGTTTAAAGTATACTTGCTTATGTCTGTTAGTCAAGTGTATAGATAAGCGCAGTACACACTGTAAGATTCACAATGCATGCATCAAGTACAAGATCTAAACTTATGTGTTCGTGTGTGTGTGTGTGTGTGTGTGTGTGTGTGTGTGTGTGTGTGTGTGTGTGTGTGTGTGTGTGTGTGTGTGTGTGTGTGTGTGTGTGTGTGTGTATAAGAGGGTGAGAGATTTATTGTAATCAGTCTGATGCCTATTGAAAGCAACTGTCTGTCATCTGGTGCTGCTGGTTTGGTGATGCTCTGGTGCTTTTCCCAGATGGTAGTGAGTGGAGCAGGGACACTGGTGTCTTAAACCATTTTTGGGGTTTTTCATATGCATCAGGTAAAACTCAATAGGTACTGTCAAGTGAAGGTAGGTCTATCCTTGGGATTTTGGGTGCCACTATCGTTATCTTTTTATGATCCTGCCAAAATGTTCTTGAAGTACAGTGAATAAAGTTGGTTAGGGATTTAGTGTCAGTACTAAATATTTTGAGATGGATCAAGAAACATCTTTACAGGGCTTTGCAGAGAATGTAGGGGAAAATGGCTATGAGGCGCATTGAAGGTACTAGTGTATATGCTGTGATATGCAGTTGGGTAAATGGGTACAGCCACTGTTGCCCTGGAAACTTCATCACACTTCATCACATACTAAAATTTAAAAAAAAAAAGAAATAAAAAAAATAAATAATATATATATATATATATATATATATTTGTCTGGCTATTTTTGTGATCGATGATCCTTTATTGTGACACATTACTGCTTGGCTTGGACACCAGCCTCATTGACTACTGACTGGAGCCAACAGTTAAAGCCAAAAAGCAGTTAAAAGCCGTGAAATACCACATTAACACCACATTAAATAACGGTTGCCTTCAACACAGGAAATATTTCTCGCTCGTGAAATTGATTTCCATTCCCATGGCCTGCAGACACTAGTGGATGCATTGTTGTGTTTATTGCATCTGATGACTGTAATTTTGCACTTTCTGTTGCGTAGAGGGAGAAAAAAGAGCCCATAAAAGCCGCACCTCTACTGGTGAATTTAATGACTATCCAGGTCATTTTTTAATAGCATAAAAACTCAAATCTAGATTAAAATGATGATTAACTCTTTCATAGATTATTTGCTGTGATATATATATTGATGTGAACTTTTGTTGTGTGTGTCTGTGATGTGTCTGAGACAACTTGCATACACATGTTGTGTAGTTTTACCAACATTCATCACTGTGTCAGAGAGTTTTACAGTAGCGCTGATGGAGGAAATTTATGATCACAGATGAAAAAGAGGAAGACAGAACATGACTCAAGTTCCCGACTGAGCCTCATTACTCTTTCTTAGTTCCATAGAGTTCCAACAAACACATTTATTTGTATCAGAAATATGACTTGTAATCACTCCTAATTTCTCTCCCGTCCCTCTATGTTGAAAATGCAGCTGCAGCTCATTGTGATTGTCACTATGGCTTTGTCAAATCACCCGTGACTAAAGAGCCTGTTACAGTATCTGTGTAAGGCACACACACGCGAACGCACACAAACCACTTTCATGGTCTCTGTGTGTCTAGAGCAACACTGACAGCTGGTGAGGATCATGTGAGAAATGTGACCACTGTGTATTGTGCTTTCCGGCTCTCGTGATGCGTTTGTGTGTGTCACTGTGTGTACCTTTGTGTGAATGTGTCAGTGTGTGTTGGCGGAGGCTGCACCAGATACCCAGGCAGATTTTTCGTTTTCTTTTTTTAAAAAGGGTCATGCGTGGAATTGGAGCAAGAGTTTTTAAGAGAGAGAGAAATTTGAGAATCCTAGACCTCGAGGGAAAAGTATCTCGCTGTGCTAGCCAGTCTGTCCCCCTAGTGTGGTGTTAGATGATTTTCAGGAGGATTATTTTTGCTCTACCGCTGTGAGCAGAGACAGAAATTATCCACCACACGTACAAACACACTTACTCACAAATGCCAGCTCTCTTACTCTCTCTTTCTCACAGACATATGCACGAACTCAGCATGCCAGCTAGCAGGTGGTGAACTATCATTGAAAGCCACATCTCTCATTTTTTCCTACACCCTTTTCTCATTTCTTCTCATTTTTTTCCCTCTTCTCTCCACTCCTCTCCTCCCCTCTCTCCCACTGTGCTGACACGCACCTACTGGCACTTGGATTTTCACTTATCCTCCCTACTAGTAATAGATTTTATACTGTGCTATTCAGTCTCTCGCCTGACACCCCGTTGCTAGAGGGCACCTGCAGAGAGACAGATGAATAGATGGATAGAGAGGGAAGGCATCATACTTGGCCTGTCAATGTAGAGAAAGATAATGGTTCTGACACTCAACTTTTTTTTTCTATTTCACCAGTACTTTGCGCTTAATCTATTTCTCCTTTTGTCTCAATTTTCATAAAATATTAATCTTGCTCCTGTTCTTACTCAAGTAAGCAGTAAATTAAATGTGCCATACTAAGTGTATTTTATTGAAGTCTTTACAGGCAGCCTTTTCTAATTCACTTATTCCTGTTATGAATTGAACAAACTTTTCATTCTTTTATTGCTTACACTGTCAGTTCATCAATCCTTTAATGAATGAGTCAATGTTTAAAAACCTGCTAAAAGGCATACAGTGGGACCTCGGGGAAGAGTACGTTTCAAATATATTACTGCTGATAAGATTGGATTAGTGATTTGAACTCTTGGCAGAAGCACCTGTAATCATTATGATCACACCTTTTACAGTTAAGAGGCTCAGTAACAAGTAGCACATGCACTATGACAGGGACTACAGGGACTTGACATGACTATCACCATACACCCAACAAGAAGCACCCTTATTGTTTTTCAAGCATCAAAACAGCGTATCAGTTTCGCCGTTGGGTAGTCCACCGATGATCCTAACATTGAGCACATGTAGATACATCAGCCAGACCTCTGCTACTGATTCTCCCCCCACCTATTGTCTGAAGTTACTGTAAGTGACTTTTAGATGTGTCACGTAGGCGTTGCTGGTCACAGTATCCATCATCCATTGTGTGTGGTAACAGAGGAAACCATTCAGACACGATGCTGAGGAGAAGAGTGGGTGGAAAGGTAGCATTCACAACCATCAGAGAGGAAAGGGGAGCAGGAGTTTAGTGTAGTATGGTAAGGCAGAGTACAGATGCTATGCAGCTGCTCATACAAACGGCCATGTGCATGCAACACGTGTAGGCGTGCACTGACTCTCTGTTACATGCGAATACAAACTGTAGGCCTACCTACAAGCATGTGTTTGCACTTTGACAAAATCTGTCTTGCTTATATGCTGCATTCACAGAAGACAAACCGGATATGAATTTAGTGGACGAGAGGAGGATGGTAAAATGAGTTGAGGCTTTCAGGGAGACACCTTTGCCATCTTAAGTTGGAATATTTTTAACTTTTTGCGATCCTCCAAGTCTAAATTACATTACATTACATTACATTACAGTCATTTAGCAGACGCTTTTATCCAAAGCGACTTACAGGAAGTGTATTCAACATAGGTATTCAAGAGAACTACTAGTCACCAGAAGTCATAAGTGCATCTCCTTTCTTAAACAAGCATCTAAGAGCATAAACCAGAGCAAAAGTATAGTGCAGAGGCAGATTACTACGAAAACAATAATTGCAACAGACTAATACGAATATAATAAGTGCTACAAACTACTACGAATAGGATAAGTGCAGTAAAGAGATTGGAAGTTAAGAAGGTCCTCCGCGAGTTTGCCTGTTCTCCATTTGCGCTCAGCCGCTCTTAGGCTCCGTCTATCAGTACGCACTGAGTCCGACAGCCATGGGGCAGGAGGAGTTGGCCGTGCAGGCCTGGAGGTGAAGGGACAGAGGTTGTCCAAAGAGGAGGAAAGGGTGGAGAGGAGAAGATCAGAAGCAGGATCGGGGGATAGGAGAGAGAAGGATTCAGGGTCAGGGAGGGCAGAGGTAACGGAAGAGATCAGCGGGGGGGAGGGAGCGGAGGTGACTACGGGTAGAAAACCATGTGGGTAGGTGGAGGAAGTAAGGGGGGAGAGGAGAGGGAGAGGGAGTAGGACATGAAGTAGTGGTCCGAGAGCTGGAGGGGAGTGACAGAGAGGTTAGCGGTAGAACAGTGTCTAGTGAAGATAAGATCCAGCTGGTTGCCGGCCTTGTGGGTAGGAGGAGAAGAGGAGCGATAGAGGTCAAAGGAGGAGAGGAAGGAAAGCAGTGGTTCTAACTTATCAGTCTGGATGTTGAAGTCGCCGAGCATGATGAGCGCGGAGCCATCGTCATGGAAGTGCGAGACTAGTGTGTCAAGCTCCTCCAGGAACTCACCAAGAGGGCCTGGTGGGCGATACACAACAGCAATGGTGAGCTTGACTGGATAAGTGACAGTAACAGCATGAAATTCAAAAGAGGACGGGGAGAACTGTGGAACAGAGACAAGTATTTCCATTTTGGGGAGATTAGCAGGCCAGTGCCACCACCTCGCCTCGCAGCTCTGGGAGTGTGAGAGAAGGAGTACACATCTGACAGAGCTGCGGGTGTGGTGGTGTTTTCTGGTGTGATCCAGGTCTCAGTTAGAGCAAGAAAGTTGAGGGAGAGCAAGGATGCGTAGCCTGAGATGAACTCAGCTTTCGGCACTGCCGACTGGCAATTCCAAAGCCCCCTGACACCGCTTGCTCACCATGGGCTGAGAGAGTGGGATAGATGAGATTAGTGGGGTCACGGCACCTGGGAGTGACCCACTGTCTACGTGACCACCGGACAGAGGAATGGACAGAAATAGGATGCAGACACATGGTAGTCAATATAAGCAAATTACTGACCCGTACAAGTCCACGCTCGAGAAGTCATTGCTTGACGAAGTCTGGCTTGAAAAAGTCGCCCTGTTGCCTTTGTTCGCCCTAGCCTTCGTTTGCCTGACGCTTCCAGCCACCAGCAGTGGTTAAGGACCTACCTACTGATTGCTCATTGTCTGCCAGGAGTGTAAGCCACTCCCCCTAGCAGTTAAGAGGACAATTGACCTATTGAAACTAAACTAAATTAAATTAGCAAGCAGATGTTACGTAGCTCCCTCACACTAGACAAGTTGTTTTGCTTGCAATAGAATATTAACAGGATAGTGCATTTTAAAACTACGTGCATTACTAAAATGATTAATTTAATATTACACAAAATAATTTGATTTAATATATTTAATATCATTGTCATAGCAACATCTTCATGTGTGTTTTATTTTGCTATTCGTCAGAAGGTTGCTGTTTTTTCTGTTCCGTCCAGATGTTGCCCGTCTACCTGATTGTGAATGCATTAATACTCGCAGTTCATAGTTCAAAAGTGCAGCATGCATACAAAAGCTCTACAATTACGATCATCAGCTATATAATATGGCAAACTGAGAGATAACATGCACAGCCAGATATTGGTTTATGGTAAACAGAATTCCTCAAGTTGGTTAAGCGTCCTACTATGAAAAAAAGGACAGAGGATGGACAAGAAAATTGCAAACCCTCTCATTGGCGATCCATAGAAAGAAGAAATAAAAACAGATGAGACAGTAGTTTGGTGAACAGGAGGAGATACTTGAGGGGGAGTGAGGGAGGAAGAGTTCCGAGTCAATCTGCCTATGGTAAATATCAAAGCCAAACCTCTTTCAGTTATCCCTAGTGAACTTGATTAAAGGTTATTCTAGAAGGCCACTAATCAATCGCTCAATATCGGCCCACATAATCTTCCTTCATGACCAACTGGCATGCAGGAGGAGACATATAGGAATTACCACAAGGTCATCCAGATCGATTTCCACTCTGCTTAGAGATGTTGTCAAGTGCTGGTTCTCCTATCCTATATGTTCAAATTATAAGGGCCACATCTTGTGTAGGATTATTTATTCATTATAATATCAATTGGCTTTGCTTGAAACTGCACATCAGGTCTGCACTCTCAGACATTAAGATAAAACTATATCAATGTGTATTAAAACTGAAGGATGATCAATGAAGGAGGGTAGTGTTCAGAGAGAAAGTATTCAGTGTTTCCATCTGAAATATATTTATAAAAAATTACAACATATTTTTAATGTTGCTCTTATCTCAGCTGCTTGTATTGTTGTTTCAATAAGCAGCATCATTTACTCATGTACATTGTTACAGTTTTCATGTTGGTCCTCAAATTCAGCCCAAAGCAGTCTTTGCTTTAGGTGCATACTTCAACTCTGTCTGAATTGTCTGTCCTTCTAGAAGAAGCAGTTGAACGAGCAGTTATACTTGTTATAGAAACATTGTTGCAATGCAACGTGCAAATGCTGTGCTACCGAGATATTAACTTGAGCAATATCACAGAGTCCGCCTTACTTGGCTTTACTTACATTGTAAGCCAACTCTTATTTTTTCACTTCTCCCAAGCATACATACGTAACTACATCACAGTGCACCTTCCTTAAAATCAGCTTGATTCAATAGACAGCACTCTGTAATAATTGGATCACTACAAAACTGCTTTACACAGAGATAATGGCACCATAATTGAAATGCACTCATTTGCATAAGCAAATAGGTGGCTTTATGAATGGTTCCATCCACAAAAATATCAAAATAAGCAGTGAATTTGAAATTGTGTTAATTATGTTTCTGTAATTTCCAAATGAAACTGAGTTGTAAAGAGAAAGCAGATGGAAAGAGACCGAAGTTGAGAGGACAAAAGAGATAAAGTACAGTGGAATAAATAATAAACCCCTGTGATTCCCCTTTGCGCTCCTAAATGATGGCACTGGGTCCTAATATCAAGTGGCATCAATAGATATATTTATAATAATGATCAGCAGCAATGATCCATGACGGGTGACATATACCACCTCATATAAATGGCTATTTTATGAAGACTGAGTTTTACTGAATTTGTTCCTCCTTTTCTTCCTCGTCCTGCACTGACATTTTATCTTTTTCTCATGTTCAGTTCTTGTGAGCATCATCTTTCTGTCACTGTCACTGTCACATCCTTTCAGTTGTGGATGTCTTTTTAATGGTCCAACACATTAGGACTAAACGTAACTCACTGATTACAGACATTTGATTCGTTGGATCACTGGCCACTCTGCTGTCAAGTCTCGCTGTTTGATTTGCGACTCTGGCCAGTTGATTTAATCGAAACATGATCCCCCTTTTAATTATGAATTACGGACATAACTTGTGCTATGAGTTGCAACAAACTCTGGGTCCAAAAGTGTGTGGAAGCAAGAACGACAGGGCTTTTGTTTCCAATATTGTGTGTTTTCACATTCAACTCAACTCAGTGTTACAGCACCAGCAGGTTCAGTGCGAGTGCAAAGTTCCTCCTGAACATGGTTGCCTTCTTGACAAGAGAATTTGTGCCATTTTAATGGAAATAGCTTATTTTTAACTACCTAACTAAAATATTTTTATTCATGATCTCTGTAAGTGGACATTATCTGGAATGTAAAAGATTCATTTTCCTAATGAGCAGGGAGTGTATGCTGAGACCTTCATATAAGTAAACATGTGCCATGCAGTTTGATTAAATAACTGCAAGCTGAATCCCTTTAGCTGATCCAGGGTTTTTTAATTCTCTGCAGAAGAGTTCAATCAGCATAGCCCCCCACCAAATATTGTCACACAGGATGAGAATATTAGGCAGGAAACAAACGAACAAAGTACATTTTTTCTGAGCTTTCCCACCGAATAAAGGGGACAACCAATCACATTGTGTGAAACGGACATATTCAAAATGTACACTATAATGTGCAACAACACAGAGGCTCCGTAGGCGAACAAATACTGCAATCTTTATTACTCCTTTCAACACAAACAAAGGCAGCGCATATCAAATCCATTCCGTTTGTTCTTACCTTTAACAATAAAAGCCCTAGACTTATACACTATGCAACTATTTACTAGAGGCAAATTCACTGAGCATTTTGCTTAAAGGAAACTCAATAACATAGCTTGCAGTAGCTCAGGCTATACAATGGAAAATATTCAAACCTTTTATTGAATTTTTGTGTTTATTCGTAATCAGACTGATGTGAAAAGTCCTCTAGGGAGAAAGAAATAAAGGAAACATCAAAATCTCTGTCCCTCTCTTGATCTCAGTCTAATTCCATTGTTTTTTCTCTCTGTTTGCCTCCACAGAAACAGATTGCCAATGGCATCCAAGATCCTGCTTCATCTATGCCTTCTTCATCTGTTGTGTTGATCGGCTCTTACAGTCTGGACAGGGAAGTACTGAAGAAGCTGGGAATCGGGCTCACTCTGGCAGCAGCCATCTTGGCCTTCATCATTGAGAAACTGTACTGATGGAGTAACTGCAAACTAGAAGAAGATCGTGCAGAAGGGAGAGGACGGTGACACCATTGGGGTCAACACAGTGGGTTTGAAGCCGGTGAATTTAGTTTTATCTCGTTAGATCCCCTACAACACGCTGAACGTGCTTTTATTTAACGTTGAATGAACCCAAAGAAAAGAAAAGTAAGATTCATGATGAACATGTCGGTAACACCTACACAGTTAGTTTAGAGGAGCTGAGGGGTCAAAGCGATGTCAGTGTTTTCTGTCATTGAAGGAGGAATAATCCCATGGGCAAAGTCTATTGGTTTCAATAACACCCTAGTTACACTCAATTTTAATTGGAATCTATTTTGAAGTACATCTTCTGTCTCATAATTATATTCCATCATGAGGAAGTGTAGGCTGTCTCAGGAAAATTCTATATGCTTTGTCTATGGTTCACTGATGGCTGCAGCCTGACATTGTCCATAAACTGGTAAATAAGTGTTTTGGATCATCTTTTGGTCTGTGTAACTGTCTCATAGAAGAAAAGATAAAGCTCAATTCAATTAGTTGATACTTGTTGATACTAGTTTGCTTACTTTATAGTACGCCTCATTTTATTCTTTTAAAAAGGGCTCGTGTATAATAATTTGGTTAAAGCTAATTTTGTATCCTTCATTTCAAAGTATTTGATTAAGAGACAAGGACAGTATATTTCCAAATTTTCATTTCAAACTTCTTTCATCCTGTTTTTGAATTTGTTTTAACACGTTACTCTTTTGTTAAAGTGGTTTCATTTAAAGTTTTTTTGCCTCAATCATCAAAGTCAAATGGAATTAATTTACGTCTTAACCTTATGCGATTAGTTACGATGTAACAGTTGGCCAGGTGGACAATGCCGAGCGCTAGTATTGCCAGTACTTTGTTGATATGTGAGCTACTTGTGGTGTAAACATAGTCTGAGTCATTATTGAGTCTCTATTTTTTTGTTTAAACTGTTGAATAAAGGAAAAAAGCTATTTGGCATGTGTGAAATTACTTGGCATGAGGCACTGAATTTGATGGATTTACAGTTTAACAAACCACAAATGAGACAAGATCTACTTCCACAGTCCCTCCAGCCTACTCCCACTGACGTAGACTACTTTGCCGGCAGGAGAGCGGTAGCCAGCTTTGGAGACGGACCGCCGCGGCTGTAGCAACTTGAATTCAGCCACCGTGACCCTGACCTATAGCAGCTCTGTCTTCTGCGTGGCTGTCTGCTCTCCTCCTGGCTCTAGTCTCCTAGATGCAGAGAGCGAGAGCTACTGCAGACCACCAGCCCGCTCTTCCGGTCATTTGCTGTTTCTGTGTAACAACGGAAACAGTTGTCGTGTTACAACTGCAAACTACTGTTAGCTAGCTAACTAGCCAGCCGCTAAATGAGCTTTTCTTTGATTGTAATGCTACATGTGTGGTTTGAAAAAACACTTTGTGCAGTTACTCTTTAAGTCCTATACATTTTATACGAGAGGGTTCCATGTCTCTCTACAGCGTTCTGTATCGTTAAGTTGTTGTCATGCATAGTCCGTTTGTTTTTCTCTCTAATGGCTTTCTGTTTTGAGGTACAACAGTCCCAACATGTGCTCTGATATTTCCGACACTTAATAATGCATGCCCCAATTTGTGTGGCATTGCACTGGCACGTGTCTCTGTCAGTATGTCTGCAATTTTGTCTTTGTGTTTGTGTGGACATGCCCTGCATATTTTTTTGTCATTTGTGTCTCTTTCAGCTTGTTTTTGAGCTTGTTTCTGTGTCAGAAGGTGTGTGTGTGTCTGTGTCTGTGTCTGTACATGTCTGTATATGTTTGTGCTCTGATGTAGTGTCTGTAGTTCCCTCCAATGCTTAATTTAGCAGAAAGCCAGCATGCGTGCATCTGTGTGTGTATGTGTGGTTCAGGAGTGACAGAAGTCATCACTCTCATTCAGAAAGCCCTGTTATTAGACATACCACTGTTTGTAGCCTACACACTCACTGGCTTTGTATTATCCAAGGATATGATGCATGTCACACATTCTGTTGACACATAGATATATGCATGCACCCTGGCTTTTTCTTTCCTCGCTTGCATGTCACACTCTCGCTCACACACACATATGCACACACACACACACACAGCACACTGCAATTTTGTAGTATATGGGCAAATGATGCGCGTCAAGCAAACCTGCACACAAACACAGACACGGGCAGCAAAGCTTTATATTACCTGATCAAATGAAGCGTGTCTCACACATAGACACACACACTAGCTTTGTATTATGTGATCAAATGATGCGTGTAGCTATGAAGCTTGTTACATCCATCCAGCAGTGCCCTATATTATTCTGCAGCCATCCATACTGTGCGACAGTTCTTTTGATGCTTTGTAAGCACATTTCCTCCCTGTGTATGTCAGTTACACTGCATTGTTCTCCAATGAAATATGGATGCAACGACACCCTTTATGTTTGGGAGATCATCACTTACTATGAAATATTGAGGCGGGAACCATAGAAAGGAGATCATTATTCACTTCACATCATTCACTTCACTTGTTTCTAATAAAAGCAAGAGTTTCTGAATTCTTGGCTTAGTTGCAGCTGTTGTCAATTTGTTATCTACACTGTGACGTCCTTTTGATGTGAAACGGAGCAACTTTGGACACGAGACAAACGCAAGGGAGGTTGAACATTAATGTGCTTACCTTGTCATTTCTCATTTTTCATACATTTAATTGATTTAAGTGTTTAAAATTCTGAGTGGTTTGGCTTGCATAAGAACACAGCCACTCTTACTCAAAGACGGGTGCCTATGTTTGAGAAAATGTACTTTTAAGAGGCTGAGATAACACATTACTGTGAGTATAACACAGTAATGCATTACAGAATAATTAAATGTTGCCATTTGGTCTTGACTGATGTCAGTTGTAGATCAAACTAGGGTATTGTTGAACTGATTGGTTAAAGGACATTTTGATTATTTAAAAAGGTATAAACCACCATTAAAAGTGTAATGCTGAAGAAAAGGTAAAAAGGAGTCTGACATAAAAAAAATAAAGAAATCTTACACCTTTTCAAATTTAGAAGTGCTGCTATAAGTCATTCTCCTACAGTCCTAATTGTTTTCTCCGACAATTTACTGTGCCTGTTACAATATATTTATTGTTTGTGCTCTGATGATTTATTTGTGAAACTAAAATGACTGCCAGGCGGTTGTATGCCTCTGTTAACCAGTCATGTTGCAGTTTACATACATGTGTGTCCAAAATGTCATCAATTCATCATTGTATCCAATTAGCCATCTGTGTGAAATTGTCATAAATAGCATATCAAGTCTATAGTTATGGCCAAAAATGTGTTTTGTGAGGTCAGAGTGATTTTTAGCCAACAATTTCTAATCAGTTCAACCCTGAGTGCAAGTGTACGTTTGTGCCAAATTTGAAGAACTTGGCTCAAGAGGTCCTGAGATTATGAGCTCACCAGAATGGGAGTGAAGTGTTATAGTGAGCCTAATGGTACATGGATGGTAAATGTACTTGCATTTATAAAGCACCTTTGTAGTCAACAGACCCCATTCACACAAACATTCATACACCGATGGCAAAGGCTGCCTTACAAGGTGCCAACCTGCTCATCAAATTCTTATCTCATCATTCACACACAGACACACAGACACACAGATGGCACAGCCTTAGGGAGCAGTTTGGGATTCAGCATTTTTCCCAAGAACACTTTGACACTTTGACTTGAGGAACCGGGGATTGAACCGCAAACTTTCTGATTAGTTGATGACGTGCTATAAACCCTGTATTGTTAAATATTCACTAAATCCCTGTCCATTGGTAGACCATTGAATACATAGCAACAACTGGTATGAGTGTAGCCAATACAGAGGGTTGTCATGACATGTTATAGTAGCTGACAGAGCTTCTCATTAGCCACCATCTCAGGCTGTGACCTTTTCATTTCTGCTTAACGAAGTAAATTCCTCAATAATGTCTGCATCCATCACATAGCTAATATTGCTGAAACTTCTGCTTGTGTTTCTGTATAGATATATTTCTACAAGAGAACACATGAACATAAAAAGTGAATGTTGTTTGACTTAAATTAAATCATGAATATCAATTCATACTAAGACTTCGACATTTTGCATAAAACAGATAAATACTATACAGTGCTCGATTTTCCACCTACACTTTATATTCTATGATCTTTTACATTGGATGGCTTGGGATCGAGGAATTTGTCAAGTTCAGGACAATTTAGCTCGGTCAATTCCCCATGCCGACATTCAGCGTGCTACAAAACTGTTCCATTAAAAATATTTTAAATAACATTTTTACCAACTTCTTTCTCCACGTCAGTCCAAGGGGCAGCAGCTCCTTGTGAGATTACAGATACAGTGATGTTTGAGGGGCAATAATTATTTACGGGATCAAAGCTTTCACATTGCATTCATTTCAGCACTGACATTAATTGACATAGGATGCAGTCGCTGACAAAAAAATATGAAAATGCTGTGTGTTTGTGTGTGTGTGTGTGTGTGTATGCGTGAACTTGTGAGTGTGCGTTCCTGGAGGGGAAAAGGTCTACTTAGCCCCAGGCCAGAAACACAGTAACAGCAGTGACTGACACTACCTTACAACTGAGGCCTGGCTGAGGCAATGTCTGTTAACAATGTGTGTGTGTGTGTGTGTGTGTGTGTGTGTGTGTGTGTGTGTGTGTGTGTGTGTGTGTGTGTGTGTGTGTGTGTGCGTGTGTGTGTGTCAGAGCCCTAATGAGCAGCCACCACCTTGACCCTGCTTTAGTTTGAAACAAAGAAAAACATTTTTTGTCTGTATATAGTTTGCATATACCATACTCTACATGCTGCTTTGACCTTGTACAGTGAACATATGGCACAATGTAGAATTCCTAAGTAAGTATTAATCAGTGCTTTTTGTGTATAAAACTCTCCTCTACTGTATCAAATTGCAATGTTCTTTTTCTTGTATATTTTTACTGAAAAACCTTTATCATTATTTTATTAAGTCCCCTTTCAGAAGAACATCTGCCATATGTCCTGTTTAGCTCAATTCTGAGCGCCTTGTAAATATAAATTTAGGAAATCATGAGCATTCATTTTTTTTACTGCAGCAGTTTACATTTTTTTTTTTTATGTAATGGTACTAGAACCGCCTGTAAATTTAACTCTCAGTGAACTCAGCACTATGAACGGCAGTATACTCAGGCTGTAAATTGAGGAGGCAGCTGGATAGATCGTGATTGCGAAATATTTGCACTTAAGCTTTAACCTAAAATTTGTGAAAAACAAAGGTTTCTTATTCCCTGCAACTAGGCTCAAGTACAATTGGTGGATGCAAATGCAAACCCACATGGGCGTGACCAATTAATTTTTGCAATTTTGGTGACCAACATGCTTTGCTGCTTCCTGTCTCCACCTCCCACCCTTCCCTCTTTTTCTTCTGTCTCTCTGTGCCTTTCCATTTCTATAGGCTGAGGTCTGTTCACTGTGGGCTAAGCACTTCAGTGATTTCTGGAACAGAGGGGAAAATGACTTGGCAAGCATATCCATTCCTAATCATATGTATGTGAGTGTATGTGTGTGTGAGTGTGTGTGTGTGTGTGTGTGTGTGTGTGTGTGTGTGTACATGAGTCTTCATGCCAGCTTCGTCCAAGTATTTAGTTTGGTGGCCCTTGTGCCTGCATTCAGTGATTGCTGTGTTTTATCTACACACGCACACACACACACACACACACACACACACACACACACACACACACATACACCCCGTTGTCGCTGCAAAGCAAACTGGGAATTCACAGTCTGCCGTGCGAGGGAAAGATTGGCTCTATTGAGTGTCTTGGTGGCTTGCCAGTTCTAGTTTGGTGTGTATGTATTTGTGGTTTTGTGCTTATGTGTGTGTGTGTTTGATGGGCTTATACATCTTTGACTTTGAGCGGTTAAGGGTGTTTGTATTCACCAGTGGGACGAGGGAGCAAAGTCAATATTTTAGTTCTACAGCTGCATTGTTCTTGAAAGCTCTTTAATAATCACACAGAGACATGGCAGCACTGCAATATTACTTGGTGTTAAAAGTTGTTATTAGTTTGAAGACAGCTTTAAAGACATTACTATCTGTTTAGCTTCAGGAAAATGCTCGCTTTATTGTTTCTTGGCACGCCATTTGTGTATTGTTTGCATAACAGAGTGAATTCAATCATTAGTTTAATTCCTCTGAAATATAAAAAAACGGTGCGTTTACGAAGTAATCCTGAATTGTTGTGATTCACTGTCTCAAATGTATGTTAGAAGTTTGTGGAGGATCTGTCAGGGATGATGAACACTTACTGAAGAGATTTTCATGAAACTCTGGAACGAAGCAAAGTTTACTTTCAGAGAGTGGTTCATTCAAACAGCAAAAAGAAATGTAGGCGGGCACACAAGTCACATTTAAGAAGTGTCAAAGAAGTAACTGTGAGAGGAAACTTTAGCCATTATTGCAATTAAAGACATTTAGCAGGTTTTTTTTGATTAACCATCCGAGCAGTTCTGTCCCAATATTTTTCATCAAACAGTGGTAATGTGCATTGCTTCTATTTTAACAAGAAATATAATATGAAAGTAAGATGTCACCTTGAAGTCTCATGGCTGTTTGGCTTGATTTGATTAGAGTACTTCAGATTGCAGCCATGACACTTTTAATGACGTTGTCATGGAAATAACTGTACATTGCATGTGACTCCCAAGGGCTGCTTTGTTGCCATGGTGAAGTGTTCCTGTGGCATTGTCCACACATGGAACAATGCTCATTTACATAACTACATTGTTAACGTTTAATGGCAACCTTCTCAGATGTACAAAAGGAGAGTTATTATCAAAGTCTGGGTCAAGTTCCAGAGTACTCTTAACTGATCATATTCTGTATATGTTCTATTTACATACTTGTCTATATTGTAAAAACATCATGCATGTGGGCAGCTAGAGGTGACCAAAATCCATCCCCTTCATCTTGGACCAGAGAAGAGGCTGCTCAAGTTTATTCAGCCTAACCAGCCCATCCATCACAATTAAGTATCTAAACATGACTGAAGTCATTCTAATTATCAAAACAAACTGTTTCTCTCTCTTACTAAAGAGCACGCCATTTCACACACAGATACATGTATTTATGTCATTGTCATTCAGTTACTCCACCACTTTCGGCCAGAGTGAAATAGCTTTTAGGCCAGCTGTGGGCTGGATTGCCGTGGAAATTTTTACAAGCATTCATTGTCCCCAGAAGATGATTCCAGTTGACCTTGGGCGATTTCCTGACTGTTCCATGATTTCTGTTAAATGTCTCGGCAACTATTGGATGGATTGCCATATAATTTGGTACATATGTTCATAGTGCCAAGAGGATGAATCCTATTGACATTGGTTATCCCCCAGCAATGGACCCACAGTGGGTCATAGTTTTATTCCATTGAAAATCTCAACATCAAATACATCGATTGGTAGAAAATGTAATATTACAACTACTGAATGGATTGCCATGAAATTTGACAAATTCATGTCCCCACTTCAATTGCTAGTTCTCACCTAGCACCATCATCAGGTCAAATATGATTTGTCCAATACTTTGGTTTATGACCAAATTTGTATTTAGTGCTAATTAGTGTTTATTAGCATGCAAACAAGCTAAATGTTAGTGACTATAGTAAACATTACACCTGTTAAACATCAAGTGAAAAGTACTGCTATGCTTTAAACAGCTCAACAGATCTGCTAGCATGAGTGTGGACTCTTAGTCTTGTTAAACCTCATAAAACTCACCCTTAAACAACTATAATAATTGGATTTATTCAAAACTGCTGTTCATACTCTGTGTAAGTATATTTACCCCCTCTACTTAAATGTGTCTAAAGATTTGACACAACCTACTTGTAATTAAAGGCACCATTCATTTACTATGTTGACTGAGAGTCAATTACGCCCCCCTCTGATATTGTGATATGACCTTGTCATAAAATCTTTAGAATGTAGGAAGAAATCAATGGAAAGTCATGTTTGGACTTCGGAACGAGGCTGTCAACTGATGTTTGATGAAATTATAAAGACAGGCACTCACACACACTCAGGGTAAGCAGATCCTGGAAATGATGGTGGAACTAATCTATTGGCTGCTAATTAGAAATGTGCGATAGGGAAGGAACAGGATGAGATGTGAACGTGAGGGAGGAGGGATTTATTATGTGAGAAAATGCCATAAAAGTGCACGCAAGAGTCACGAGAGCTCAAACTTCTGACTGTTTCCTCCCAAGACTGACAAATGACAACCAGCACTAATTGAAGACATGTCACACTGTTTGAACCAAACCACAGTCAAACATGGATTTAATGGGCTTTTTCAGGGCTAGACCAATCAAGTGTTGATAACTTGAATTGTCTCCGATTTGACTTCAAAAGCATCATGTTCAAATTAAACGTATTTGATGATTGTGTTCACATGAACTTCTACCAACAAAATAAATAAATAAACAATAAACAGTACTTCCATACAAGACCTTTGCAAAATAAGTGTTATTCTGAAGGTCGAGTACATATTGGTCTTGCAGAGACGAACAAGATTATGCGAGTTCAGTGCTTGCATCATTAATTAGTGTTGAGAAGTGACTCAACTAATGACACTTATAACAAACAATGCCTGAAAATATGCCCTGGAATCATTCTGCACATGCATGACTACTTTTTGCTTTAGATATATCCAAAAATGTATTTTAGCTGTTAGTTGATGAAAGCTTAACACAACCATAACACCAACCATGCCTTTCTGGTTTAAAAGTGAACAGGAAAGACCACTGATAGTGAAAGGGAGAACTGTCAATCAATTATTACGCGGCCTACTTAAAATAAAGTGTTCCTAAAGCAAATTCATCTGCAATGCTGCCATACCACGATGAGTGAAATGAAATTACGAGCTGGCTTTGCCAGTTTAAATATGAAATAGCTTTTGAAGCTCTTTCCCAAACTGTATTTTCAACTAGAATATTCGAATTGTACATCAAGTGCTACAGCAGGTATGGGAGATGTGGCCCTGTCAGATCATTAAAATCAACAATCCATGAAAATGGAAAAACTTCACCATTCAAATTAGACTGAATCAATTCTGCACCAATTTAAAATGTTTAGTTGGTAACCTCAAATTTTACAGCAAGCCACATTGTGACATATTTTTGGACGGTATGTTTGCTTTTGCTAGGATAAACCAATGCCAGTAAACGTAAGTACCAAGACCAATATAGAGGCCTATAGACCCATCCACTCAAACATTTCCACAGGGCTACTGTAAAAAAGGCAAGGAGCATTCATGATTACTGACAGATCAGGGACTCCTCTCCGTATCTCATCAATTTCCCAAATGTACAGCTTTGCATCTCTGTGTGTGACTGGTCCTACCCTCTCTCAGACTTTCCAATCCTCCCTGATGAACTTCGCTGCCTTGTTCATCATACAGTACCAGTCAAAAGTTTGGACACACCTTCTCATTCAATGGTTTTTCTTTATTTTTATTTTTATTTTTTTCTACATTGTAGATTAATATTGAAGACATCCAAACTATGAAGGAACACATATGCAATTATGTGGTAAACAAACAAATGCTCAACAAACCAGAATATGTTTTATATTTTAGATTCTTCAAAGTAGTTGAATGAGAAGGTGTGTCCAAACTTTTGACTGGTACTGTATGTGAGAGAAGAAAAGCTCACCAGGTCTGTCCCATGTCAGTGACATCATGACAAAAAGTCACTGACTGATACACCGAGGCATCTGTGGCTTATTGAGCGAAACGCAGCATGTTGCATAACAGCACTCCAGCAGCAGGCCATCATTTCTTTCTCTCTCCCTCTTCCTCTGCTTGTACATCATTAATCTTCCTCTTCCTGTTTTTTTTTTTTTACTTTGCTACATTTTACATCTTTCTTCCTCTCTCATATGTCTCTATCTCTCTTGCATCTCTTAATTCCTCATTTTTTGTCCTCAACATTTTAAAACATTGATTTGTTTGTATAAACGCTGTTTTCCACATTTGTGCTACCAGTTTGTTTTTGTAGAGACATCTGTCCACAGTTAAAGCACCTGAACAACACACTCTGTTCACTTTCCAACAACAAAACTGCACATCACATCTGGTAAGGAGTGGAACGGACAGTCCTGGTGATCATTATTTAATGTCTCCAACGTTGTCAGACCAAATGTACATGAATATAAGTTAATGACCACAGATGTGCTGTATAATCGGCTATATGGATGTTAAAAATTCATGATCACAGAAAATGTGAGACCCTCAGTGGGCTGGCTTAGGTCATTGTTTTCCTAAAGCTCTGTTTACCCCACACATATTGAAACACAAAGCATGTTTTAAGATGCACACACTGCGGGTGTCTGGACCAGGGGCTAAAATGGAGAGAAAAGGATGTGTTCACAAATTTAACATGCCTAATGTGGACGCACTCTAAGAAATAGAGGAGCTTACTGGCCCTCATCTCCCCTGTGGAGAGTCAGCCACAAACATGTTCGGCACACATAGTCGTATACCTAAAGTAATTTTAGACCTGATAAGAGGGAGCTGTTATTTAATAGGAACCTCTTGACCTCATATTGTGTGTGTGTGTGTGTGTGTGTGTGTGTGTGTGTGTGTGTGTGTGTGTGTGTGTGTGTGTCTGAGTGAAAGAGTAGAGCTGTCACAGGTTAGAAATGACTTAATATCACAACTAATTACACACACATGCAAGTCTTTCATGCCTGTTTTGCCTTCTGCTTTGGAAGATTTTCCTCTTTGTTCCCGAGTTGAATGTAGATTTTGCTGACAGTTTGCGTGGCAGCCAGGCGGTCTCTACCGACACCTCGCAAACAACAATCACACTTACGGAGTTGAGAAGTAATTCACAGGGCAGCCTCGAAGCAAGAGGAGTCAGAAATAAAAAAAATGAACAAAAGAGGAAAAATAATAATGGCATCCAAGTGCCCTTAAGACATTTTCATCACATTGTTTGTGTCATGGGGGTTTTCACCCCGTGGTCTGTTTTCACCTCTTTTATCACTCGCTCTCTCTTCCTTGTTCATTTCCTCTTTACTTTCTTCCTCCTCTACCTGATCTTTTTTTCTCTTCGCTCTCCTGGCCGCCCTTCTTCCTTCTTGACAGCTCCAGTTAATTTAATGTCAGCTCTGCCAGCTCACCTCATCACTGTGAGACAAACAGATCGGAGCACAGGAGAGTGTGAGAGCGAGGCAGTGAAGGAAGAGAAGAGGATAGGCACAGGCAGAAAGCAGAAAAGTAAGAGAAGGGTAAGAGAGGGAAACAAGTAGATTAAAACAAGTAAAAACTAAACAATAAATGAATCAATAAATGGACAACAAAGGTAAAAAGACCTGGCTGACTGGGAGAACTGGTACTTGAGAGTTTGCACTCAGCTCTACCACAATCCTTTGCCTTTTACAGAAGAGGCAATTACAATTTCACAGGTTTAAATTAAAATCCCCCGTGGTATGTGTGTGTATGTATTTCAGTGTGTATGTATTTCTGTGTGTGTATGTGTCTGTGTGTGTGTACTCCATGAGATAGAGCAGGCTGTCAAAGTGATTTCAAGCTGTTTATATCCTAAGCTCACAAAATGGATCCTCGTGCAGCAAAAAGGGGGGAAAGAATCTAAATCCCCCCCATATCCTTTAAAAAAGAAAACTAATTCCTTGAATATTAATTGCCTGGCTTGACGATCGGCTTATTTGTTTGTGATGAGGCTGCAAAAGAAAAGTACCCATAATCCCTGTCTTTTTCTCCCCCTCTCTCTCATGCTGTCTACTGTCTGCGTTTATCTCTTTTTTTTTGCCCCTTTCCTTTGCTCTCTTTAAATCTTTTTTCTTTCTATCTTCTATCATCCTCTTTCTTGGAGCATGTTAGTCCTTTGCAGATTTTTTTCCCGAGGCAAATAGAGGAGCATCTTTAAGATGTTGTATCTCAAAGCAAAGTTCTAGTATCTAATTTCTGGTCCTGCTTTATTTACATCCTTCAAGATTTATGGTCCACGTCAGGTTTCATTTTCAAGCCCAGGAGTGCGACTTGATTTATTCCCATTATAATAGTATCTCCACTTTCCAGTTCTTCTCTCAGATTCCTTACAGCATACTGTGTAGGCTACAAGCGCTATATAATCTCCCTGAGTGTTTGTATCAGTCATCAGCGTTTATAGGGTATCAACCTTTATTCATCCACGAAAAGTCAACTGAGCTCACTTGGTTTTTATTACAGCAACACTCTGGTTTACATTCACAGCTGGGATCTGCAGACTGTGGCAACTTACTTTGTAGTCCACTGAAGTCTGAACACTATTCTCAAGGGCAATGAAACTGTCACTAAGGAAGGGGGGAATAGCACAGAGATGGGAACGAGACTTGAACTTATATATTTGACTAGACAATTTGATTTATATGAGACTTCACTTGATGTATAAAGACAACTGACTTTAGCTGTGGGGACTTAAAAGGAACAGACAACTCTGCTTGGTGTGGATATGCTTTTGCATCAGCGAAAGCTCTGGCATGGGGCTGAAACTCTATTAGATATGCTGAGAGTAAGCATGTCCTGTGTGTTCATGTGTAAATGCATCTTTATGTCAATGTGACTATTATTCATTAGCATAGCAATGCCCCATGTTGGGGGTTCTTGCTTGTAAAGAATTCAAAAAATTCTAATCAGTTAGCATGTCACACATGTCCTACACGTCACACTTAAGACATCTGACTTACTTAGTTATTAAATTGGAGACGGACACTTATGTTCTGATTGGACTTGAATTGGCGCATTTATAGTTAAGGCTTGAATTAAGGCTTGACACTAATGGCATGTACTTGACTTGGATTTCTGTATTTATTTCAGGACTTATTGCTCAAAACCTGAGTTCTGGGTGTGTGAGCACTGCAAAGTGGAGCTGCATGATTAAGACCGGGTGCATATAGTCTTTGGCAGTTCCATTACCAACAAGATTCTTTGATCGCACTTCATTTGTGTGATTTGGACACTTGGTTTGCTTTTGCACATCTTAAACAGATCCATTGTCATAAACAGCCCATGGATGTGTTTTATCACTGACTATGCAGACATTCACTGTAACAACATGTCCTCCTCAATGTGTGTGGAGCGTGTCTGCGTATGTGTCACAGATCAGACTTATCAGCAACTCAAACTGATTCACTTATTTTTCTTCTGTCCTCCTGTCTCTGTACATTAAGGGAGTGCTGGTGATTTCCAACTTCAGAATATGTCTTTACAGCTGAGGGTGAAACTACATTTTTCACTAAACTTTGGTTACATTCATGCCACCTCTAAATATCAGTTTACAGTATCTGATTGCAAGGAACACAAAAGGCTAGTTCAAATATAGCAAGGCCTGTGCAGAAGCGACCACCAAATTCGCAGCACACTGCATGCCGATTAGATTTGTGTCCGACTTGATCCCGACCTGCACACGTGGCCAGAAATGATCTTACGAAATTGAGGCGGCCGTAGTTTTTACAGCCAGGCGCCGCAGCTGCTCTCCATCGACTGCAAGACCCAGGGCTTGGTGGGAAACGCCTGGTTGTCACTCAATCAAATGGCTAATTGGCTCTCAGTTTTGACAACAAACACTGAGTTTTGTATTTAACCATAAATGTCTTTATAATTGCAGTATTTGACATTAGATTGTAGGCTGCTAGTCTCATGTTGTGCATTGAAGGTTAAATCTGTTAACAAACATATCTTGAGTGGTTTAAAATAGTCATAGTTAAGGTTATTTAGACATAAAAAAGTACAAAGTATAGAATACAATGCCGGATTCACACCATTTCCAAATATATTTATATATTTACAAAGAAGTAAAAATATATCCGTGCATGGTCTGCAAACTACAAGTAGTCAACAGATCGGATCCAACAGAATGTAAACATTTCTGTGACTTCCTTCATTTTCCTTGAAGGCTGCTGGAAACTGTCTGACTTGACCACAGCTTTTTGTCATCGCCCCCTGCTGCCTGATCTCGTCCACTTTCCAGTCGCAGCGCAGTTCAACAAGCCTATTGTAACGTAGCGCCACTGCAGGGCAGCATTAACAATTTGTTACCATTGATGTCACAAACTGACTTGTTTCAAGCCCTGTTCCAGAGCATAGGAAGCGGTCCTGTCAATCACAAGGTAGCCAAGCCCTAAAGCATACCCTGCTTTATCGCATATCTTACTCTAAATGGGGCCATAATTTAAGAAAATGAACATTGTGCTGTGTTGATGAAGAATTGAAACGATATAGATTATATATTGAGGCCATAAACCCATGTTTACAATTTCAACTAAGGTAAAAAATCAAGCAATAATAAGGGTCCTTTTCTCATTGACTTCAATACAATCGGAGTTCTTTCAAGAACTTGAGGAGTCGCCCCCTGCTGGCCATCAGACAGAAATCAAGTTTAAGGCACTTCCACATTGGTCTTACTTCTCAAAACCAGAAGGCTGCCTGCTACACAGCAGGCTGAAAAAAGAAAAACCCTGAGTGGGGAACAGCAGATAGAAATCCTGCAGCACCTGGGAGCAGAGTGATTACAGAATGCTTCGAGCAGGGAGCGGAAATTGCCGCCGCTCCTCTCCACTTACTTGTCTCTCTCTCTCTCTGCTTTACATTGACATGGGACTTGAGCACGGTTGACTAGATCACACCTCTCCTCATTCACTTTCATCTACATCTTTTAAAGCTGTCCTCAGGAACCAGTTTAAGCCCCCTTCTGTAACCTGTAGGGCTCTTTGGCAGAGTGGACGTCACACCGGTGGAATCAGGGATGCCCTGTCAAAGGACATTCTCTCTCCTTTTCTGTCTTATGTGCTACAATACCGATGGATGATTATTTTCAAAAGCCACTTTCCGAAGGAGTCCAGTATATATATGGCGAGAACCTTTACGTTTTGAAAAAACATCGGTGATGGCGACGTGTGTCAGCCTTCCAAATGTTATTTAGATAAACTCATACCTCCTGTTGACTGTGAGATTTACTGATGGTTCTGCTGTACTTTGATAAGTGAGCGGCACTTTGGGAAATCATGCTCTCCTGTCTGATCATTTATTTAGATTTTCACCATCTGCTACACCAGTCTCACCCATGGGAACTGTAATGTAGTAACGACTACTAAATGCATTGGTTGGCAAATTTGATTAATTTCTTCACTTCTTGGTGCAAATTCTCACAGTTACAACAGTTTTTAGAGCCCACAATCCCTGCAGAAATGTAATCTAAACACTCCCAGAGGATTCAGTAGCCTCCAAACCGTATCGAGTAATATAACATCTCCAAATGTTGTGTTAGGTGAGATTGCAGTGCTTGTGGTAAATTAGTTTTTGCAGAGTGTTAATGTATAAACCCAGCTGAGCGGGGCTCAATTTGCAGAGGACAGTGTTATGGAAAACGTGTTTTACCCAGCATGGGATGTTGTAGAAAATGGCTTTATATTTTCCTCCCTCTCTCTCTCTCTCTCTCTCTCTCTCTCTTTCTCTCTTTCCCCCTCTTTCTAGTTGAGCAATATCGTTAAATATTAATCTATTAGATGCTGTACGATTAGTAACAGCACATCTTGCTGACCTGTGCTTTCTGCTTCCATGCTCTCTGCAGTACGTGTCTATGTGTGTGTGTGTGTGTGTGTGTGTGTGTGTGTGTGTGTGTGTGTGTGTGTGTGTGTGTGTGTGTGTGTCTGTGTATGCTCGGTAGTTTTAAGGGCATTAAAGTGTGAAAGCGTTTCTAAATTATAATAAATTGCTCTGGGGAGGGGTTAGATGGATGCCCCGCAGGGCTAATGGAGGGAGCATCACTCTTCCATGTAGAACAAGAAACTGCAGTCATATCATAGGTATACACAAACTACGTTCTGCATGTATACACACGCACAAATGAAAGACACACACACTGCTTTCCCCATCGTCTCAACCGGACTGATCATCCTCCTCTGATCATCTTCCCCTTTTCGCCCTCCTGCTCAACCTTTTGCCCGCCTCTTTATGTAACTTATAACTTCATCCTTCTTCTACTTCTCTCTTCCTCTCTTCAGTATGAAAGAGGGGAACTTGATTTCTCCTCCTCTCTCTTTCTCCCACATTTCCCCCAACGCCGCTTTTTCTCTCTTTTTTTTATCTGTCTCCCTACCCAGTCAGGTTTAATCCTGTTAGTCACGGTAGATATATGGGGTCCTGCTCACTCTGTTTGACTCTCTTCCAGAGAGACATTCCCCAGAGGGACCCTATGGATTCAGTTGCACACACACAGCGCACGTAAGCACACACTCCAGCAGGGAAACATGTGTTTACAAGAATACACACATGCATACATTGAATATACTCACTTTCAACGTTGCATATGTCTGGATCCAAATTAGTTTAAAGCGAGGGTTTCATGAACTACTGGAGAAACTGGTGGCTCCATTTAAATTACATTATACAGTACATTATGCGGTGCATTATGCTGCCTTTAGACAACATATCCATATACTTTGGCTCTTGACTGCGTCTTTGATGCATGAAATGAAACCCTCACCCAGTAACCATCAACGTGACCACAATCTCACAGTTGTGAAATCATCTTAAGTACTCTATATCCGTTTCCATCTCTATTTCTTTTAAATTGTTTTCTTTTAAATATTCTCTGATCAGAGATTATTTTCCTGCCACAAACTGTTTCTTATTTTTTACAATTATTGTCTACTGGTATCCACCACATTAAGCATTGATGCTATTCTGTGTGATTTTCTAAGTGTAGTGATATTCTACAGTAATGCAAAGTAATCTACTGAAACCGTCTTTTTGTTTAAAACAGATCAAATTCAGAGGAAGACAGACAACAAAAGAGAGATTTTGATTCAAACACTGATCCTGCAGTAGATTGATGTTTTCATGTCAGCCCACTGAAATGTTAAGATTACCCCCTTCTTCCCTGAGATTACTGCACCGTACCAGATCATTAACCCTCGATTTCTCTAGTGTGTTAGTGCTCTGCTATGAGACGGTTCAGATACGAGGATGTACAGTCCATGCCTTTGCAGTTCCTGTCCTTTTTTATAACTGAAAAAGGAGGAGGAGGTAGATCAACTTTCAACCACACATTTTAGGTTGTCAGGTCATTAACACCTAAACTGTTAACGCAGGCCTGGGAAAATGTCCTGCTCTGGGGGTAATGATTAGTAGACTATGCTGACATCTGACCACTTATTGTAACATTACTGTAAGTGTTGACAAAAGATATTTTTTTGTGTGTGTGTGTGTGAATATACTTTTAGTTGTACAACAGATTTTTTTTTTTTTGATTCATTATGCCCTCTTTATCTTTCTTTTTCTGTATTTCTTTCTATATTTCTGTCTTTCCTTCCTCCCCACCTATCTGTCTCTCACATTTTCAATAGGGGGCAGTTGCCTGCCTCATGGACCAACAGCAGAGGTCTGTGTGTGTGTGTGTGTGTGTGTGTGTGTGTGTGTGTGTGTGTGTGTGTGTGTGTGTGTGTGTGTGTGTGTGTGTGTGTGTGTGTGTGTGTGTGTGTGTGTGTGTGTGTGTGTGTTCACATGGGCCCCATTCTGATTCAGGCCTTGTCTGTGGGCCCCCCTCTCATTTTAATTAAACGGCAGCTGCACTACCCCTGTCCCGTCTGCCATCCCCTTTTGTATGTGTGTGCGTGCGTGTGTGCATTTGTCTTGTTTCGACCCAGCGTGCCCTCGCCATGTGCCAGTTTTAAGCCATATTGTACCCAGGACTGTTAGTGTCATCCGTATGGAAGACGAATTAGTAGGCAGGAGGCATAAAGGGAGGAGGTCTACACAGCCAGTTCTTCAAATACACACACATATTCCTATGTAAAAACTGTCAATCACAAACACATGCACAAGTTATGCAGCATGTTCTATATGTATCAGGATATAGATTTAAAAAGACTTGAGGCTGACCTAGAATACAGATGAATTTGTTTATTGTCATTGTAACAGGTTCATAATAGACTAAATGCCTGTGTGTGTGTATGTTAATGTGTGTGTGTGTGTGTGTGTGTGTGTGTGTGTGTGTGTGTGTATGTTAATTTGTGTGTGTGTGTGTGTGTGTGTGTGTGTGTGTGTGTGTGTGTGTGTGTGTGTGTGTGTGTGTGTGTGTGTGTGTGTGTGTGTGTGTGTGTGTTTCAGATACAGAGAAAGAGACCAGCCTGTATTTTAATATAGACGGTGTGAGTGCTATGGTAATTCTTAGAAGTTGCCGCCTATTGCATCAGTTTACAGTCAACAAATAGAATCAGCTAAAGACAAACTAATAACACTGGTAATGAATGTGTTAGAGACTGGACACAAAAACAGATTTTTACAGGGAGCCAAAAAAAAGTTGTAATGGAATCTACACATGTCTATTACATGTCATGTATCGTCTCTCTGCCAGCTATAAGTTTTGAGATACACTGGCAAGAACATATTTGTGAAAGGAAAATTTTGATCTGGTGCTAAAAGGAGTAAACAGCTAATATGAACAAAGGTTTCGTTGACTTATATCGTTCGTTCAAGCTTTACTCAGTAAAAATAAGTATAGGAGCAAAGACAAAATATAAAACTATCATGATGTGTTCAAATTTAATCTTGTAAAATGACTAAATACACTTATACATATATTTGAAGATGTTTTCACAGCAAAATCAAATAGATATTAATGAGAGAATTATGACATATATAACACTAGCTCTAAGCAGCTTATGATCACAATTACTACTTATGCCACCTTTTTATCAAAGCAAATATTTGAATAGAAATACAATCACCTCCTTAACTATTAACTAAAATTACGTGTTTTAACTACTATAGATGACAATAACAAAGCAAAAAGATGACATTTTGAATTTTTGACCGTTTACATTGTCTTTGGCAGGGTTAAAATGATGTAATGCAGTAGCCATACCGTTATATACCGTTATTGTCCATGCTTCAAAAGTTTACTGTGATATAAACATACCCCCCAGCTCTAGTCAACAGGGATTTGGACAACTGGACTAAAAATAATTATATATATATATATTTATATGAGAAATAACTCTACTTTTCATTTGATTTATACCTCAGTAAACAGTTTAAACATGAGTTTAATATAATAAGGTTCAAGCAGAAATGCATGTGTTTGTGAAGGACTGATTATAAGTCTGGATAAATGAGACTTGGATTATACTGCATGAGTTGTGTAAGAGTTTGTAAACGGATGCAAACCCGGCCCCCCTTAACTTCAACTCATCAAGACTTTTCTCAGTTTTTTGTTTTATTCTTCGTTCACCGTGGAGGCGACTGGAGGTAACTGATCTACAAATAGTCATTTTAGGAAAAAAATATTCCTTTAAAGGTCTGGTTGTCTCTTTCTGTGTTTAGCGCTTCCTGACATGTGAATGAGTCAAATAACTTTGCTTGTATTGTCCTAAATAAACAAGGGACATGTTAAGTGTGACTGTGGTGAGAGCAGTAATACAATGCCTTCAGATCCTCTTAATGGAGCTGTTTGGCATTCAAAATAACTAGTAGGAACGATCAGGGTGAAAGCACAATAAGTCAAGGTTCTCTCTATTTGCCTGCTTGTATTCATCCTATTTTTCAGTGTTTCATCTGTCTCTTCATATGAACATAATGGTGAACATTTTCTCATTGTGTGTTTTGTCACAAACAGGATGAATAGTAAAGGTAGCTGCTGCAGAGTGTGTGTGTGTGTGTGTGTGTGTGTGTGTGTGTGTGTGTGTGTGTGTGTGTGTGTGTGTGTGTGTGTGTGTGTGTGTGTGTGTGTGTGTGTGTGTGTGTGTGTGTGTGTGTGTGAGTGTGTGAGAGGGAATGTGTGTTTATGTGCATTAGTTGAGGGCCAGATTGAAACCTGGTTGATGTAACAAAATAGTAATTGAAATATTTTTTCAGTACATGTAGCGCCCTTTTCCAAATGTGCTGTATTATGCCCACAATCTCTCTCTCTCTCTCTCACTCACACACTCACACACTCTCACACACACACACAAAAACAAAATGCCCAAACACAAGGTTTTGGGCATAGGGCCCATGTTGCTACCCAGAGATTTGGCGAGTAACTCAACCCAGAATCTTTGTGTATGATTGTGTGTTGCCAGGGCATTACAGCATCTCTAATTCCCTCAGCCAACCAAACGAATGTTGCGCTACTTGTTTTTCCAGTAGTTTATTGTGTGCACAATGAGGATAAAATGTATAGCAAAGACAATGTGGTTTTTTTAAGCAAAATATTAAATTATTCAAAAACCATGGAAGCTGGTGAAAATATTCCATTCCATTTCTCTCTCTGATACTGGTAAAAACGTTTTGGGATATGTGGTCAAATGTCAAGAAAATTAAAAAGAAAATCATATACCTGTGATCTTGTTCTCTCTCACACACTCACACAAACACTCAGATGTACATACTCTTAGCCCTCTCTGCTCCTTTCAGGTCTTTCTATGGATCTTTTGATGCCTCCCATGCTTTGGATCAATAGACTGACTATCTTCCCTGTTGGATTCTACACAGATCCGTTGTCGAAACAGGGCCGGTGGCAAGTCTGCCGGGAACACACACACAAACACACAATAACCAGATGCTGACTAGAGACTCCACTGTGATATATTGACAAGATAGGATTCTGCTGAATGAACCCTGACCTCCTGAAAACCAATATGACTGGCAGATTGACCGGGGGGGAAGTGATCTGATTGACAGATTCAATTCACGTTTTGATTTATTGACATTGTGTGTTAAATGTGTGTGCATGTGTGTGTGTTTGTTCAGGGAAAAATCAGATAATTAACCCTTTGATTCTCTCAGATTAAAATGCATATTCAAATTATCAGAATTGCCGAAAATGAAGATCGTATTTGTGATTTTTCGCTAAATAACACCAGTCCCCTTTATGAGCCCTGCTATGATGACCTTTTAAACTTGACAAAAAGAACCTTTTAATGGGCCCCTTTGTATTTCCTCGTATAATGTCTGTTAATGCAGTAGCTGACAGGAAGTAAACTTGGACCAAATCTGTTTGACAATGATAAGGTCTACAGTGAATGTACTGTTTCATCAGCATCATAAACCACAGGGCAAAACACTCAACAAAATGGCATTTATAGTCCTGAAATCATCTCTCTTTCACCTGTTAAATTCTCACCTGTAAATATTGTATGTTTGTGTGTACACTTTCGCCTGTTGTTGATAAGGTGACCGCACAGTAAGAAGAAAATGGAATCACAATACAACACAATAACATCTTCATACGGAAGCCACAGCTGCAAGACCCAGTCAAAAAAGAAAAATTGAATCACACCTCAATCAACGTCTAAGGCAATTATGTCATAAACAATTAATTCAAAATAGATGAAATGATGCAAACAATGTATAGAAAATGTTTGGTTTTAGTCTGTACAGTTGTAATGCGCGGGTTGACCCAGGGTCAGGACAGGTCAAAAATGTACAAGGTCTGTTATTCATAAGTAGTGAATCACTGCACGTCATATCGTCATTGAATTTTGAACGATGCTATCGCACATTGCAGATTTTCCACATCGTGCAGGCCTAATCACGATCATCTTTCCAATGCTCCCTCTGCATAGCGAACTCCACTTGGTATAATCTGTTTGCTGTATTTATTAGAGGGCAAAGACACGGCTTAACTCACAGCATGATACCTTTGATACATAATTACAATCCTAACAGGATTTAGGAAAGTAGCTGGAAGAAATGTCTATTTTAGATAACCTTCTATCCATCTGCACACACATACACACACAGATACTAACAAATATCCTGATACAATCGGCAAGCCAATTAGAATCATATGATTTTATAAGGAGTGGGTGATGATGTTTATTGTTTAGGGTGAGAGTTAATGCTTGTGTCTCATTAAGAGAAAATAGTGTGGGTTGATAAATTGTTCCCTGAGTGCGACTTAATTCTTCATATCCATGAGCTCAGTTTAACCCATATTGTTCACATCTAATATTACACGTTTACAGATATAGTGACATCTGTAATGATTTATTTACATGGCCTGCAGTTCACCTCCACACACAACAAAAGGATGAAGAACAATAATAATATTACACACACGGATAAATTACATATATAGTAGCACTTAAGGTATGTGCTTTAGATTTTTACAAAAGGTGTTAATTGAATGGAATTCAAATAAAGCCCAAATGATTAAATGCAGCTATAAAAGTTATTAAATCCTCACTTTCCTATATGGGGTTTTATTTAGAAGTAATTGTTGAATAATAAAAATCAAAAATGAATGTTTTTTCTGTAAAAAGACAACTGTGACTGGCATGTCGTTCACGCATTTCAGAGGCTGCATAACAAATTGTTTAACAGCTATGCAACCATTAAAGAATCCTCGTCTTTGAGTGGCCTGCCTGCAGGCATGCAGACTGCGTGGTCCAAGACAATTGGAAGTAAAAATATGCGTTTGGACCCTCTAACCACAATACTGAGTTGAATCATAAGGAAGAGATTGCCTCTGATACCCAGAAGACACATATTTGACAATATTGTTACAAGGCTTATTATTCAGCCGAGCAAAGAAGAGAGCTGCTTTTGGGTACACTGTCATTTGAAAAGTAAAGCAGTTTGGTCTTTGGCAGTAGGAAATATTCATTATTGCTTTTTTTTATTTTTATCCATGGACACATTACATTATGTGTCAAAAGAGATTCAATTGAGACAGAATATTGCCTGAACAAGCAACATGGGTAGTCATTATTGACACAACCCCTCACAATATCCCAAAGTACAAACCATTGACAGGCCAAAAGCTGATTTTGTGATTTTGTGCACATGCCAAACATGTTTCCATTGTTTATCTGGTATAATGTGCATCAGATGACTCTTAATCCAATGGGAAATGCTGGTAAATGGTATATGGACTTTACTTGTACTAGTGCCTCTCTAGTCTTCCAACCACTCAAAGCGTCATTGTCATTCATTCAACCATTCACACCCATTCAGGATTGGCTAACCTCTCATGCAACGTTTAAACACCGTCGGCAAAGCCTAGCAATTTGGGGTGTCTTGCCCAAGGACACATCAACATGGACTGGAGGAGCCGGGGATGAACCGCCGATCTTCTGATCGAAGGACGACACTCTAATTCTGAGCCATAGCTGCCCAGCTGACCAGGCACATGTTGGGTTCTGGAGATGGTAGGAAGTTTCTAGTAGTGTTTACTCAACACTCTAAAATCTGCATTCAGAACCACACTGGTGAGACCATTCAAATGAGCAAACATCAAGGTAATGGAAGTAAGAGATAAGCCTCTCCATATTTAAAGATCCACTTGTTTATTTGACATCTTCTGCACGGAAGAATATTCCTTTAAATAATTATTTTTTTATTTGAATAACCAGCTTACAAATTAAAAATGGACACAATTTGTACTTTTTGATGGGCCACATATATTTCCATTTTTCTTTGCCAAAATCAGTGTGATTTAGCCTTTTCAAACAGTGAGATTCAACACGTATGTTCCATTTCCTTTTTTTTTGCAATATGTTTGTATTCTCCAAATACTATTGTTAATAATTTTAAAAATACTGTGGACTTCAGTACCCCTTATTGCTGGAAAACCAGGGCTGTTATAGAGTTGCACTTGACCAGAGCAATAATAACCCGAGAGACAGAGCAGAGCAATTAGAACGGAGGGCCAGGGGATCTGAGCTCTATTTTACCAGGAAGATACAAATATTTTGGGACCTAAAATCTCACTTAGTTGCAAAACTAATCTATGCTCTCTGACCCAGCCAGTGACTGTCAAAACCTCAAAAGGCATTTTGCTTGATTAAAGAAAACAAGAAAAACACATATCAAAGTGTTTTGGGTGTCAAATTTGTTGAAGACTTGAAAGCCTTGCATATTAAAGATATTGTGTCCTGCTAATGCCAAGAACACTCTTACATTTACATAGGGGTAGGTGATCCAATTTGATCTCCTGCTTGAAAAACCTCAAAGCAGTTGTTTTTGGAAATGATATTCATGAAAAGCAGTGAAAAACAGAGTTGCACTTGATCAGAGTAATGATGACCCTGCAGGCGGAGCAGAGCAATTAAAGGAGAGTCCAGGGGAGAGATGAGAACTATTAACAGCCCTTGCTTGCTTCTTTCTCTCTCCCAGCCGCGGCGAGCTAAACTATACACTGATGAAAACATTGCTGGAAATACTGAAAAAGCACTAATTACAGAGAGAGGGGGGGTTATGAGGGAGGGAAGGAGTGGAAAGAGATGAGGATCCCCTGAGCTTCAGAGACATTTCCTGTCCAATTTAATATGTTGCATCAGTTATTTTTGATCTGCTGTTTCTTGCATAAAGTTGTACATTTTTACATCAAGTCACAATTCTGCAGGGTTTGCTCATTGAACCCAGTCCAAGTCGAGTAGACTGGAATGAAACCAGAAACTTGGCAATGATGTGAGTGTGTAGGATGTTCTCAAAATGCCTCATTGTTACTGAGATAATGACCATGGGTGCTATGTCTTCTGTAAGCTAATGTCTAATTATTATTAATCATTGAATTTCTTGCGGCTGAGAAAATACTAATTGATCATTTAATGTGACATTAACAAAAAAAAAAATTCTGGTTTGTCTTATAAAAGAGAGAAGGGGTAGACTGAGCCGGATAAAACAACAAACACAAGAATCGTTCTATAATGGGGATTCTTTTTGGTGCCGTTAAAAACAAAAGCTGGTGTGATTTCCGGTTTATTCCGATTTTAGGCACGACAAACCAAGGGCATGGGAGTCTGTCAGAGTTGGGGGTGCTGAGAAAAAATGTATATAATGACTTCATATTAAAAGAAGCGCAATATCATGATTTTTAAACTAACAGTAAACTGATATATCTAGTGTCAACATCCAAACTAGAGATGCTCATACAGGCATTTATCTCTTCTCACATTGATTACTGTAAAGCTCTTTTCTCCTCACACTGTACATCTGCTCTTAACCCTTTGCAGGCTATCCAGAATGCTGCCGCCAGATTACTCACTAGGACAAATAGACGGTCTCACATCAGCCCCATACTCAGATCTCTTCACTGGCTCACTGTAGCGTAAAGGATCCTCTTTAGAATTCCAACTCTCACTTACAGAGCACTACACTGTCAGACTCCTGCATGTATGACTGAACTACTTCACCCCTATTTACCAGCCCGCCCTCTCAGGTCAAACATGTACAATTTTACTTCTGTCCCAGGAACTTGCCTTAAGACCCGTGGTGACCGAGCATTTGAGGCAGTAGCACCAGAGCTATGGAATGCTCTGCTTGCACACCATCGGATTGCTGATTCTGTGAATTCGTTTACAAATCAGTTGAAGACATTTAGACCGGCGTTAGGGTAAAATTCATGCTCCACATCTGCTTTTAATCTATGTTTTTATTGTGAATTTTAATGTCTATTGTGCCTTTCTTAACACGTTTCATGTTTTAAAAACCGACCTTGTAAATTGATGGCCCTTGTATGGTCACCTTTTGTTAAACCGTGTTTTCTTCTTGTCTGAAGCACTTTGTGACTTATGTCTGTGAAAAGCGCTATATACATACATTTTACTTACTTACTTATTTAGTTGCCAAAACAGGGACATAGAGGAACTTACATTATTTGCAGTCCCAGCTGAATTTGCACTGAAAGCTGTGACCAGGACTGCTTACAGGTGAAGAATGAGCATTCCCTCTACCAAAATAGAAGTCCAACCTTGGTTCCACAGGTCAGTGCAGTTAGTTCAGAAAGCTACAGAGAATAATTCTAAATTGCCTGTATAAGAAAGGTTAACCTAACAGGGTCAAACATCAGCAATATTTAAAATGTCACTGATAGGATGAGGGGTCGTGTGTGTGTTTGCGTTAGTGTGTGTTGGCTCAGGAGCAACCCTGGCAGAGGTAGAGAAAAGCTATCATGGCCTGGCCTTAAAGTCACGTTTAATTGGTGTATTCCCTCAAGTAAATAAAAAAGGTGACATTTTCTCTTCGTGCCTGGACTGGAATGTTAAAAACCGATGGGCCGAGGTCCCTGAAATGTCAAGGAGGAATAATTTCCACCACATACTCTGCCAGCTTTTGTACCTTGCCCCTGCTCTGCTCTGGGAGACTCAGAAAGGTCAACTGCACGTTTGACGCATTTCATGTCAACATTTGGCTGAGAATCAATGGTAGCTTTTCGTGATCAAAGATAAGTTGGCCACTGCTCAATTTTGTCCATTTGGCGCAGAGATTTTCTGTACTTGATACAGTGATACATTAAGGCTTAGATGTCGAATATCTACCTCTTCTTGCATCATCCATGGTGAGGTGTTTCTATCACACTCTCACAACACACACACACACACACACACACACACACACACACACACACACACACACACACACACACACACACACACACACACACACACACACACACACACACACACACACACACACACAGACTGAAAGCGCCCCTGGCACAGTAAACAACTTTAAGCACCCTGGAAAACAAACAGACAAAAGCACGCCTTTGACATGAAAACATGACAATTTTCCTCTAAGAGCCTCTTAGGAAAATAAAATCCTGAGAGAGAGAAAAGGGCTTTACTGACAAGAACAGACATCATTGAATAAATCCATGTTATTTATCATCTGGCATGGCTCTGTGGCCGGCTTTAGGCCAATGCGCCATGAATTACCTGCTGCAACATCAAAACACTCTCATGTAACCATTCAGCCATTTTAGGCCTCAAAGCATCTTAACAGAAGCAGCATACTTTGGCCCACTGGCTCGCAATGAAATGATTTCAAAAACCAAGAAATGTTTTCTAAGTGTTTGCCTCCTTCTCTGTATTGGCCTCCTTCTCTGTATTGGCCTCCTTCTCTCTGTGGGTTTAATGGTATATTAGATGATGCTAATAAAACCTAGACTGGTCGAGTTTGATGCATTCATTGACAAGGATTTGTCGGCACTGTTTCCTCTCTGAAGGAGACTTACCATTCCCCCTAAACCCTTCCTTGTTTTAGGATTTATGACTTATGATTATGTAGGCTGACGCATAAAGTGGAGGCTTTCTCAACCTTTGATGTCTGTGTTGTGGAGGTTGATAATCTATGTGGATTGCAGAATACTTCTATCGTATAATGTGCTGACTCAATCACCTTACCAAATACAAGAGGCATATTTACATCAAAACTGAATAGCCAGTGTACCCCATCATGTGATAGACTCATCAACAAAATGGAGTTCATGTTTAAAGCCACTGAACAATAAAATACAGGGTGTCAGATTAAAATGTTGTGTGTCGATGGAAACCAGAGGAATAAACAAGAGATTTAGGAAAAAAAAGAGCAAAAGAGAGCGACCATAAAATTGAACACTGGAATTGTCTCTCTGTAAGCACCTTGCAGCATGTTCATTTTTGTTATTTGGCTGTGCCAAGTACTGTGATATCACAGAAAACTAGGAAGATTTGAGGAGACAGACAAAACAAAAACAAAAAAATAAATAACTGATTGGAAAACACATCCAACTCCTGACTGAGTCAAACTCCATCGATGCTGCTAGGCAATGCACACAAACCAATTAGAGAAGCCTTCACTGCAGAGCCTGAAATTTAAAAGCAATAAACAATCAGGCAGATAGACAGCCCCCAAAATTATATACACACACTAGAGGTCTATTATCTCATCTCCCAGTTAACAAGCAAGTGCTTGATTAACAAACAAGAGGCTTAACAAGCTCTGATTGTTTAACGATGGGTTGCATTAGGGAAAGATTTTTAGAGTGATGATTTATTCCAAACTGAATGGGACTATCTGGATGCCATCAACAGATCACCATTAGATTTGGAGCAATGACACTTCTAACACGTGCATTTTTGATTATGTTATTCTGCTCATAATATTCACAGAAATTATACACCCAAATGTGACCTTAATATCACCATGGGGGATCCAAATTAACAGATGGGTAGCCCATGAACCAAAATTCTAAATATATATCACTCCTAGATTGATGGTTGATCTTTTAATTCAACACAGCAGCAAAAACAAAGTTTTTAGGGTTTTAAATGCTGGTAAGTTTGGTTTTCATCAGGATGTTGTTGTTGTTTTTTTCATACATTTTTTTAAGTACACATAGGAGCTCTGGACATACTGTTTATGGGAAAGGTATGTTATAGTGTGTTGTAGTACAGGTAAAGCGACAAGTTGAATAGCATACACACTTCCACACGTATACACACTCTGATCATCATAAAGTGTGCTCTCTGAACAAAACAAAGTGTTGCAACTGACATAAATTGAGTTCAAAGACGGCAGTCATTGAGAAGCTTGTAATGAAGTGTAGCTTCTGAAGCTCCTCCATGCTCTTTCTACCTTTTGTTCTTGTGTTTACCATCAAACAGACCAGTGACTATATAGGAGGCCATTGGGATGAAAGAGAGACGGAAAGGGATGCCTTTGGGCATTTCAACCAATCCCATCTCCTTCATGAATGTCAGTCATGTTCAGACACCCAAGACAAACGCTGTATGCGATGATTTAAAGAGCTCTGTGGACCTGGAGACGAGGCAGGGAATTGTTCAGCCATTTCCCAATCCCATTATGACAATAAACGGTACTATTTCAAATAGTAGAATTCAAATTATGAGGAGCTTTTAGTTTGGATGTCTCAATTCAAGAACCTCTTGAAGTTTTGATTTTATACTAAAATGTGAATACTTTATGCATGTCTAAAGGAATTGAGGACGTTTCAGCTCATTTACTCTTTGAGATGTGAAGTAGTATATTGAGCTGACAAGTGGGTTGCTTGATATATAGTGCCACTCACTAGTTACTTACATATTAAGAAAAAACAAGTGTTCCTTGCATATTCAAAATGACCTGTCCTTTTCAGTTTGCCCAATTGCACATGTAGTTGTCACTGAAATGGAAATCTTAACAATTTGCTGCTGTACCACCTCATTAGATGTTTGTTCTGTTCTTTTCTATTACTTTGTAAAAAGAATATGCTGATTTATCACTTTTAGACTCGTCTGGTCTACCATCTTTGTTGCAGCCTTTGAGCCGGGTTACAACAAACCTTAAAAACAGAGTGCTTCTATAGTCTAACCATTTAATAACTGCAGGCCAGTAGGTGGAATCACAACTTCATGCTTTTGTTTTCTGTCAACATTAAAGTGAAACAATCTTGACGAGATAAAAATAAGTCGGTTTTGTTATTTCGGTGACAAAATCATGTCACAGCAAAGCATTAGAGGAGAGAGGAAAAAAGTTACATATTGTGGGTTGTATGAGTTATGCCTTACTGCTCTGGTAGTACAAATTCATCATGTTCGTCACAACTGGAGGATGATGTTTTTAATTGCTACAACCTTCAGTGGCACCGAAGCCTGGCCTTGAGGGACCAGGCAGAGTACGTCCATGTGTGTGAAATGTGTACTGTGTGTGTATATGAATGTGTGCATGCATGTTTTTAAACACACACTAGCTCTACTGCAATCAGGATAATTATAGAAGACATGTTTGTTTGTTATGCCAGTATCCAGCTTCTTAGTGAAGCAGGGTAAAGGGATATTAAGATGTTTAATTAATAGCTACAGATCATTACAGCCTCATCTCATAAGTCTGTCATAGAAACTGCAAAAGTTCTGTCCATAACCTGGTGTTATAATAAACCTATTTAAGTTCAGATTTTGTCTGTTAAAAAAAGTACAATTTTAGTGAGAGAATCAGAAACAAATGCAAATTGTGACTAAATACAGAGACTGTACCTGCCACGCTTTGTTTTTTTTCGCACTCAAATCCACAGTTGTCAATGTAGATTGGAAGGAGGTATTCTCAAAAGCGAGACAACACCATTGCCCACAGAAGAGTTCCCAAGGAAATATTTTCAGGACATAGCCAATTTGCCCCTGATATTGAAATAGTTCAACTTCAAGAAGGTTGCAGTGCGCACCGCATGTCATATGAAAATGGACAACCAATCACAGATATCTTTTCTTTCTTCCATAAATATAAAAACTACGGTAAATATATGGAGAATTTAATTATGTTATTTTTGTAAAGTTTTACTTGCTTCACCCACTCCGTTCAAGCACGTTACAACACAGGGTTGAAAGGTCAGACCAACTACCACAGACAAATCAAGTAGCAAAGCTACTCTGAGGGATTTTTGGTGCTGGAAATCCATTTATATTTGTTTGGACTTTGTTTAGTTTAGTCAGTGAGGCTTACTGCTAAGTTACCGCAACTTCATCATAATTGTCGCAGTGCACGTGTTTTGGTTGCTTAGTAACAGCAAGCGTGACAGGCACGCAACCTCCCCAAGCACTTTGGATAAAAGGATGAAAGCGGCACGGCTGGTGTTTTCCACACGTTTTTAGACACAACATGTGAACGGCCCCATATACACCATTCTTCTCTCGATTACTGCACGGCTTTCCTCTCCACACACATCAGGGCCCCTCACTAATGAAACCCACCTCTCTCTAACGCACACACACACACACACACACACACACACACACACACACACACACACACACACACACACACACACACACACACACACACACACACACACACACACTTGCACACACACACACTTGCACACATGCACTAGCCCCTTTTACTAATGAACCCAACCTCAACACATTTGCATCTTTCTAAATTAGCTTGATTATTTCAGGGTAATTAGCATAAGCGTATGGAAATTAAATTGGCTATAGTGGCGTGGTGGCTTCAAGGTGTTTTTCCATGTGATGCGGGGGTAATGGGCTGCATTTGATGATTTCTTACAAGATTTGTGTTCATCTTGTGTAGTGTAAGGCTGAGGTGTTTTTAGATCCCAAAAGGGAAAAAAGGGCTTGCAAATCTGATAGAACCTTACTGATAACATTCTATATTAATTAAAATGCAAGATAGTCATAGCAAATTGATTGATTGGATAGCAAATTCAGGATTTCACGTGTATCTGAGAGTGTTATCTTTGAACAGACATAAAAAACAATCTGGTGCTTTGGTCAAAGCAGAATAAAATAACTTTAACTGCAAGCAAACGCTAGTTTTTATCCTAAAGTCCACAAGCTCATAAGAAAAAGTTTGACGAAAGACTTACTGAATGAAAGAAATGTAGTCATTTCATTCTAATGTGTTTAGAGTTAAGAAGCAGTGTGTCATCTTCCTTCATCCTTCCCCATGATGCCCTCTGGTTCTACTCATCTACAGTAATAGGGGCCAGAAATCCCTCATACACTAATAACCCAGCCATGGATTATTAATTAATATGTTCAAAGTACTCTCTCTGATTCTAACCCCCCGACCACCACCACTGCTAATGTGAACTCTGTGAACTTCTTTTCTCTCATGCTCACAAAAGGCAGTGGGTGATGAAAGGCAAATGGTATTATTTTTAAATTTCTTTTTTTTTTCTAAAGAATTTAGAGTGCTCCCTGGTCATGTTAAGTGGCCATGTAATTAGAGATATGTTTCTGAGATGGGCATACATGTATATGTTTTAACAGGATGATGACAATTTAATTAAGTTAATGGTGCCATCCCAGAGGCAGGGCATCCAGTGTCTTGCTCAAGGACACATCAACAAGAATCAGTGTTTAAGATTTTTTCCCCCTGTTAGTGGGTTGACAGCGATCTTGATTGCAAAATCCATGCACAAAAATTAAGAACTATTACATGTAAGACCCATAAAACAAATGGTGTAGTAGTATCTTAGGTTCATGTCAATATCTTGGGAAAACATTTACATAGTGAGTCAAGGTTTTACAAAATCCTTTCATACCTAAATGTCAAAATTGGTCATTTGTCAGTATTTTCCAAAACACTGTTGTAAAAGCAACTAACATGAGCGTGTTCTGTGGTCTGCCAATGTTTAAGGCCTGAAGAATAGGCAACTAATACTAATTTATATCAGGAAAGATGTCCTCATTGACATTAAATCATTCAAACTAAACAATAAAATAGATTGTTTCTCATTGCCTTCAAAACTGACACATAAGCATTTTCTTGTCTGATCTCACATGATGGATCAGCAGGAAGGGGTTATTTGTCAGTGCTATGATTGAGGTTTGATTAATTAAGGCATAAAAAGTAGTTGTTAATGTTATGTAGGGAAATGTATTTAATGTGGTTGAAAGAAAACAAGGTTGATTGTTGGTCAGAAACAAGAAACTAACAGCAGTCTCCTGTGTCCAAGTACTTTGTTGATTTATCCATCTACCCTGACCCCCTCCCTACAAGGTTTTTGGTCCATATCCTAATCTCATCCAATGAATCAAACGATGCTTACGAGCAAACTATCACACTGACACAAATTTATAACAAATATGTGGTCAAGAGAGTGAGAAAGGCCCCGGGCCACGGTGAGTCCGATTTTCCACACAGATTTTCAAAGAAATCTACACATTCACCATATTTACCTTTGGGAATATATTTATTTACAGTAAACATGAGGAAAACTTCAATCATGGCCCACTGGCTCTCTCTTCCTCTGGCTCTCTTACACACAGGCACAAACATGCTTGCCTTCACACAGATAACACTGATATATGATACCGTACAGTGCCATATATTGGGGGTAATGATAACATTTATGAGCATGATACTTTTTCACAGAGGAGTGCTTTAGGTTATTGATGAGTTTCACTGTGAACCATTACTTATGAATGAAAAGAAGGCGAAAGAGAAGAGATATAGAGATGAGAAGAGGGTATGGATGTTATAGCCCCCATCACATGAACTATATTTCATCAAACCTCACAGCTGGATTCTCTGGTTGTCATGGACATGGCTCACAGGGCTTCCTTAACTTAAGGTATACTTCTGTTTTTCTTCTTTCTTTTTTTTACTCTGGGGTTACTTTCATGATTGATTTGATAGCCTACGGTAGTAAGAGACCAGAAAGAAAAGAGCAGAGAGGAAGGAACTAGCATGCGACAAACCTTTGAACTCGATCAACACATGTATGATTAAAAACATGCAGGCTTTTTCATTCACTACAATGATAACCATGTAAAGCTGTAGCCATAAAAAAAATTCACCTGTTGGGATTCCCAAGTGGTGGCACTCTTGCAAGTGTTAACAAGATGCATACGTTTAAAATCTGAATAAAACACATGTATAAGCAGAAAAATTGCTAAAGAGTTTTGCTGTTTCATCTTGAGGCTTCATAAATCATCATTGGACAGATAAGTGGAATATATATCTACACTTAGAAGTCTTGTTCTATCTAGCTTTTGAACCAAGAGAAATGTAATTAACCAGAGCAAAGTCATGGCTAATTGGAAAAAAAAGTAGGAATTATTTTTATGTATTTGATATCAGTGCGGCTGCATATTACATGTAAAGTTAATCAGAACGTCTACTTGTTAATTCACTTTGATGAAAGGAGGAGGAGGAAAAGACGGACGGGGAAAGATACAGTACAGTAGAAGGACAAGATAACGCAGGAAAAAAATTAAAAAGAAGCAGAAACAGGAAGCAAAAAAGGACATAGGAAAGCATATACATAATGGGCACAAATGTATTAATATCTGATTAATTATCACTGAAATGTGTCTGTTTTTTACAGTCCAGGAAGGGACATGGAGGAGAGAAAACATTGTGGGATGACAAAAAAAATAGGTACTGTTGACAGAAAGATGTCAGGTAAAATGAAAAAGGTTACCTCCGGGTCAGTTCGGCACCATGGAAACAACCACAATGAACATTATTTTGGAATTGTTCTCAAATATAAAGTAATTAAATATGTGCTACTAAATACTTGCTGCAGACGTGATGCAACAACAGATATATGCTTAAAGTGAAATAATTTACAGATAGCTATAGCTATCTATAAGATATAGATATCTTCAGTTGCCCTATCTCCACTTAAAATTTAGCATGTCTACATCGCTTTGTACGGTAAAATCATATCGGCCTTCACAGGGACTTCATGGTGCATTCAGGTATACCTCGTGAACTCTGAGAAAATTCAACCTGTGATTGCAAAGTACACTCCTGCAATATACTGCAGTGGAGCTTGATTTTTTTGTTTAACAATTTGTTCCCAATTGACTTTGGTTATTACAATTGTGGATTAGGAGAATGGTGACGCCATTCATCAGTACAGCCTCATATTGTAATTGTTTATTTGCTCAAAATGATGATGAGCCTGATAATGCAGCAGATCGGTTTTAAATGAGTTTCAGCTAGATTTTATGTTCGCATGCAAAACTTTTTGTTGTTCATGCTGCAAATAGTCACTGATCACAGTAGTTTACAGCAATTGAGGTTGTCATGCACTGATGGCAGCTGAGCTTGGAGTATGCTTTTGGTAATAGAAACTGAAGAGAAAAATGGAAAGAAAATGCAAATGAGCTGTTGATTGTGGACCAGCATTCCTAGTAAAGTAAAAACATAAAAAATAGAAAAATAGACAGTCAAACGCAAGAGTTTGCACAGCCAACGGTATTATTTGAAACTAATCCTTAGTCAGATTTTTGTGGAATGGATTTTGATTTGATAACCATTTAGGATGGAACAATAAAAGTGATGGCTATATTTCAACTTACACAAATTAATGAGTAGAAGAAGACAGGAGGGAGCAACATTCAAGTAAAGACATATTAAAACTAACTGCCAGCCTTATGTTTATAAAAGGAATAACAAGGCTGTGATGAACAGGCAAGACACCTTAAGCAAGTAGGAAAACGTTTTTTACACATGAATACTTTAAGGCCAAAGATGAAAAAACAGACAGGCCTGAATCAAATTCTGGCTCTTGAAAGAAAAAATAGCTAATGAAACTTGTGTATTCACTCAGTAACTGTGCTTCCTTTAATAAAATATACCACATGTAATACTATCTACATTTACATTCATAATAAGTAAAGTAATTAAAAACAAACTTGATTCGACAAAGTTATCTATTGCGTCGGTTTGCAGTGGCTTGATGTCTTTATAAGGTAGAGGTTGTATGTTTGAATGGCAGTCAGGAAATAACTTAGTGGGGCTTTCCTTTCATTACATTTTCATCAAACACCTGATTTGTATTCCTTTTGACACTCAAGCAATGTGGATTCCATCTGAGTATTCCTCGTTTTTTCTTTATTGTACATACTCATTGAGTCTGATGGAAAGGCCTTGCATGTATAACCCAAGCTACTGTATCTCATGAAGAGCATCAATAAATGTTCTGCTTTCAAAAGCCAAGGTATTTAATCCCTTTTTTCAGAGTACTATGGACACATCTCACAGCATTCCTTTAAGCCAGAGGCTTTTAGCTCCAAGGGAACCTCTAAATTGGCACTGTACAGTGTGATGGCAAAAATGGCATTGAGGTTTGTTCATTTTCAGAAAAGATTCAAAGATTAATGGCTTCCATTAATACAGAATAAAAACACCTGTGACAGCCTATACAAAGACAATCTCTTGTTCATTAACCAAACTTTTTTTGTTAATTCAAAATACTACAAAGCTTTTTCCTTGTCCTTCATCTCCTCCAATGACCAAATCGTTCATATGCCCGAGAGCCACACTAACTACTATCTACAGTAGCCAAGGCTTCCAAACATGAGCTTCAAACTACATCCCTGGTTTCAAAAGTTTAAGAATATGAAAAGAGTAGAAAATAAGCCCTCTTAGTCTAATTGCTCTCAGTGGGAAGTAAATAGTTATTAACGTATGGCAAGCAGCAAGCAGGGATTTCAAACTGGGAGGGAGGTGGGAGGAGAACGTTGGAGAAAGAGGGAGGAACATGTCATGAGAGAATGAGAAAGATGAAGGGTGAGAGAAAGGAGCAATGGGAAAGGCTGAAAAACCAGAGAGGAATGGAGTGAGAGAGAAAGCGAGCATCACTCCTGAATGACAAAGCCGCTTGCATTTTAGGATTCTCGGCTCTAAAACAATTCTTTCATGTTCTCCCTCTTTCCCTTTGCATTCTCATTTATCTGTCTCCCCCATCCACCACACATCCCCCCCCCCTCAGAGGAGGCACTCGTATTTCCCCCATCTCAGTTTCTCTCTCTTTTTCTCTTTCCTTTAATTTTTTTTTTCTTCTTTGAATAATTTACTACAGCAGGGGAGTGGAAGTGCGTTTATTTTGTGTGTGTTTGCGCTTTAAACAGAATGCTTAATGATTGCCGATGGGAGAGAGACTGCATTAATCCCATTTATGTTGAGACCTTTTAGATGTACTGACACCCGTGGCAGACAGGCAGGGCCCTGGCAGTGTGTGTGTGTGTGTGTGTGTGTGTGTGTGTGTGTGTGTGTGTGTGTGTGTGTGTGTGTGTGTGTGTGTGTGTGTGTGTGTGTGTGTGTGTGTGTGTGTGTGTGTACGGGGCATGGGGGCTCGTTCACCACATGCACACGAATGATCCCCCATCACATCTGTGGGAAGAACCCCCCCCCTATCACTCTGACTGTGAGTGTGTGCATGTGTGTGTATGTGAGAGACAGAGAGAGGACCAAAATACCAGCTCTGTGCCTCCACCCTCGATCAAGGCCAGGCCTTTGGGGCATCCCCCCCTCACCACAGTTGATTTGAAAAACCTCCTTTTGAAATTCACATTTTCTTTCAAACTATATGTATTTCATACTATTTCTGCATTTCCACAAATATGGAAAGGGCTTTGAAAACTTGCATCCGAAGGAGGCACATATCATTGAATATAAAAGCATCATTTTCAAATGTTTTTCTGAGCGCTACGGTTTCCTTTAGGTGTGTGCAAAAGACAGAAGTCAAAGATGGTTCAATTAGTAATATAGGAAAAAAAGACATGTATTTTTGTGTCAATGACCATTTGATTTACTGTAGTTCTTAAATGTATAATTGCTTTATATTAATAATACACATGCACTAGACACATCTTTAGTGCTTTCAGTGCCTGAAATGAGCTTAATTACAGATTGGAGGGTTTTACATAGACAGCTGTACTTGCAGAGCAACTGAGAGCAGTGACATCATCACGGATGGAAATGGAAATTAATCATGCTCTATTAATAAAGCTGCAATAAAGTGAATGACTTTGAAGGACAAAAATCTTTGCTCTGAGCAGTAAAGTGTAGATTATCGCTTTAATCTTTTGCATGTTTCTGATACAAGGCCTGTATTGTGTTGGCCTGTGAAGCGTACGTCTGATCTCCAATGAAAACTGAATTGACATAATTTCTTATCTTGGATTTCATATAGCGTTATCAACTGTTGACTTTTAGATCAACTACTTGTGCAATCTAACTTGAATACACTTCACTGCATAACACCTGCATGGTTTACAGCTGTACAATATCCCGTCTTAATTTCAATATATCAGAAACCCCATATATAGATAAAGACTGTGTGAAAAAGTGAAAAAATGATGGAACAAAAATGTAGGAACAAAAAAAAGCTGTGTTTTCGAGAATGAATGTAGAAAATATGTTGTGTTCCAGTACATCATGTATTGGAGCCACTGAAAGCATCACTCGGTTAATTTATTTACCCCATTTATTGGCACATCTGAAGGCCCTGCTCTTTCTTATACTTCACATGTTCACCTTGACAGCTAAACACAAGGCCATATTCAAAGTTTAATCTCACCCATTAATACTAGTCTGCCTGATGCAGCACTTTATAAAAACTATTTCACCCCTTTGCAGCTGCGCTCACCAGCAGATTTTCAGCACGAAGGTCTCTGGCAGTGCTCTTTGAATTTACTTTATATTTAGTCTCATTCAGTGTTTGCCTCCGGTATGCTTGCTGAATTTCTGAGCATATGGCACATTCCTCTGCAGGTCAGCATATGGCAGCACAGAATTAAGAATTAGTTTAGATTCAAGAAAGAAAGAAAGAAAGAAGAGAACGAAGAAAACATCGCTGGTTCTCTTTTTCACCACCCTCCCTCCCTCTCCTGATCTCCCCTCCTCTACATCCATCTGTCGTTTCTCATAGATGCTGGGAAAGTGAAAACGGAGAAAAAAAAATAAGTGAAACATCTGATGAAACCCACGATGGTGTGCTGGAGCTGACAGTGTGGCCACTTTGTGTGTGCGTGTGACCATGTGTGCACAGAGTCGGCATGTTTTTCTGTTCACGCACACAACCATGAGGAGGGATCTAATTAATGGACTTGTGATTTAAGTATAGGCGAAGCTGTAATGCCATTTCTTTTAGCTTTTAACACAATGCGAGATGCATCATTTCCCACCACACACTTTTGTGTTTAGGTTTTAATGAGATTTAAAGTGTAGGGCTATTTAGATTATCAATACTATTTTCTAAAAAGGAGTTTTTATCTTGATTGCAGTGTGTATGTGAGAGAGCGAGAGATATCGTTTTTTTACTTTCGTTTTTGAAGAGAGAGACAAAGAAAGAGAGAGAATATATTTACAATTTTATAATAACAGATACAAAATCCTGGTTACTTAATGCTATGACTGATCCAGTGCACCTCCAAAGTTATAATTCGTTAAGTTTTAATAAGGTAGTTGTTAAATTTAGAGAGCATGACAAATTTAAATACGTGTTTTTGGATAGGATTTTAGGAAATTAGACAAACAACCAAAATTTGCTTATTCTAAATCTCACACATTTAAAAGCAGGATTAGATATTCAGAAATTTGATGTTCTATTTCAAAATCTTACTCAAATACGCTTTACGCTTTTGCGCCCAGCTCTTGAAAAAATTTATTTATTTTAGTTTTTAGCAAGCATTCTTCGATTTAATACGATATGTGATTGTCCCACTACAACAGCAGTAACAACCCATATTCCAAGGATTACCAGCCTGCACAGGCCTCTGAAGAAGGAGATGTCTGAGCCGGCGTCTAGGAGCTAACAGTGCCAGCAACTAGAGCAACACTTACAATTGCAACTGTGTTGACAGAGCTAACAGTTTTTAACCTGTGGGGGAACCGAAGGGTGGGCATTGCTTTACCGCTACAACAGGGTACCACAAACCCGGGTCAGAGGAAAGCATTTTTCAGAGGTAAATGCTGTGTGAGCACTGTGCAGTGCGGCAGGATTAGCTAGCCGAAGTGCAAACACACACAGCTTCCGTTTACAAGATGGGTATCAAGGCTATTTTTCAGTTTTAACTGCGGCCCGAGTTAAAATTGTTCAACTTTTGGACCGCTGCAGCACCCGCCTCTTGTCATATAACGGTAACAACCAATCACATCTGGTAGGTATCTGTTCTTTCTTCCATAAATAACACTCTACGGCAATTATATGGAGAAGTTAATCAATTTAGTGCAGGAGTACCCAGAGTGGGAGGGCAAACAGCTATTTGACCGCAGTGAAATGTTGTGTTTGAAAGGCTCATCACCAACGATTGAAGCAGAATATTTTGTTAGATAAAAACATCTGATGATTACATCTTTCTTTCATAAATGTTGACTTTAGGATTTTTTAATGGCCTGGAGTTTATTGAAATCCTCTTTTGTTGAACACAGTTGTTGTGATGCGATGCTCATTCATATAAAATAAGGGCTATTGAACGGAATACCGAATGTTTTATTAGTCCTGGTGCTCTTGGACCCCCACCAGTCCGGGTTCAAGGTGGGTCACTCGTCAGAGACGGCCCTCCTTGCGGTGACAGAGTCGCTTCACGCTGCGAGAGCGAACTCTCTCTCCTCTGTCCTGATTCTCCTGGACCTGTCAGCGGCGTTTGACACGGTGAACCACCAGATCCTCCTCTCCACCCTCGAGGGGATGGGCGTCTCAGGCTCTGCACTCTCCCTGTTTGCATCCTACCTGACAGGCCGATCCTACCAGGTGACATGGAGGGGGGCCGTATCGGAACCACGCATGCTGACTACGGGGGTTCCACAAGGTTCAGTTCTGGGCCCCCTTCTCTTCTCGCTCTACACAACATCTCTGGGTTCTGTTATTCGCTCGCATGACTTCTCTTACCATTGTTATGCCGATGACACCCAGCTGGTCTTGTCATTTCCTCCCGGTGACACCCAAGTGGAGGCACGCATTGCTGCGTGCTTGGCTGACATCTCGAAGTGGATGGCGACACACCACCTGAAGCTCAACCTGGACAAAACCGAGCTACTGTTCCTCCCGGGGAAGGGTTGCCCGCACCAAGACCTGTCCATCACCATTGATGATGCCGTGGTGACGCCAACTCGGACTGTGAGGAATCTGGGTGTGACCCTGGACGACCAACTGTCGTTCTCAGCAAACATTGCATCGGTCACACGCTCCTGCAGATTCCTCCTCTACAACATCAGGAGGATTCGCCCCTTCCTCACTGAGGAGACGGCACAGGTGCTCATCCAGGCTCTGGTCATCTCTCGCCTGGACTACTGCAACTCACTACTTGCCGGAGCCCCGGCGTCGGCCATCAGACCTCTGGAGCTTGTCCAGAAAGCTGCAGCACGTCTGGTGTTCAATCGCCCCAAGTTCTCCCACACAACTTCCCTTCTCCGTTCTCTACACTGGCTCCCTGTAAGAGCTCGCATCCAGTTTAAGACTCTGGTGCTAGCCTACAGGGCACTGAAAGGAACAGCTCCTTCCTATCTCCAGGCCATGGTCAAGCCCTACACCCCCGCCCGACCACTTCGCTCTGCTGCCTCGGGGCGATTGGTTGCCCCGTCACTCAGAGGTCCCTGCGGCCGATCCACCCGGTCACAGCTTTTTTCTGTCCTGGCCCCTCAGTGGTGGAATGAACTCCCCACTGACGTCAGGACAGCAGAGTCGCTGCCCATCTTTCGGTGCAGGCTGAAAACTCACCTCTTCAAGAAGTACTACCCTGAGCCTTCCTCGTAGCACTTACTGTATTCGTATCAGTTCGCTGCACTTATTGAATTCATATTCGTTTACTGCACTTATCCTATTCGTAGTAGTTTGTAGCACTTATTATATTCGTATTAGTCTGTTGCAATTATTGTTTTCGTAGTAATTTGCCTCTGCACTATACTTTTGCTCTGGTTTATGCTTTAAGATGCTTGTTTAAGAAAGGAGATGCACTTATGACTTCTGGTGACTAGTAGTTCTCTTGAATACCTATGTTGAATACACTTCCTGTAAGTCGCTTTGGATAAAAGCGTCTGCTAAATGACTGTAATGTAATGTAATGTAATGTGCTGTTAACTGGCTGCATATGTGATCTCACAATCGGAGGCTAAAATGCACAAATCTGATTCTGTTGCTTGCTACTGTGTATAAACCCTGTCCATGGCATAATTGTGTAAAGAGGGAAGTTGAGATGTGTTTACATAGTCAGACTTGAGAACCTTACATTTATATCCCTGGAGCTAAATATGTTGCATGTATGTGTGTCTGAGTTGTTGAAGTACGAATTAAACTGTGGCAATGGGCACATCCATGGAAACCCGTAATATCAGAGCACTCTCAAGCAACCCAATGGTACCAGCAAAAGAAAATCTCTGGCACCACCACCTTAAAGATTTATGGGTTGTACTTCTCTATCCTGAGATGATTCTTCTGTCAGCTGCCTGCTTTTGCTTTTGTGATCAACTTTTGCACATGTGGGCTTCAAGTTTAACGTCTACATTTTCTAAGGAGTTTGTATGTTTTTGTTCAAATCCAATTTTACCACTTCTGGTCTTAGACCCCTATTTCAGGATAATTGCAAATGACTTTAAGATTGCTGTTATGCAGATGGAGTTAGGCACATAATGGCATTACTGCAGACATTTCTTTTACATAAACATCATATATGTTCTTCTCTTTTAAAGCCTGACACCCTACGCTGATTACTCATACTCAGTCTGAAGAGTGATTATTTTAAATAGCCCAGATGCCTGTCTCTGTGTGTGTCTCTGTGTGTGTGTATGTGCGTGTGTGTGTGTGCGTGTGTGTGCATGCTTTGAAATCAACTTTATGCTAATCCTGTTCCACGCCTTGACAGTCTTAGTGCGGAGACACATTAGCATAACTAGCTAGGGCCGTGAACAACAGGGGTCTGTGTGGTTCACGTGCAGTACGTAGGTATGTGTGTACGTGGGAGAAAAGAGCTTTAAAGAGACAGCATGTCAGTGTTCTCCCTCGTTTGCTCTTTCGCTCTGTCTTAGTTAGAAAGTCGGCCTCTGCCTGCTGCCTCAGTCTCATTTACACCTACGGAGGTGTGGGATCTGGGAGACTCACACACATACGTACACACACGCACACACACTCTCAGGAGACCTTTTCTCAACCATAAAGCATATGGTTGAGAAAAGGTGCTTGACTTGTGCCTTGACCTGGCATATAGTCCCAGCTTTGACTTTCTCTCATTTATCCCACTTGTTCATTTTACAGCAAAGAGACACAATGTGCAAAGACAGAAATGGACATTTATGTATCACTTTCTTTGTTTCTCTCGCTTTCCTTTTCTCCCATCTCATATTTTTGTTTGTTTATAACATGGAGCATAACTCCCAGCAGGGCACTAGAGGCGGGCAGAGCGCAAACACACACACACACACACACACACACACACACACACACACACACACACACACACACACACACACACACACACACACACACAAACGTACACGCATGCACACACAGACCTCATAGCTGCTGCTGGCACCACGCCATCCTGTCTGGGCCTGTCTATGTGTAGGGGGCGAGCTGTCTGCCCTCATCAGTGCCAACATGTCGCCTATATGTACACTGCTCCAGGGGGACCTGTGTGTGTGTGTGTGTGTGTGTGTTGTCTGTTCAGCCCTTTACCGATATCCAGTGGCCATGTGGGAACAACAAAGCTCATTACACTGGTGACCCGAATCCCGTTTGATATGCGTATCCACATTTTCCAAAACACATACACACACAGATAAATATATAGGCTTGGACACATTTTTACATACGTGCTGGTGGATGCAAATGTGCGGGGACACAAATACACCACCACATTTTACAGTATTCAGCATAATGCTGCTTTATTGTGCAGCAAGCCTAAAAGATGTTCATGTACTTCCTGTACAAACTGTGCATTCAAAGAAATGATAGACCTAATTTGAATTGCTCCTAAAGCTTTGGTTACGTTCTTTTGTTCATGCTGAGAAGAAAACATTGATAAACTAAACATCAACATGACAAGCCTAAAAGCACCTCGTGTGTTAAAGTATTTTGACCGTTTCAAACTGAATGCTATATTTTCCTTTTACAAGCCGAGAGGCATCGCATATATTCATGAATAAACTATAAATACAGTGCTTTTCAGGTAAGCAAAGTCTCAGCTTTGTAAAAAAGCTGCATTTATGACCATTAGAGAAGTGCATTCACAAGGTCTTCTGATAGAATCTTTTAGTTTCGGAGCACAGTAAATTACCGATGGACCACTTATGCGCATAATAGGACAGTCTTAGCTGTGTCACAATAGGCATTCCTTAAGCATAAACATCTTTCATGACTAAAAGCAGTGACCTTGGACTGGAGATTTTTAGCTTTTTGTATTGAGATCAAGCCTAACAGAAACCTCCCATTGGAAATTTGCTTTGCATTGTGTGTCCATGTGGTGAGATAAAATCAAAGGTTGAGTCACATTTCCCACAAGGGAAATTTGATCTTAAATATCTGCAAATGAAAGAGAATCTCTTACAAAGCTGGATTTAAATTGGAAGCAGATTGGAGTCGATGAAATGCTTTTTGAGCTTTATACCTAAATATACATGTTTCCTCCCATTCTTCCTCAGTACAGCAGTTGCACATGTCTAGTCAGTTTAGTAGTGCTATAGTAGTTTTTTGGGGCATTCAATACATCGGGCTTACCTACAGGAGAGTTCTGTGCAAAGGCACTCAGCAAGGAAAATGTTGCAACTATGGGGGCTTGCTGCTTACCTAACTCAGTGTCATTCACTCAGAACTATGTCTCAATAGTCACATTAGGGTTACTTCTTACTTGTCTAAGTCAGTTTTTCCAGACTGAAGAGGATCTTAGATTAATAAAAAACAAAATGTTTAGGTCTTTTTCAAGTCCTTTTTTTGTTTTTTTAAAGCCACGAGCTGTCTTACTCCAAAGCCCTGTAGTGGTAATTGCCCTTCTCCCTTATCATGACTGGCATTTGCACATTACACTGACACATTGCTCCTTGCTGGCATTTGCCGATGAGGCAGAAGGGCAGTGTCATACACACACATGCACCGGCACATACACGGACACGCACATACTGAGGCTTGAGTTTGCAAGTGTGCACGCTCATACACACACAGGTACACACACAAGGGTAGATTGCAGCCCAAAAATATATATTTTTGCCTTAGTCGTTTCCATGCCTGTGTGTGTGTGTGTGTGTGTGTGTGTGTGTGTGTGTGTGTGTGTGTGTGTGTGTGTGTGTGTGTGTGTGTGTGTGTGTGTGTGCATAAGAGGATGGGTCTTCTCGTCCCGAGGCAGCAATGCTGGGAAGTGTCGGAGCCGACAGTGAGCGCGCTCAGTAGGTCCCCTGAGCCACGGAACACTGATCTTTATGTCAGCTCTGAGAAATGGAATCACCCTTTTCTCTGTCAGCCATTATGTGTGCTTGTGTGTGTGCGTGTGTGTCTGTGTGTCTCTGTGTGTGTGTGCGCACGCATGACAAAAGCAATGAGGAGGCAAGAGGACTCGGCCTTGCTTTGAACTCTGTCACTTTGTTATAAGTCACTGCTTTATGCTGTCTGCATACTCTCTCCATTTGAGCCCTTGCCATCTCTGCAGTTTACCCTTTATCCATGTTTCTGGTTTCCTCACTGAAACTGTCTTCCTTTTCTATCAATACATTCCTGGGTACTCCTATTGCAGGAGGACCCCTTGGTGGATAATACACCAAAAGGCACATTTGATATCCTCTAATTAGAGCAGGTGTTCATACAGACATACACCTCTCCCTTAAGGTGTACGCATGTGGTCTGGTTACAACTTGATGCTCTAATCACCATTAACAGGTGTTTGATCTCAAAACACATGGGAAGGATCCAAGCCTTGCAGATCCTTCCACTTCGCAGGCATCCTTTCCTTGTGATCCCGACTCTGGGTATGGTCGAGGCAAATAGAATGCCTTCGTTGCTGTCAGTCGATTTACTAGAACTTTAAAATAATCTGGAACAAGATTGCATCCATCTTTTCTATTTAAAAAAAAAAAGAAGCTGTATGACTTTCACACACAAATGTATCCGATCTACTTCCTCGCCACATAATGGGACTGTTTTCCTCGCTACAGCCCATTACCCTTTGGGCATTTAGTGGGAACTGTTTAGTTCACCTCTAGTGAATCCAGCGACAGTTCTCTTTCATTATTCAGCAAAGCGTGGTCTCATCTCACCATGGCTTGAACTCTGACTCCATGGACCTAACCTTAAACCCACCAACTCAAGCATGTCACTGATGTAAGCGGCGTCAATATTCAGCCTTCACTAAGACAGTCAATAATCAACATTCAGCCATCAACGGAACAATCTGAACCCACACTAGGCAAAGTAGGAAGGTTATATTCACATCAATGGGTTTTTTTTTTTTAATGCATGAGTCGATTTTATCAAATTGTCGTGTGGAGGAGAAAGAAAACATATTGTTTTCTTTAAGTTTAGTAATTCCTCTTAAGGTTTTCAGTTTTTTTTACACACCTTTTTTCATTTTCAGCCACGCAGTCAGCATTATCACTTTGTTAGTAACAGTTATGTACACAGTATAAGCTTAGAACTCGAAATAACATGTTGTGCTTCATTGTTTTATTAAATCCATTTTCATGGCTGTTTAACTGCTTATTTTTACATTCTGTTTTTGTTGCTATATCTGTTCCCGATCCTCTCGTTTTTAAACTCAGCAACTGCAGCAATGACCGGATTTGCTCAGAGATCAATAATGTTTGATCTCATCTCATGTTGCATTTTAAAGGGTTAAAGATGTGTTAATAGGAACACATGTTGCTCAGTGTAAGCTATGTTCCTGACTACATATGTGGAGCTGAAAAGGTAAAGCAAAATGTGTCAGAATCGTCTTCACACACAAAATTTTAAACTGTGCATAAAAAGAGATATTAATTTAGCCGTATAATAATGCTTTTAATTTGATGATACAGTTATAAGAGATATGACTACACAAGTTCTGCGGTAGATTCTATTTAAGATTAAGACAAAATTCTGATTAGACGTATTTTCATCTGATTTTTCTCTGTAACAGTCCTCTAACAAAGCCAATATCGTTAACCCTCCATACAAAAACAGCTCTCTGTCCTTTCCCATCGCATCCAGAAATGTCAATTAACAGCACTGTCCTTCATTTGAATATTTCTGATTATTATGCAGCTCCTGCTCTTACATATTCAAAACAGGGTTCTCAATCCAATTAAACGGGCAATGTGCTGTAAAGGCGTGGGCAAACATGATTGAAGGCAGAGCTTAGGATGACAAACAAGAGCAATCTGAGGGAGATGGAAAACCGCTTGCTGCGAAGTTAATGGAAGACTGTGTGATGATCACTGATGGAGCGGTGAATGCGTGTGTGTGTGTGTGTGTGTGTGTGAGTGTGTGTGTGTGTGTGTGTGTGAGTGTGTGTTTGTGTGAAAGAGAGGGACAAAGAGGGATAAAGAGACAAAAAGGGAAGCATGAATATATTGGAATAAAGCAGCAAAACAGAATTCTGAGTATAAGTTAGGAAAAGGAAATCAGCCTGAGATCATGTTTGTGCAGATGCATATGCTTGCAGAGGCACGTCCATGTGCTTCTCTGTGTGTGTGTGTCAATCTGCCCTTTGCTTGTACAGCATTTGATGTTACTGCTCTGTGTGCGGGGCAAAAAGACTTATTTAACATGAAATTTAGATATGCAAACTACACAGAGAGGCAGGCAGGAATTAAAGTAATAACATTTTATTTAGAACACACTTAACAAACAATTTAAAATCAGGAACAAAAAAGCAATTAAATCACTGGTACGGTATGTTATGTTATCCAGAGAGAGGGTTATTTGAAGAGAACGTTTAATTGTCCTGTTAAAAATAGGCCAAGAATCAGAGGTGGCCTTTAGTCCTGCAATCAATGCATTGTGAGTGTAAGAATGAGTACGAAAATGATGTGCATCCTGTGGAAACATATTTCAAATAAAAGTTTATGTAATTATCTTTTTTTGTGTCTATAATCGTATGTGTGCGCCTTCATCTGCCCTTGGTTCAAAACCCAATCAGTGTCTTTAAAATCCTTGCTCGGGAGCGGCCTGATGCTGTTCTGTCAGACTGTCTGTCTGATGAATGCCTCGGCGTCCCACCGGCTCGCTAAATATGCGCAGTGAAATGAGCTGAAACACGGGCCTTAATTAAAAAGTGGAGACCCACGAAGATGTGATTAAAGCAACGCTCAGCGGATTATAGTGACTAAAGCGTCTCTGAAGGCACACAGAGAGAGAAAGAGAGAGGGGGATTCAGAGAGAGGAGTGAGTGAGTGATTAAGGCTCCACTTTCTGTCTTTTTCATATCATATTTTCTCTTCCTTGACGCCACCATGCCTCATACAAGGCAAGTGCTTGTCTCTCACTGACATTCCCAGTTTAGGGCTTCAGGCCTGATGTAAAGCAACTTCCTACTGTACTATGAATGAGATGTTTAACCTCTAGCTCCATCTCACCTGTATCTTAATCTCATGTAACTATTGATGTTAGCACCATTTACGCTCTGGTTTGAAAAAGGTTTCAAATGTCTCACTGTTCACTGTTATGAATAAAACAATAACATTACTATTTAAACAGGGTGGACATTGAGTTACATACTAGCTGCCTGAGGCTGTAAGAGCCTTTCTGTGATGGTGTGAGCTGAACTGTAGGGTGATTAAATGTATTATGTCCTTTTCATGGGAGTCAGCACTCAGACACTAATGACTCAGGCCCTTTTATGGATGCTGCATTGTTAAGCAGCCATAATGATGCCTTATTAATAATGTAAAAAAAACTCTCTCTTCTCTTGTCTATGTTCGCTACATATTTTTTTCTGACTAAGTACAGTGTGATATACTGCATCAGAAGGGATATAATAAAGACAGAAGAAAATGATATGCATTAATCTGTATCATCTGATTTGCTTACTTTTAAAATACCTTGATTTTGATGGAATCCTTCATACACTTGACCTTCTATGAAATTTGAGGACTGTTTCCCTCATGTAATCTAGGGAAAACTTTCAGAAATAAAAAGTACATGGAGCTGCATTACTAGTAAGTGCGCTGTATGAGACCATTATAAATGCTTCCAATTTAAGCAAATAGGATGATGAGTCACAAATCATCCCTTTTCCGACATAGAAGGAAATAAATGACATTTCCAAAGTAAAGCAAAGGTTGGAGAACAGCACATACCCAACTTTTACCATCTTACATTAAGGCTTATTTTTCTAATCAATCATCTTCCTCTGGGCCCATTCTCCAGTATGTATGCGAATATACATTTGCATACATACAATATTCCAACATTAGGTGTCTTAGTGTATGGGTGTCAGTTCTGATATTAATCAAATCCTTTTGTGCGCTATCAGCATGTTAAGTGGGCTAGTGTTAGATAACACAGAGATAGATAGACACTGCTTTCTGGAGATAATCTCTTTAACATCAGTATGATTAAAGGCTGCATCTCATATCCATAAGATCCGTGATCCAGCAGCTCTTTTATTGAATCCATCCTGAATGAAAAGGGTGAAGGATGAAAAGTAGGTGAAGAGAATGATAGTATAGACTAAGAAGGAGGGAAGGAATAAATTAATGAATTCTGGTTTATTAATAACAACTGCATTTTGTCTTCGCTTTCCCTCTTTTTTGACAGGGAGGATGTTAAATTAAATGAGGGAAAGAGGAGATAGATGAAGGAACTGATAGAGGGAATATGGGCACAGCCACAGGAAGGGGGGCTGCTTGGGGTGCTGTATTTGAGTATGCTATATTTTCATGTTCTGTTATATTTTATTTTATTCTATTCCGTATCAGTTACACAACACCCTTTTGCACCCTGTCACCAGCCAATCATACATATTTTCTCTTTCCAAAAAAAAAAATATATATTTCGCACAGAGCAAGTTTAATGTTTCCTGTTTGGTGGCAAAAGGTGAAGATCTGCTCAGTAGAGAAAATAAAACTGCTGAATGAAGACAGTGCCAGACTTGACAGCCCTTTTGTTTAGGGTGGTAGATTTATAAACTGGTGCAAAGACATTAAAACATTCATGGAACAAGAAAAGATTCAAGAATAAGGAAAATGAGAAAAACCACAATCAGATTGGATGAATGAGTGGATGGATGCATAAATAAAAGGGTATTTGCTTATCTCATAATTATTTTCAGTGAGAGGCAAGTAAAGAGTTCTGCAATCAGAAAAGGAGACGTCTACAGGTCTCTTTATGCCAGTCAATTTCAGTCCATCAGAGTCCAAACTGGTCAAGTCAGAATAAAGTGTTGTTACTTGCTACACCAAAATGATGCAGCACAACCTGAAAATACACACTTGTCTTTTTGCATCTGCCTTTCTTACTCATCCACATTAAAATGTGATCCCTCACATTACTGGTTTCCCAACCCCCATGTCTTCAACTGACACTAACTGATTAACAACCTCTGCAGGTCTTTCTCAATCCCTCTGACCCCCCCAATCCTGTCAGACTACACCCTGTCCATCTCTTTTTAATATTTGCACCTCAATTATGTGGCTCATCTGTAGGTATATCCCTCTCAAACAGACATCATGTACTGAATGGTGACTGGGACAACACCAAAGAGAATACATGCGTTGGTAAGAGACTAACTCATAGCATGTGTGCATGTATTGTTTGCATGGGGGATACCTCAATGCTGGGGACAAACTACATGACCATCAGTTGGATGGTGAGGTCTCAGTCAGCTGTAATTTCAAATGTTTGCACTGAGTTACCAGAACAGTTGTCTTGTACTATGTGAGGGTTAAGGCCTTAAGGCCTCCTAAGTGTCGAGGTTAGGAATTAAATGGCCATTGACACATAGGTAAAATGTGATATGCTAATGCAAAACTGAGCTCAGTGAAAGAGGAAGAAAGAATCCAGAAAGTGAGAGAAGAAAAGAGTTTCAACCACAGGTTTTATTTTGACCAGCCTCCCCACTTATGAGGCAGTTTTCATGACTATCATGTTATCCATCAATAATGTACACACTTTCATCAACAAAGTCAGTACAAGTAGCTAGAGTTAGTAATCTTAATAATGAGCATTTAACCAATATATAATATATATATAAGAATTTGGACCAAGCTGTCCGAGCAAAACTCAGAAGAGCAGCTCGTCACTTAAAGGAGAAGAGCTGGTCAACCTTAAAGGTCGGCCCGCTTTGGGTGAGCCTGAAATGTCAAAGACGTTGCTAACTTTGGGGCTAACACCCTTCACTTAAATCATCAGGTGGCAAGCAGGACCCGAGAACCTGGCTTGGGTCTTGAGGAGTTGTAGCATGTATTCACCGACAAACTGTACAACCACTGCACTGCTACGTTCACAGCGATAACGTTACTGCTAACTTCATGCTCCTCATCACACACATGCTCTCTACACCGGACACTGGCTCAAGTTACGTCAGGTTTGCAATACACTGGTGGAAACCCATTACAGAGTGCCAGGCGGACACACAGCTGATGACCTAGCAGATAAACTAATTGATGCAGTGGAGACTCGCTGGGAAAGTTTCAGCATGTGTCCAGGACAATGAAGGCAACATCTGGCTACTTACTTTCCTGGACGGGTAAACTGAGGAGTGCCTGTTTCGACGTACACTGCAGCTGGCGATAAATTATGGATTTACCCTATTTGTGGTTATCGTTGCAGGAAAGCGTCTTGTTAGGCACATCAGCCACAGCGCTAATCTTTTGGTTAACGGTTAATAATCGGTTAACGGGGGTCGGATGTCAGTCAGAAAAAAAAGAAAGTCTTAATAAGCATGCCTAGAAGTAGCATTACTTTTTGTCAGAATGTGTTCACTTACTGTCTTTTCACTAGCTGTCAGCACTGGAGTACTGTATCTCACCTTAGTAAAGCATTCATTAATTCCTTCATTAGACCTATACAGTGGGCTGCTCTCCTCACTTGTCGCCTGACTTGTGCTGTCATATGCACTGCCGGGAGAATCCACTGTTGAAAAGGTCAAAGTGCCATCGCAACTGAGCAAGTGAGAGTTGCAGCTGTAATGCACAGGCATAACTGTCACAGTTTGTACTGGAATGTGTTAGCATGACACACACTCTCTACTCGTTCTCTCTGTGACTGCAGCTACAAGCGCTGTCTCGCCAGCAGATCTGAATGAGACAGCACTTCATCACAGTAGTTGATAAATTATTACCGTGGTAGATATCAGGTATTTCATATTCATAATATGATATCTGCTTTATTCTCCAAATGATTGCACATAGGCCGAAATATCAGTGATCTGTTGGTTCCCCTTGGTAATATCATTTTTTGGTCAATATAAAGAGGATAATTAAGCTAAGTTGTAATTTTAAATGCTTCTCAAAAGCATTTCTGGGAGTCAAGAGTGCGGTTCCTGCAAATTTTGTTCTTCATCAATCTAGTTAAAAATGGTTTAAATTGGCTCATAATAAGAGATCTAATCACTTTGAAGCTGCTCAGTTACTCTGCAAAATTAAGGAACACATTCAGAAATACAGTTATTGCTTTTGCATTTGTTCACATGAACAAATATCAATTTTTCTTTGCATGATGCTGCCTTCTGACCTTTATACGAAAGTTTTTTGTTGTTGTGGAACATGGCATTCTCTTTAAAAGTATTACAGTAACACAGTATTACATTTTGTGTAAATTTATAATTGTCTAATCTTGATTCCAGTGCAAATGTATTACAATTACCACTTTTGGAAAAAGCTGCACATCATAAAGAAGAAAGAGAAAAACATCTGCATTCCCCATACTCGGTCCCACAGTCCCAGTTTAATATAACTTTCTCTGCACATAAATGGCAAGTATAAAGTTTAAAGCAACACACAACTCAACAAGCTGGATTTTAACTCAGAAAAAAGGGAAGTTATGTTAACTTTCACTTCTCTCTTCTCACTGACAGCACATACACTCACACGCAGCTGACGCAATTTCCAGCTCAACCACCGTCCCCTTGCTGATTACCTCTGAAGTCAGCCTGGAGGTGGAAGAATAATGATCATAAAAATGTCATCATGCATCCTCTGCTGAGAGAGAGAATGAGAGAGTGCAGGGCTTTCCATTTAGTAAAAGGCTTTTTCAAGGGTCATGTGAAAGACGGACACAATTAATGCCCGTGTAATTGAGTGGCCTGAGAGGCTTGGGGAGGTAGAAATTATGTTTTGTCTCGATAGAAGAGATAGCGATATGTGTGCACAACATCGAGGCAGCGGAGGTGAGACGGAGGGACTAAAAATACTTAGAGGCAGGAAGTTAGCAGGGGTGTCAACGCAGAGCACTGTGAGAACACCACAACCACCTGATGAGGTGTCTCACTCCACCACACACACACACACACACACACACACACACACACACACACACACACACACACACACACACACACACACACACACACACACACACACACACACACACACACACACACACACACACAGCTGTGTGACATGCTGTCAATGACTGTTTTTTTTTCTCATAATGGAAACCTGTTTCCTCTCTTGCTGATACTGTGACCTTGTTAAAACACAGTAGAGTAGAGAGGATGAGATTCTTTTTTTCTGTGTTCAGATGTTGTAAAAACTCAGGAGAAGACACCGTTTAACCAAAAAGCGCACAGATCTCTGCACTTTGAAAATAGGCTGAAATAAAAAAAAGTTTGGTTCTTTTTTCTATAGCTGCACTATAATTCTGCAGGTATCTACTGAGAACGGTTCAATTTTTTTTGCCTGGTGTTATTTACATGTTCAAAGCAATGACAACAAATTGCATGATATGGACACAACGTGCCACAATGTTGGCTTATTAGCACTGTTATGTAACTTGCCATTAGAGTTTATGCGGGGCTTTCAATGCCATCAATATTCCGTTTAGATTTTTGATGATCAATTGTAGATAAGTATCCTTATCATAAAAGGTACTAAATTTAAAAAATCAGGGCATATGTATTCCCTCTCAACAGCTCTCAACATAGCTTCATTCTCTGCTCAGGTAGACATTACTCAAGGATAGATTTCCTGTAAATACAAATAGTTTTTAAGGCTATATTATTGCTCTGAATATCGTATAGAGAACATTTAAACAATCAAGATTCAGAAAAACAAAAAAAGGCAACTGGCATAAAAATATGAGGTGGTTGTACACTGTTTTGCATGCTAGGAGATTTGACTTTCCTGGAGTTCAACGAGTTGAGACAAAAATAAGTGTATTGGGTTCTCCCTTTTGTGCCTTTTTATCCCACTTCTAACAGAGCTAGCAGTCTGGTAATAAAAAGAGTAACACAATCTTCTCCTATAAAAAGGCCCTCTATTGGGGGAGTGAGGCCAGATGTGTTGAGCAGTGTGATCAGCTGGGGGGGGACTGCTGCTCAGAAGGTAGAGCGGGTAGTCCCTCATTTAGAAGATGACCGGCTGTTCGAAACCCCGGTCCCTGATGCTGTGTCCCTGATGCTGTGTCCCTGGGCAAGACGCTTAAATCCAAATTGCTCCCGAAGGCGGTGCAACCGGTGTGAATGGGTGGGAGTAGTTAGTCCTGATGTGCAGGTAACCAGGCGACTTGCATGGTAGCCCCTGCCATCAGTGTATGAACGGGTGTGAATGGGTGAATGACATGTAGTGTAAAAGCGCTTTGACTGGTCAAAAGACTAGAAAGGCACTATACAAGTACAAGTCCATTTACCATTTACCATCCATCAGTCTGCAAGTTAAGTATCAAGTTGCTTTTGAACCTGAGTGTCAGCACGTGCGTTTAATACCTCATTTGCAATCTTAACTTTATTTAATGTTCTTTTGCAAGTTGCTGTGTCGATAGTTCTCAGTTTGAACACATGCTCAGCTATGATTTGAGATGATGGAGGGGGTTGTGAGTGTGGAATGACCAGAAGGAAAACTAGGATTGGAAAGGAGAGGAGGAGAGTGGAGAGCGTTCATGAGTTAAAAACGACTCCTCTTTCCTTCATACATCTCACTCTCCATCTCTCCATCTCTCTTATTTCACTCCAGCTGTCCCTCCTTCCCTCCTTCATCCCCGCTTCCTTCCTGGCTGGCTGGCGGTACTATAAATACATTGAGCTAGATGTAAGATCAAAAATGAATTTATCTGCCTGACGCGCTCCCTGCGACAATTTCCAGAGCAATATGTAACTGTTTGAAGTATGGGGCGGCGCGAGGTGGTGGCTAACACAATCTTATCAAACCAGAGAGGGCTGGCTGGAGAATCTAAGCAGGCCTCCCCAGTCTGTTGGATATTATTCACTCTGATGGCTTCAAGAGCTTTAGCAGCGTGCCAGAAATACTGAGCAACTGAGAAAAGCCTGTTTCTGTTTCTGTCTCTGCCTCTGCACACAGACGTTCTTACACTTAAACACATAAATACACATGTTTGCATGTGTTGCCCTGTCTAAACACACAGGCCTAAATGGACTCACAAAGTCCCACACTGACATATATATATACTTTTTAATGCAGTCCCTTTCCTATTAAGCCTCCTCCCATAGGCAGGCGTAGACAGAATTGAAATTGGACATACAATCACAGACACACTGCCTGTCAACCTCCTACAGCCACAGTCACACACACATACACATACACGCACACACGCATTGGATTGGTCCCAGCGCCTGCCATCTGCGTGTGTTTGTATGTTGGCCTATTGTACCAGGGAATGTGTTATATTAATGTGTGAAAGTGAATGAATGGGTGTTGAAATGAGTCTTTTGATATTTGGAAAGTACAGAAGGTCAGGCTGTTACATGCTGTCAGGGCCAACGTTGTTTCTATGAAGAAAGTTTAGACTAAAGTTTGTACTCAAAGTGCGACTTGGACTTATAATCACTAAGAGCTTTGAAAACCAAATGTTTTTGTGATTATTGATTCAAACAGGAAAGCAAGAAAAAATACCCTTACCTGTACAATACAGTCATTCATGTTGGCTTGATGTTGTTGTGACTTCTTTGAAAACACTTTTTCGATGGTATTGGCAAAAGGAGGCCGATGTATTCCAGTATGGTTTTCTTGTGCATTCGGAGGCCTTCAATATTAATAGAAAAACAATTTAAAAATCAAAGCCGCAGACATTTTTGGAACAGTTAAAATTGGTTAAAGCATTGACTTCTTTCAAGGTAATCCACTGATTTAAAAAATAAATTGCATTTAAATGCTTTCAAAGCCTGAACACCTTTGTGTTAAATGCAATTTCATTAGTATTCAACTTAAAACCTGTAGCTTTAATGATGATGACATTAAAAGATTAATTGAATGTATGCAGTGACTTTGTTACAATGGAATTGTTATTTGATAGATGACTCTAATAAGGATTGCTTTTTAGAAAACTCTGGTGTAAACACACTTTGAAATGGTCAGTGCGATCATATTCCTAACAGAAGATTTGTAACCCCGCATGGGACAACAATATTTTATTTGTGCCCTAATAAACTTAATAAATCCAACAGTGAAAGTGGCAGTTTAATATGTATCCATGTCGTTAGCCGTTAGCTACTGACTTAGAATCCGCGAGAGTTTGTATGTGTTTGCGAGAGTTCGTGTTCACGTGTTTACCTTGTTACCTGAGTTCAGCAGCCAGCGTTGCAGTCAGTGTTGCCAGTTTGGGCAGGTTTCTGCCAAATTCGGCTACTTTTGGTTCAGTTAGGCTAATGATAAATAGCGTCGGGCTCCGCCTGGCAGGTGAAATTCGGGCTGCATTTGTCTAGGGATTTGGAAAAAAACTGTCAAAATAAGATTACCAAACAGGCTGTCAGTTTGTGATCAAAAACACAGGTTCAAATTGAGTAAACGTTGTTGTGTCCACTCCTATATACTATTGACTCATTTAATTTGAGAAATATTAGATGAACATGAGTTTTATTCAATCGCCATTAGGGATAATGAAGGACCTTCTTACCTTGAGGTCATCATCATTGACATTATGGCCATTTGTGTATTTGGTTGTGTGACTGCATTTGCTGTGGGAATGGAAACTGTCAATCTGATCTGGCAACACTGCTTTCAGCTTGTATCTCTAGCTTATTTCTACCCTCTTCACTTGGAGGAAGGTTGCATTTGCAGTTCTGTGTGACATATTTCCAATGCTAATTTGGATGCAGTATGTCCATTGCTTTAGATTAAGGTTCTAGTAATATAATGATGAAAGTCATGAATAAAGTTCAAGCTAAGGTATATTTTTATCATCTTAAAGTTAGAAAGAGGAACTTTATTTTTTTGTTGATTTTGGCAGTGCTGGTGGACAACAACAGTAGTGTTGCTGAGCATCAGAGTCCCTTTAGACTGCAGTATCTGACAGTCTGCCCTGTTCAGTCCAGGTTATAGTTCTCATCTGCCTCTTTTCACTCCAGCGGGCCAGATAATATAACCTGGGCCTCCAGTTGTGTGTTGTCGGTGTTGGCTCTGAGCAGGATAGTGTACTGAGCCAAAAGGCCCAATTCTTTACCCCGTTTCTACCGTGAATTATGAAAAGTATCAACAAGAAAACGTGTTTGGATATGCTCCTGAGGCGTCTTTTTAATTGAGGCATAGAAATGACTACCCTTAAGTGATCATTTTAATATATTTTCTTTCTTAGCTATGCCTTTTTTTCTTGTTCTTTATGATAGGGTGAACTCTGCGCTTTAGAATGGTGTTGTCAAATAAGTCTTTTTTAATGTGTTCCTTCCAGTATGAAATCGTTTTTCATTAATCATCTTCTATTTGAACATTTTCAATGCAAGATTTTTAAGGTCAGACATTTTGTTTGAAATAAGCTATACCAGAAGCATTGCAGTGCAACTTTTCCCTTTTTATATAGGATTCAAATATAAACTGGACAAATATAGTATTAACACATAGTCCACATGCTGGATGAAGGAATAAAGGTTTCCTGTTAACCATAACTTGTCTTTGACCTACACTTGGGGTACATTTATTTCTCCGGAGAAGATGGAACAGCTTTATATGCCTATCTATCATGGCCATGTGTTTAAATGTGATTTCACACAAAAAAAAAAAATCCATACATTAAGTCTAGGCAGGACACAACATGGCGCAAGAAAAATGCACAGTGTGGTGCAAACGCTTTCAATGCATGGAAATGGTTTTGATTGTTTAATGCGTGTCAAAATACACACAAGCTTCAGAATCCTTGGCTGTCACATAATTTGACCTGCGTGGTTGACTCACAGTAAAGTAAAAAATAGGGCACATTCTTGATATATTTATTCTAAGATGGGTTCAATGACTGAAAAGCCTTACAATATAATGCAAAAATAACAAACCAACATTAGAAAATATGCCGACACTTAAGCAACACCTCTCTTAAACAGTGTCAAAACAACTAATAAAGGATTATCTTATCTTATCTTATCTTAATTGGACACAATAATCGTTAATAATGAGGGTACATAGATTGGATTACATTAGATGTATGTGCCATCTATGTTTGTGTTTTATATCAATCGGCTTTAATCATTACATTTTATAGTCATAAGGTCAACTTCCGCAAAAAGACCCCCAAAACCTTTGAGAGCAACCCCGTTCAGTCACAGTTTTTATTCTCATGTTGCTAACAGTACTTTAACAAGGACAATTGAAAGGCTTGCTTGTGGGCACTCAAGTAGTGGCTTAAAGAGGGACAGGTGAAGCTGTCTTTGATTCCCTAGTTAAGTTTTCAAATGTCTTCATGGCTTAGTTCATTTCACCAACCCCAGTGTTGTGGAGAGGATGCCACTAGCACCTGCTATCGGCCTACAAATGGCACATGCAACAACATGTCATCACATTCAACACTTTGTGCTACATCTCATCGAGGTCATGGGGATGCAGATACTGATGGCCTGGATCAGCTGACACAAAAGTCAAAGTGTTATTGATAGTGTTGATTGGTGTGCTTATTTCTGTCTGTCCCACACTGCTCTTTTCCTCAAAGCAAGACCTCATGCTGCCAACTAACTCGGACATAAACAAGGTTGCATTCAGTTCTACCAATAAGCAATACCAATGAGGATGATTGTTTAGTTTTTTTGCACTTTACATCCCAGAGATCAATGAAGAAACATCTTTTCCACTAATAATGACTATTCTTCTGAGTGCATTAAAACACTCACATTGATGTTAAAATGGTAACGTCACTTTAATGATGATAAATCCACAGATTCATTTTAAATATACGCTCTTTTGGGTTCTTCCTTCTTCATTTTTTTTTTTTTTTTTTTTAATGGGAATGCCCTCAGCGTTACGCTCAAGACATACATACAGGCAGCTATTCCCACAGACATGCACATGCAAATGCAGAAACAACTACATACAAGTAGAATATTCATGCAAACAGACAGACGGACACTGTCTCTCATTTTCTCTCTCTCACACTCTCTGTCTTTGTCACACACACACACACACACACACACACACACACACACACACACACACACACACACACACACACACACACACACACACACACACACACACACACACACACACACACACACACACACACACACACAGTAGAAAGCTTATTTGAGGTTATTATAGGATATTATTTTGACCCGGGAACTTTGCACGGATGCTGCCGTTGCATAGCAACCAAGGTAATTTTCTGCTAGCACTGCTTCATTTTAGGTGATAGAAATGTTTTTTTAATAAAACAGGAGTGTAGATATTTTTGTCTGTCAGCCTTAGAGAGGAGGAAATTGGGGAGGGAAAAGAAAAGAAAAATCATGGGGGAAAATTAAACAATAGTATGTTTATCTTGTTAAAAAAAAAAAGATATGTATAAATATATGTATATATATATAAAATATATATGTTGTTGTTACCCATTGACAGTTGGAACAATTTATAGAATCACTGCGCATTAGAAAATTGTAACTTATTTTTAACATGTGTCCTTTAATTTCTCTCATTATCATATGCAGCTTCTTTTTTTTTTTATTCCTGAAATACTGGGCTCATAAATCTCCCTCAGTAGCAATTATTTTAGAGAAAAGTTATCGTCATGAGCAATGACATTCTAAATCTTAATTTTTGGTGATTAAAAACAATAAGACAATAGGAATAGCATCCCAAATGTCATACATGATCTCTAGCAGCTACTTGGAGGCAGAAAGATACAGCGGGTAAAATAAGTATTGAATACTTTTTCCCTGTGTCATTCCATTTTATTACACATAACTTAATTTCTGAACTTATTTGTTTTGTTTTCTTTGTATGTATGGATTACTTGGGTTGTTACCAACATCTGGTGAAAATGTCATGTCAATAGCACCTTTAGAAATATATTTACTGAGAAAAATGGTGACGTGTTCAATACTTATTTTACCCGCTGTAGATAGGGAACGAGAAAAACAGGTAGAGAGTGAAAAACAGAGAGATATAGAAGGAGTGTGTGTCTAAGGAAAGAGAGAACTATTGTAAAACATGGTGCTGTAGTGGCAGATAAGTGTTTTTCTGGTGGGGCAGATTAAAAGACTACAATTTCCCGATGAATATATTAACATTTTATGAGGCGAATCGGGGACTGGCAATCTCTCCCCTTGCATAAATAATGAGCTGGTTTAATATGACTGCCTGGTTGGGAGTCTCCCCTGACACGTGTGAAATTGAATGGGATGTTATGTGTGCGTGTGTGTGTGTGTGCGTGTGTGTGTGTGTGTGTGTGTGTGTGTGTGTGTGTGTGTGTGTGTGTGTGTGTGTGTGTGTGTGTGTGCGTGTGTATTTGCAGCATGTGTGTAAATGCGAGGAACAATGTGTGTGTTCAGTTGAGGGGGGATAAGGATGTGTGTTGGGGTGTTGGCTGGTGGTGCATGTGTGTGTCTGCATTTTGGATGTGTGTTTGGTATTGGCTCTTGGTGTGTGTGCGTAGGCAGGATGGTAATGACTGAGTCACTGGCAATGCACCAGGACATTACACACATGTACGTACACATGTACACAGGACACACAAGCACCTTGTTGATATGCACAATTAAAAGCTTTTCAGCTGCAAATTAGACTGTACAAAGCTTTCCAGATTGTATTTGCATGAATGTTTAAAGTGCACCAGCAGTACACATTTAGACTTCAGTGTCCAGTGGTGCAATCCACAATGTCACAGCCAACCCTTGAAAAATACATGCAAACCAATGATTTATGACCTTGCAGAGTCAAATCTAGGGTCTGTACTTCTGTGTACATATTTACCATCTTGTCTTTTTTTATTAAGGCAATCCTTTGACACTGATATAAGCAAATTATCTTTGTGTCTCTACCATTCTTTCTTATATTCAGATAAAATCATGAATTCAAACAGACAAATGAAATAGGGTATACTTCAAATCATTGTATAAATATGCTTGCAATACGTAATGAATGGTTTCTTGGTGTATGTTACCACCGATAAATGTATTCATCTTTGAGACACTTGCTAATTCACTTTATTTCCCTACTCTGTCCCTGACATTCAGTTCTTTAGTTGGCTATAAGTTGCAGCTGAGCAATGCAAGCATAGCAGTTAATGGCATTAAGCTGGAAAAAATGCAAAGGGAAAAGACAAGAAAACAAGAACAAAAACAGACATAAAATAACAATAACACACAACACAAGGACAGTTACAAATTTATGTTTTTAACTGGACCAATTGAAGTGATATTCTGAGTTGAAGGACAGTAACAATATGATGCTAGGGTTTATGTACAAGTTGTACAAAGCAAACACATTATTGCGATGGCAGTGCTGTATAAAAATTGAAGAAAAAATATCTTGAAAGTCTGAAAGGAAAGATGGTTTCATAATGAATTTTAATACACATCTTAAAAGAGATATGTATCTGTTTTTTTCAGGTAGATATGCTGTAGGTCAAAAAGGGGGACTTTGCTGTATGTGGGGAAAAAAATAAATGTTTCAATATCAGTCAGCAACAAATAGCTTCATTCTTTGACAACCTCACTTGCACCTCTTTCCTGTCTCCCTCTCTCTCTCATCCATCTCAGCCATCCCTCACTCTGACTCTCTTAGTAGGGGTCTAATGAAAGGATCAGCTCAGAGGGAACAAGAGATGGAAAAACAAGTGGTGCAAAGTATGTAAGGATGAGGTGAGAATACAGACTTTCCTCCAGAAATATGTAACCCCCTGCATGTGTTTGCCCTGTGAGGTGGATAGACGTCTGTGGCATAGTTGTGGAAGTTTAAGTGGAACCCTACAGATTATTTAAAACAGCTACTGCAAAACCTGGAAAATGCGCCAGCTAGCTGAGTGTGAAAGTACTGAGTATAAATTGATTTTGATGCGTGAAAATACAAACATGGTGTGAATTGCATCGCTTCGAGTCCGCTGGCGCTGTGTAGAATGGACTTTGTTGGCACATGCGCAACCCAAGAAGTATGGACAAGTCGCCAACCATCAGTTTTCTGCATTTTACAATACTGTTTCAACAAACTCTGCATGGCTCTGAATTAAAGAAAGAGAGACATGTTGAGAGAAACAGATATGAGGAGAAAGGAGTCCACAATAAGTAAAGTGATGAAAGAGACAATGAATGACTGATAAATGTTAATGAGAGCAGCTTTAATGTAAAATACGAGTGACTTAATTGTACCCTTGTGATAGAGTTGACAGGGTGTCTTTTCACCTTGAGACGTGAAGTTGATGATAGATGGTAGAGCCCTTTCAGAGCATTTCACAGAGCCTGGCATTAGCCATGCTACGAGCAGCCATCTCTTATTCCCTTAACTCTCTGTGTTACTTTAGCCCTTAGCTCCCAGACTATTAAAGCTCCGAATTCTGACGCCTGCTTCCCTAGAGCGTGGCAGATTAGCGGGAGAGGGTCAAGCAAAGTTCACTGATAAAGGACAGTTTGGGGGTGGGTGGGGCTTGAGGGGGGCAGTGGGGGAGACAGAGGAGGGAGAAAGACATGGGGAGGGCCGAAGCAAAAGAGGGAGAAAAGTTGGAAACTAGATCTTTCACCTCGCCTCAACATGATGAAATATCCCGAGACATCAGTAACTGATCCAGCATAAAGGTTAGGCTATTTTTAGGTTGTGTGTGTATGTGTGTGTGTGTGTGTGTGCGTGTGAACACACATCAGCATGCATCTGTGAATGGTTAAAGTTTTTACCTTGACAGGGAAAGGAAGGTGTAACCCTGTGCAATAAAGAGGAGAGTGGCTGTGACCTTCTGTGATGAAGTATGAATGCTATGCCCCTTGAGAAGTGTGGAAACATGGAGAAACAGCTCAAAGTAGAACATGACCTTGACAGGTCGTTAGGAACATGTAACTCTGCCTTCATGCTGTGAGCAACTTGGTTGAAGGGTCACTCTATTCTGATTGGTGGTGAGCTGGACCAGAGTCTGCATATTGTAGGCCTGATAGATCATGTATTTTTCACCGCTGCAGTGCTTAAAATAGGCTGATTAACAAGTCGTAATCAGGTAGCATTCATTCAAACCCCAAAATACAAATAGTAAACTTACCATGAAGTAATGTATGTAACCATTCTGTATGTGTAATCCTTTAGTCTTTTAAATAGGTTGTATAGATATGGGAAGCTTATTTGTCTTTGCCTTGTTGCTGTTGCCAGGCAGATGTTCAGTAGTTCAGTAGAACTAAAAGCCAATAGTAGTAAAGAAAAAAGTTTAAAGACAGTTTAAAATCCATCAAGATGCCAAAGGGAGTTCATCCATGGCACACTTAAGTCATCTGACAGCGTCATTACTTTGTACACACATTTGCCCAGCTTCTCATATATTTGTTTTGATTTTCAGTGTAATCACCTGTTTTCTGGTACTATTTTTTTTTTTAGCTTTCAACCAAATTACAGTGAATGAAGCTGGGGTAGGTATTATCAAAGCTAAACACAATAACAAGTGGTCTTACACTGAAGGGAGATCATAATCCCTGTCTAAGCCAATGGTGCTTAAGTCTGATGTGAATGTCCTCTTTGATCTTACTCTGGCCTTTCACTGACTCCTGGTCAATGACTCTGACCCTTTCCTAGTGGGCTGATTTCAAGAGTGAAATGACATGTTAGAAAAACCAGAGCAAAGTGACATAATTACTATTCTAATAATTGTCAAATATGTGAGGGCTATACAGTCACCGTGAGTAAACAAGATGAGCCTCATTATAATCCTTTTTGTCTTGCAATTGCAGGCAAGTAGGACCATTGATTGCTTAAAAGTTTAATAATAACTTTAATTCTGAATATCTGCTCCTTAGGGTGCCAATGAGTTTATGTGACAGTGCAGGATTTAGCGAGAGAACACAATAATCCCCCCTAGGGCTATACACAACAGACCCCAACAGACTCATATCACTGAGATGTGGGAAGCACAAAATGCACAAGACAAGATATGCCTCGTCAAGTATGTTAATAAACTAGAACAGAAGGAGCTGGGGGGTTCAATCGGCACAGCAGGTACAGCGGTGTGTAGCAGGCAGGAGCAAAGCAGCGGTGGCATTATGAGTGATTGTGAAAGCTAGTCAGGTTATAAAGATCATCTCATTGACTTCATTAAAAATGGTGCACTGTTTGAATGTGATCATCTGATGGCATTCAGGACTTTGTTGCTCTGCTATAACAAAATGTTTGATTGTTTGTGTCTCTCAGTTTGAGCACACTTCTTACGTCTTTAAAAATCATTGGCATCTCTGTAAATTATACTCCAGTTTCTTCAACTTCACTTCTTCATTCAAAGTGTATGTGGACCAAGCACTACCTAGTATGCATTACATGTGGTACAGAGGAAGGTTTCAATATAAAGTTTAATTTTATAGACTTGAGCTGTCGATGTGTGTCCCTTTGGTTTGCTGTAGCTCGGCTTGAGTGTGATGAAGAGGAAGACATTAAAAGCAGAAAGCAGGATGTCCTTTGGTACTGAATTCCATTTATTTCTTTTAAATTCAAATAAGGAGTAGATGGCATTGATTTGTGACCTAACAAAAATGTAACATGATCACACAAGCCACACTGAGAAGGGCACCTAAGCTGATTTGGAAACATATCTTAAGTTCAGTCAACTGAACCAAACGCTTAGCACAAGAGGAAGAAGGGGTACTGCATGCTGTACACCTGTATGAATACAATTGTATTTTACTACTCAGCTGGAAGCCAAGCAGCTAGTTCAGTCAGAGCGCAACTTTGATGCAATGTATTGTGTTTAAGATGGACAAACTCCTAGATCCAAATCCAATACAGGGCCACTTTACCTAACCTCAGCAATCAGCCTGATAAGCAGCACTATGGTAACAAGACCATCTGTTTCGAGAGGGCCTGTCTCTCCTGATATACAGTACACACACACACACACACACACACACACACACACACACACACACACACACACACACACACACACACACACACACACACACACACACACACACACACACCCCACCCAGCTTAATTTCCCCGACCTTGTCTCTCACTTTCACACACACACACCTTAATGCATCTAGATCAAGAGGCACGCTGGGAATTCCTTTCGACGCTCGAAAGCGTGCCGATGGAAGTATTCACACACACATACTCAAGAAGAGGTGTGATTGTATAGAACTTGAGGAGTGTGCATACAGACACGCACACAGACACACTGACGTAAACCCCTCTTTGCAGGTCGATCATGTCCCCTGGAAAGAAGTCTAAGACTGTGACTTACGCACACACACAGTCAGCCACTTGCTTCACATTTATGATAGTCAGGATGGCGGTTTTCCCAGAGCTAGCAATCCTGGGGGATCACTGACACAACTGATTGCCTGCTATCCCTCCTGTAATGAAGAAGAACAGCAGTGAACCAAAGAAAAAGGACTGAAACAGAATGTTCTCTTAAAACATCTGCTGTCCTCTCCTTTGTTAAATTCTGTATTTATCCATCCTTTGGTTCTTTATCACTTCATCATCTTGCATTGCTTTGTTGTATTTACTTTGTTTCTAGATTTAGCGAAGTGCAAGACAGAGAGCGACAGTTTTATGAATATGTACTTTTGTCTCATTTGCACAAATAAGTTTAATAGGAGTTAAAATTTATGATCACATACCCAAGTCAACAAGATGATCAATAAAGTTTACACCAGTCACTACCATGAGGCACCATCACCGGTAGCTAAAACTAGGAGTTAAAACTCAATGAATTAATTTAGCATTAGCATGTGTTGTATTTCTCACATTGTTTAGGGTTTTTCTTACACAATGTCTGTGTGTGTGTGTGTGTGTGTGTGTGTGTGTGTGTGTGTGTGTGTGTGTGTGTGTGTGTGTGTGTGTGTGTGTGTGTGTGTGTGTGTGTGTCTTTGTGTGTGTGTATTCCCTGCACAGCTCCTGTCCGATGTCAGTGTCAAAGCCGGCCCGTTGGGCCTTTCTGTGCACAGGTGGCGATAGACTAGCCCCTAATGAGTCCATATGAGACTGTCTGGGAGAGGTGTGTGCTTGTGTGTGTTGCTGTGTGTGTGTGTGTCTGGTGTGTGTCAGTGTGTGCTTGGAAAGCCGGTGTGCACTGAATAGATTGACGTTCACATTGTGTGCAAGAGCGTTTAAGAGGTAAAAACCTGCAGTGAGAAAGAACAACACACTGTGAGAGTGTAGTTAGGATAAAACTTGCCACAGAAGATGAACTCGCCAACCACCCATGTAAATGATCATGTTGTTTGTTTGGATAAATATGTGTTTGTACTTTGCTGCAGTGTACCCACAAGCATGCAGATTTTTATCCCCTCTCACCTGTCAACATAAAGTACATGTACGTCTTCTCTCAGGAATAAGCCGTGGGCATGTTTACCTGACTGTATGCCCTCCCTCTGTGTGCATATGTGTTAAAGTCAGATTCCATACCATTAATGAATGTTATACTGAATGTGTGCATGCCGTTCGCGTGCTGATGCTCTGCCAGTGGCCCCCAGGACACAACGTGTCAGTGTGTAGCTATATTCACACTCTCGCTGCTTAAAAGAAGCGTTAAAAGAACACAGACACGGCATGTTCACAGGCAAACACACCCTCTAAGAGAAATATAAACATATTCAACCGCTTACCTGCCTGCATGCTTACATACCAGCATACACACACATGCACACACACTCACGCACAAACAAGCATACACACACAAGTGGATTCAGTTACCAGTACTGTTTATTTTGGTTGGCAATATAGAAATATTAGGTAGAACTTTAAGATACAATAGAGAATTACAAATAATTAAATAAGTTACTTAATTAACTTACCAGATTTTTTTTCAATCCTGTATTTGTTTGTATTCGGCCAAAATGCTCAAATAAATGGTTAGATTACATAAGCATTAGGTTTCAAAGCAGAATACGGTTCAAACGTTCAAGCACATAAGAATGCAGCAGTTGGATCAGTTAAACTGAATTTCAGTGAACAAACAGACCTGTTAGGTGTCACACACTGTTGATAATGTGTACACATCACTCAAAACATGAGGTGTGTGTGCGTGTGCATTACTTTCTTTTCCATTTGAGTTCAAATGTGCTATCTCTTTGTCTGTTGACACAACATAATATGTGTGAGTCACTGAGTTGAGTCAGCGGTTTACAGCTGGTTTGACCTGTCTGTTACATGAAACCTGCTCCTCACCTTCTGGAATAGAGAGACGGCTGCGGAAACAATAACAAAGGCTGATGTCTCTAGAGTGTCGAGCAAAAAAACGTTTAAAAGACGGTTTCATGTTCATTACATATATCTCACAAACCTGATTTTGCTTTAGTAGCATACCAGTTTAAAATGTGTTGGATGTTTTGTTTAAAAAACCAACAATAACGTTAAAAAGGATAAATCAATTTCAGTCAAGGAAGTATGATGCTTTCAGCAATTTCATTATTACAGTTGTTATGGGGCATTCATGATACATGATAAAATAGTTGTTTTAATCTTGTCAGGATATGGAAAGGCTTTCACTGTCAAACTGCTTTTATTCTTGTCTTCATGTGCAGCAAAATAAGGACAAAAACATCACAAACAAAATCATCTTGTTGTCAAATCATTTTTAATTGATTGCATTTTTAAAAGATCTGGAGACAGGGACTTGGTACAATTCTTCTCATTTATCCATTAAAAAACAAATTGATCAAATTATATGACAGCAAGGAAATTGCAATTGGCTTCGCTTGGTTGTCTGTAGAATAGAGCAAACAACCACTTACCTGGTACACTGTGATTCAGCACTCACCTCATTGGCAGTATTGACTGTTAATTGAAGACAAAGTGTATTAAAAAATAAACGGCTTAATGTAATAACCTGAGAGATTTTCTTCTTGTGCTCTGTTGAATGAAGAAAATTAAGTTACATGATCATTAGTTGTAAAATGATCATTATTTTTGTTCCCCAGTTTAATATGACAGATGTACTTCATGGCTAAGGATTCAAGTGAGTGCTTCACTGTTGTAATGTATCACAACATTTGAATACAATAGTCCTCCCCCTTTTACACAGCAGATGTAGGTCTTTCACAAATATAACTGGGAAAAATCGAAAGACAGCAGAGGGAGATCTGTGAACAGTTGATAAAAAGATGATTTGTCCAACATTGTCTTCATTGTAAATTAGAATAACTCCTCTTATTTAGTGTAAAGAACATGGTAACAGTCTAACATTAATCTCCGCTCACGTGTCTGAGTAGGAAGAATACAATTAAGATTGAAATTTGTTATATTACAAGCAGATGAGTGAGATGGAAAAGAATATGATGAGGATTTAATATAGAGCACTTGACCATCTACTGAGAATAGAGAAGTATTAAACATGGGGAGGAAACGCAGCTTAATGTGAAAGACGTGACTTATGAAAGAGAAGAAAAATTTTGCTTTATTAGAGTAATGTTCCACAGTCAATGTGTCATAGATGTGATCCATGAACATCACTGTGCCAAAGTTAACACCCCAGGGTGTTATTCCTATAGCTTCAGAGACAATGTGACATTATAGACAACACGTAAAGAGAAAAACACTCACTTTTGGTCTGTAAAAAAGTCTCAGATAAAATTGAGATTAATTTAAAGACTCACTGAACTTTCAGAATGCTTGTTTGACCTTTTGTATCCATGAAAATGTTTAAATGAAATGCACATTCTAATATCTATACTGATCACATGACACGCTGCTTCTTAAGTTCTATTGGAATAAAATAAATATGGCATATTGACCTGACACATGGAAACATACTTTGAAAATGTTAACTGTTAGAAGTTAACTGGTCAATGGCATGTGTTGAATTCCCAAACATTGATGCATTTAGAATTAAATCACTTATTTTAATTAAATATTAGGCAGCAGACATGTTTATAAGTAAAATACTACACAAAAGCTTCAAAAGGTTCCACTTTTAAACCCCTCTGTTGTTATGTTCTGGAAGATTGTTTTCTAGGTATTGGGGTCAAATTATTCCCTCAAAAGTTATAGTGCGGTCCAAGATACAAAAAATGTAACATACTGTAAATACCATGTTCGTAGTAATCTGCCTCTGCACTATACTTTTGCTCTGGCTTATGCTTTGAGATGCTTGTTTAAGAAAGGAGATGCACTTATGACTTCTGGTGACTAGTAGTTCTCTTGAATACCTATGTTGAATACACTTCCTGTAAGTCGCTTTGGATAAAAGCGTCTGCTAAATGACTGTAATGTAAAATGTAATGTAATGTTTAAATCGAAGCACTGCCAAGTGACCAACTTATATTTAATAAAATGTCAGCTTTTCAGAAATGAAAAAAATACAATTAAAGCTGACAGCCATGCATTTTATCTTAAATTATAGAGCTGATGTTGAAAAGGCTGCAAAGGGAAGGTATCCCCTGTTCACATAGAAAATTACATTGTAAAGAACAACGTAGAGCCACAAGGTGAGGATGCCAGAAAAAAACACAGTGCTAGAGTACCTCACTCAGGCCATTCCACAAATAGATGCCATTTACTTTAAGAAGCACAAAGTGCATTCACCATCTTCCAAAGTCCTGCAGAGAATCTCCAATTTTGTAGCACTTTTTGGACTGCAATTGACAGCTGGCATTGTTTGCCATGTACTCCTTGCAATGGGAACTAGACCAACCACTGATAATGCACTATATTATGTTGAAGTAACTCCAAATCATGAAGCTTTTCTTCAATCTATCCATGATTGAAGAGACATTTACAAACCAGGCCTCAACAGGATATAAGATATAAGTGAGAACAACAGCGGAAGACATGTTAATGCATACAATAGTGGGGAAATTCTGTCACACGGATGGACAGCAAACACCATACACAAATAGATGTGATTCACTGTAAGTGGCTTAAAGCAAGGATGCGCTGTGTAGTTGCCATTTACAAATAATGGACCTGTCACATGATGTGGGAAGACGGCAGTGTGGATTGTGGGGGATGCTACTAGTTCATTGGATACATGTTTATGTAAAGGTCAACCTTATTATGTTGATATAGAAAGAGCCCAGTGGCCTAAACAAGCTTGTCAACCGAGGCAAGCAAGTATCTGTCAGGGTTACAGTGAGCGGAGGCTGAGTTAGGGATGATTTAGGTTACTATGGTTCTACAAAAAGGGGAAATAGCACTCCATTTAAAACTTCACATCATCTCCTGAGCACAATGTGAGATCAGAGACGTGGAAGCGTGAACTGTCCTGACCACGGAGAGCAGAGATGAATACTTGTGAACGCTGTACTGATGAATATAAAACGCTTGCTCAGACATCCGTAACATTTGGAATTTGTAAGGAATTTATAAGAGGTACTAATAACTATCAACTAATAATAATTATAACTTTGTGTCACGCTTTGAAAATGTACATGATTGTTAATCTTCAAATTTGGATAAGTTAAGCGTATGTTTAATGTATCGTCTTTATGTGTTGGTTTGGCAGTAGCAGTGGTATTTGCGCTGCCTGTGTGTTTGCTTGCATGTTGGTGTTGGCCACTGTATTCATCTGATACCAATATTCATGCAATGTAATGACATCCCCCACATTACACTCCCAACAATACGTTAGGGCATTAAATTGTTATTTAAACAGCAATATGTGCCTTTCAGATTACAGGTAAAAACCAAATAAGTCAATGGTGTGTGAACATGTGCATAGTCACTGTTGCATGAGCAAAATCCGAGCGCTGCAGACAGCAAAGAATGACGCTGGCATCATGAATGCATACAATTTTTGTCATTTCAATAATTTCTTTAGAAACATGAAATGTCATATCTCTGCTTTTATCTCAGTATTCTTGTTTGTTGAAAATGTAAACAGCAATAATATCAATGATTTGTGAAATTATTTTTCTTCGGAAAGCTGCTAAAAGAATGCTGCTAAGAGTCAGATATAAAGGGTGCTAAGAAGACAGAAATTTCTCTTCTTTAAGACTTTTAGGAAATACAGGATTCTGATCAAGCTTATTCAAGAAGGTGAAAGCAGTGTAATTCTGTCTCATGAATAATTAATTTCCTCCCCCTCTCCACCCTTGATTTTCCCTGACAGGTGCCTGTGTGTCCTCTTCCATTACCCATGTCATTTCCTCTCCTTCAACTGCAATCCCCTCTCATGTCCTTAACATTGATCCCTGAGGACTGACATGCAAGTGGAGGGAAGGGATGGAGTGTGAAGGAGGCAGGGAGGGAGAGGGAAATAGTGAGAAAGGGGGGCGAAAGCTAGAAGAAGACAAGGTGGTGGAGAAAGAATGGTTACAGCGGGTGATACTGTCCTTAATATTTGGGTTTGTATGCAAAAAAGAAAGAAAGAAGAAATCTAAAGTCAGCCATAAACCACAGTATAAAAACCCATCCAGCCAGATGGACAACTGCTCAGCCAGGGAGCCAGTCACACTTGGATTAACCACTTTCACCAACCGACGTACGTTCAGCTAGAAAAAGCTGCGAGAACCAGCTTGTAAACCACCAGCTTTCAGACGGACATCCTTCCATCCAAAAGACAATCAGATAGATATGAAGCCGAGCTCACCAGACAGAGCTGCTCCTGCTGCTTTGCTGCTGTTCTTCCCCTCCAGTGACGCTTGATAACAGCATCAGCTAGACAAAGTAATCCATCATAAAAAATACAGTTAGAGCTACCCAGAGATAGATATATGCTGACAGAGGAGAAGAAGGAGGAAAGAGATAAATGTGGATTGGGAGGGGTAATGGGGTGGTTGGACATGGAGGAAAGAGGGTTAAAGAATGGGATGCAGGGAGAGAAAAAGGGAGGGGGACAAGTGAAGGAGAGAGGACGCAATGGGAGATGAAGAGACAAAGGAAACAGGGCTTTTAGAGGAGGAAGAGGAGACACAGAGAAAAAAAGTGCAGAAAAGTGACTATACACATTGATTATTTTTCTGCCTGTTTGTGTGCCCCAGACTGGGGTTACACCACAGGCAGCTGCAAACCCTCAGACAGCCCAAACAATGGTTGATTAATGGTTAGAGATGAGGAGGGAAAAGCAGCAGAATAGCATGTAGAACGAGATAGGGGATATTGGAAGAGGAAGGGAGCAAAAGAGGCAACGATTGAATGTACAAAAGCGAAAAAAGGCAGAATGGACAGAGTAAGAAATGGATGATCCCTGCTTCCTATTTCTGCCTCTACTCTTATCGGTTCCTCTATGTTTTGGTATCTCTCAATTCTCTCGTTCTCCTCTTTCTTTCCTGCTGTCTCATCCTCTCGCTTTCTGGTTTGTGCTGCCCCCACCCCACCCCCCCTCCTCTCTCCCTCTCCCTCTCACTCCGTCTTTGACTCCAGACAGTGTTGAATGTAGGTCACCCAGTCTGGAAGCTCCTGTCTCTCTCTCCCCTCCATTCATTCATCCATTCCACCGTTCTCTGCCTCTCCTTCTCCTCAGCTGGGGCTGCGATTTCTCCGGGCTGGGTGCCGGTTGCTGGATAGCTCGCCTAGCTGGATACCGCTGTACTGGATATGATTCATAGATTGCATATGGAGAGTGCAGAATCTGCAAAATCGCAAGGCCCGGCTGCATCTATATCCTGGAGTGGGAGATGGAGATGGTGATTTCCATCGATTTATCAGCAGTAGCACGCACAGGTGAAGACTTAGGATGGTCAGAAACCAAGGGGTCATCTGCTGCAAGAGTTTTTTCTAAGAAGAGCAGGGAGAAACCTTTGGCAACGCTCCTGTCTTCTCACTCCAATCCAAAAAAGCCCCATGGAACATTGAATTTTCGCTCGCTTCCAAAAATCCACCACATAGGTCCAAATTTCCTTTTCCTTCTTCCCACTTTGTGTGTGTCTCTCTCTTTTGGCTGGCAGGATGAGTTGTGCATATTCCTTTCGTAATGACGATACTCCAAATGTCTCTGAAACAACTTTCAGCACAAGACATTAAAACAAAAAACCCTGAAATGTCTGCTGGATTTTTAAAACAGCTCTCCGTTATAAAAATATGAAAAACGCCGTGCTGTCTTGCTTTAGCTCGCTCCTCGTCTGTTCCCTTCCAAAAAATATGGGAGTGGAGCAGAGAAGAGTGTGTGTGTGTGTGTGTGTGAGTGTGTGTCTGCTTCCCCTGCCTGCCGCAGTGCAGAGCGACTGGCTTGGAGAAGTGAGGGAGGCAAAACGCAGACTGTTGCTAACTCTGTGGTGGCAGACTGGCAGAAAGTGTTTGTGTGAGTGTACGTGCCTGTGTGTGTGTGTGTGTAGCTGGCTGGCCGGCTGCAGTGTTGTAGTAAAGCAATCAGCTGAGGCCATCAATCAACTATCAATCACTGTCAACTGCAGTCTTTTCTCATAACAAATAGCTTTGTGTATTTGTGGGGGTGCATAAGTGCATGCAGACATGCCCCCACACACACACACACACACACACACACACACACACACACACACACACACACACACACACACACACACACATACGTATTAAAAGTCTCAAATACAAATCCCAACCATAAAGAATCTTGCTCATTCATTATTAGTCTCACAGATTGAATACCTTCCAGATGTGAAGTCTCAGTTGTTTTCCAGCTGTCCTGACATAAGTCCTCTTAATTGTTAAATTCATGACTTAAGTGACAAAAGCAGAGTAACCTGGAGAGTTTATACTACAGAGAAGACCGTGTGTCTATAGTGCAACTTGTTCAGAAGCAGATGTTACTTGTTTCAGCAGATGCTTCTTTATCATAGTCATTGATAAGCATTTAGTTATTCTACGGATGAACGCCTAAACACCATACGGAGGTGTTTGAACCTGACATAGACTAAACATGAATGTGTATAATAGATACAATATACTGTATATACAATATATACAACTTCCTTTTGTCAGCTATTTGAACCATTAGAGAACCAGGAGTAACATTTGATATTCTGCATCATCTTGGTGGCAACTATGCAGTTCTAAAATGACCCTATTTTGAAAGATGGAAAGAGCTCTCTCTAAGTCTCTAAGTAAGCACTACCGTTAAGAACCTTGGAGTTATCTTTGACCAGGATCTGTCTTTTAACTCTTATATAAAACAGATCTCAAGGACAGCCTTTTTTCATTTACGTAATATTGCGAAAATCAGGCAAATCCTGTCTCAAAGCGATGCAGAAAAACTAGTTCATGCATTTGTTACCTCTAGACTAGATTACTGTAACTCCTTATTATCAGGCTGCTCTAATAGGTCTCTTAGATCTTTACAGTTGATCCAGAATGCTGCAGCACGTGTTCTAACAAAAACTAAGAAAAGAGATCATATTACTCCAGTATTAGCTTCTCTGAACTGGCTCCCTGTTAAATCAAGAATAGAATTTAAAATTCTTTTACTTACCTACAAAGCTCTAACTGGCCAGGCACCGTCTTATCTTAAGGAACTTATAGTTCCATATTACCCAACTAGAGAGCTGCGCTCAATCAATGCAGGGTTAGTTGTGGTTCCTAGAGTATATAAAAGTAGGATGGGAGCCAGAGCCTTCAGTTATCAGGCTCCTCTTCTGTGGAACCAGGTTCCAGTTTCAGTCCGGGGGGCAGACACACTCACCACTTTCAAGAGCAGGCTTAAGACCTTCCTTTTTGATAGCGCTTATAGTTAGGGCTGGTTCAGGTTCGCCTTGGTCCAGCCCCTAGATATGCTGCTATATGCCTAGACAGCCGGGGGACTACCTAGGATACGCTGAGCTCCTCTCTCCTCTTCTCTCCCTCCATCTTTATGTATTAATCTCCTATTTATGCACATTACTGATTTTGCTTCTTCCCCGGAGTTCTTGTGCTTTCTCGCCTAGCAGGTTCCCAGGAATCGGGGTTATATTTGGACTGTCATCGTGCCACCTACTGAGGCCCTGCTGACACCCACTACTACTACCACTATCATTATTAGTCACATTACTATTACGCTTATTGACTTGCTTGTACCCTGGAGTCTTTGTGCTTTCTCGCTTCGCAGGCTTCTATAAATCGTGGCTGTACCTGGACCGTGGTCGTGCATCCTGCTACGGCCCTGCTGACACCGACTGCTACCACCATTATTATTACTAGTCACATTACTATTACTATTACCTGTACCATTAAGCATTTTAGCTTTACTTCCACCCTGAAGCCCTTTTGCTTTCTCGTTCTGCAGGTTTCCATGAATCGTTGTGGTACCTGGACCGTAGTCGTGCCTCCTGCTGTGAGCCGACTGACACCCACTGCTACTTCGATTATTATTATTAATCACATTACTATCCCTATTTTCATAATTATAATTCTACTGTAATAATTGCTGCTGTTATTACAAGTAGTCTTATTATATGAATCATTTATGTCATATACATTGAATGTGTTGTATGCTGTTCATTCTGTACACATGACATCTATTGCATTCTGTCCATCCTGGGAGAAGGATCCCTCCTCTGTCGTTCTCCCAGAGGTTTCTTCCTTTTTTCTCCCTGTTAAAGGGGTTTTTTAAGGGAGTTTTTCCTGTGCCGATGTGAGGGAAGGACAGAGGATGTCGCATGTGCACAGATTGTAAAGCCCTCTGAGGCAAATTTGTGATTCTGGGCTATACAAAATAAACTGAATTGAATTGAATTGAATAAAGAAACAATACCATGTCTGCCTGCTTGTCTGTGTGTAATGACAGGAAATTGCTTTGCCCTTGATTCTGAGGTGTTCAGCATGGAAAGACAGAGAGAGACACTGAAAGACACTGAGGACGAAGTCACACACCTACCATTGAGACAAAGCCTGTTATTTCCCTCTCATCTCCCTTGTCTTTCAGCTCAGCTCTATAGGTGGTACAATATTGGACTGACTTTGTTAGAGCAAGAATTGGTCCCATTGGATGGGATTTATTTTTCTATATTAGTTGTAATCTGTAATTTTAATACCATCACCTATATACTATCTTACTACAGAACACTTTTTCCATTTTGATAACACCACATTTTTTAAACAATACAACAATATTTTTTATTTTATTTAGTTTGTTAGTTACAAAGGTGTAAAGCTGTACTAGACATAATTATGCTAATGAATTATAACTAATTTTGTCTTTCCACTGCTTATCACTATGATTCTGCTCTTCCTCCTTTACACTCAGCAAGGCCAAAGTCTGCAGATGTGCCTCTGTGTGAGAATCTCTCTTTTCAGTGACCTGCATGACCTTGGTCTCCTTTTCTTTCACTATATGTTCAAGCTGGCTCACCTTCTTTTCCAACCTGTTTTCCACTTCCTTTAGCCTTGTGGCCCACTCAACCTTGACCTCTTCTACGTCTTCTTCAAAGACTGCTCTCATCCTATGATTGTCCTCGTTCCAAGCAGCACCGATCTTGTCATTTTCATTTATCAATATACGGAGTCTGTTCTGAAGGCAGGTGATCTGTTTTTCTGTCTTTGTTGTGTCCTCTTTTGTCTTTTGTACTCTGTGTCAAAATATTTCAAATCAGCTTTTAGCCATTTGGTCTCTACCCTACACATATGTGTTTCACGAAAGGAGATGATTTATCCTTCTCTCTTTGACTTTCTTCCTGCACTCTAAAGTCTTGTCCGACTTGTTCATATGCATGTTCCTCTGTAAAGTCTTGTATGCCTTCAGGGCTGCTTGTTCTGAAGCCAGCCTCGGGTCTTATTTAGTGAAAGGGAAGCCTTGTCTTTGGTGTGTGCACACCTGAGAGGGGAGGCACCTCTGCATTCGGGGCTTATTTATAGGAAAACAACTCCCAACTGCACCACAAGTGTTTTCTCAGGGCAGAAGATAATGAGAGAGATAGAAGGTGCTTCACTGGTCTAAACAGCAACAGACTAAGGCTCAGCCCACCCATAGGTAACACATGTCCTTCAGCTTTCAGACTAATACAAAGAATACTGCATTTTAAAATTCATTGAGGCCCACACTTCATTCAGTTTTATTAATAGAACTTTTGTGATCATGTTTGCATACCAAACATTGAAAATTCAAGTTGTGACCAAAATGTCAAGAAGTGCACCTTGGCTTTGTATCTGATCCTTGCACTTCTTGCTTTGTGTGATAGTGGCAGCATTTTTAGGGCTGAGTGTGAAACAGTCACTGCCATGATGTTTCTGAATTGTATTTACCAGTTATCGGTACTTTCCCCTATTGATTCCTATTGATGATTGTTGGGTCTCTGAATATGCTCTGATCAGCCATGATCTCTATCACTGATGTTAACTACTCTATTTCATATCAATGTGTATAATCCAATACTAGTTTAATCCAACCAAATTTGCCCTTTACTATGGGCCACTACTGAATTTAAACTAGGCTGAATAACTATGTTGTATTGCACTGAAAAGCAAAACAGACATATGAGGTCACCCATATGAAAAAATATTTCAAAACCAACCTTGCTGGTTAACGTGCCGTAGAGTGAACCGTACTGGAGAACAATCTCAGTGCCCATTTTTTTTCTTTCCCACCTCTCCCTCTGTCTGTGTCACTCACACGACACGTTGTCAACCACATCCACTGCCTGCCAGGTGTGAAGAGAGAGATGGCAGTCAGTAATTGGTGAGAAAGCACGTTGTCACTCTGCTGGATAGAGGATAGATTACAGCCAATATGTTTCTAATATGTTGGAAGACAGAATAGAAATCATACTTGTGACAGAAAGCCAAACTCCAATAGAAAAAAACTACATGCAATGCCTTCTCTTACTGGAATTAAGTTGCCAAGCAACCCCTATTTACAAATACTGGTATTCTTATTTTAAATTCTATTGAAGTCATCTGAGATCTGCCAAAGACATTGCTTGTATACATATTGCATTATATATACAAAGCACAGAGAAGCTCTAATTACAACACACACAGAGGGAGAGTGACTTCATTCTCTGCTCAGGTATACTTTATCTTTACCAATAGTTGTTTGCTTTTATATTAATGCTATCATATAGAAAACCATTAAATGAAATGATGAATCAAATTAAACTAACAATCAAATCAGCTCATATTAAAAAAATATGAATAGATTTGAACTCATAAAGTTTTATATTTAGTTCATTTTTTTAGGATTTAATTAAATTGCAAACAAAAGTTTGAGGAATAATCCAAATAGTGGAGCGTTGTGCCAAATGAAGCTTAGCGAAAGTTCAGTCAGGAAGACTAGCTTTACACGCCTGTTCATTCATAGACTCATTCACTCTGTCCCCGTGAATACTCTATCAGGTGATTGGGGGGCGTTCACGTAAAATTAACCAACCAGTTTCGGCCACGGCTTCCTTTAGCCAATCACATTGTTGCTGTCAAACTTTAAAAAGATGCTCTCTGCTGTGGTCAGTTGTCATTTCAGCATATTTCTGACGTGACCCTCCTCCACCCCAGTCACCGCCAGTCGTCAGCACAGGCAGCATTAGGATTGCAGGAAGTCCCTTAATCATCATCACCACCACCACCAGTGTCTGGACTCCAGGGGGATTGTGCTTCACTGATCTCAGAGTTGGGCCCCTGTTATACGGCTTGGCCATGGAGTCCAATAGCCAAAGACGTTGTACTATTCATTCTTATGGATGTATAATAAATTATTTTATCTCCTGATTGAACTGTCATATCCTGTGTTTTTGGATTGTTTGGATTGATGAGGTGACATGGTTCTTATGAACTCAGGCGCCATCAAAATATGCTTTTTAAATTTCAGTTTTGTTGTATTTTTTTCAAAACACTGGCGGGATGAGGCACATTTCCTTCAGCATTTGTGACAGGTCTTAGTCCTCTGGACTGCCTCTAACTTCTCTCAGACTTATGACTCACTTTAAACGCTAAAAATTGAGAAAATGAGAATCATTCTGAGACTAAAAACTTAGTTTCCCCAAATCAGCCAATTAGAATCTTCTTTTAACCCTAGATGTTTTCAGAGTTTTGTCCCCAATCTCTTTTTCCTTCCCTTGCTTTCCTTTGTCAGTCTTTCTCTCTTTCTTTTTATTTCCCTACTAACACCCTTCCTCTCTCCTTTGACCCTAATATTGACTGACTGCACCATCAAGCCCCTGAAAGAGCAGAGTTCAACCTTCATTATGTCAAAACCATCTGTGTGTTTCGGGGAGTGTTTTACCTTACTTATAGGGACAAAGATTTGATTACACAGGCACATTGTGGGGACTCGCCTTCATTTTGGATTCAAAATGCTAGTCACCACTATGTAAATCATTACATTTTAAGTTGAAGACTTGGTCTATGGTTTTGGTAAGGGTTAGGATTAGGCTGGAAGCAGTTATGGTTATGGTTAGGATAAGTATCCGGGAAATGAACAATGTAATTCAGTCAATGTAATGTCCCCAAAAGTCATGAAAACACGACTGTTTGTGTGTGTGTTTTTGTGTGTGTGTGTGTATATGTGTGTGTGTGTGTGTGTGTGTGTGTGTGTGTGTGTGTGTGTGTGTGTGTGTGTGTGTGTGTGTTGTGTGTGTGTGTTATCCAGTCTCTAAAGGAGGTGGTGAATCTCAAGAGATGTGAACCATGCACATATGCTGCTGCCTCATCACCTGAGGTTCCCTCCTGGGACCCTTCCATGTGTGTCATCCATGCAGTCTGCCTGGGGTGGGTTAGGAGGTGTCTCAAGAGAGTTATGACACTGACACACACACACACACACACACACACACACACACACACACACACACACACACACACACACACACACACACACACACACACACACACACACACAAAACACAAACAAACACACACACAACCACAGGCTCCCAGGAGTAAAGGTTGGAGGAGACAAGGTGACACCATGTGTCTCTGATACCTGGTTACTGTCAGAGCTCGGTGACAACTGGTCACCTCTGACTGGACACACCTACACACACACACACACACACACACACACACACACACACACACACACACACACACACACACACACACACACACACACACACACACATACATTAATATGTAAATACAGACTTGACACATCTGCCCACCCACACAAATATAAACACATATAAATGTGCAGTTGAAGTCAGGTATATGCACAAAAATCCATAATGCAAGAATATGCACACAGAGGCACACCCATCTGCGGTGACCAGTCACCTGCTTCACTGACAGAGAACATGGTGTCTCACACTGTGGCACTTTCCACATGAAGGTCAGATGCCAAATGTCATAAGTAGTTTAGTATTCATGCCCCACATGAAGTGTGTGACATTATTAACTCTCAGAATGACAGCGAGATAATTATTCCTTTGTTGGCAAGGTGAGCCTTATACACCCTGCCACAGCCTGTTCAAAATGTCCTTGTGTCAATCTTTAAGGATCAAACTCTTCAGGTATAAACTCAGTTAATTACATGACATTGTTATTGGGAAAATGTTCAAATGTAATTAGGGGGAACTGTGCTGAAAGCTTTCTATCCAATATGACTCACATATATCAGATTTGGACACCATATAATTACCATTCTAATTATGACAAACCTCCAATAAGTTACAAACATGTAAAAAAGCTATAACATATTCAAACTTGACTTAATTAAGTCAATTTTATTTATATAGCCCAATTACAAAAATCACTGATTTGCCATATCACCCTCTGACCTTTTTGACACTCACATCGGAAAAGGAAAAACTGCCCAAACAAACCCTTGAACAGGGCATACAAATTAAGAACTATTTTGGAGTTAAGTATCTTTAATATTGGTAATTGTGTGCTGTTGACATGCTTATTGAATAAGTTGCTTTGCCACCCTGGTTCCAGCTTTTGATAGAAATATAGATTGTGTATTCCAAGTTATGTTGCTTTGTGAAAAGCACATTTTGGGGCAATAAATGCATAATAAACACTTTAATAATATACAGACCTACTATATATATTGATGCTAAAACTTTGTCTGAGGCTTTTAGCAAAATATAGTCTTTATACATTCAGCATTGCCTATGCACATATTTTCTCAAAGTAAAGAACCGATTCAACTTTTATCATATGACCTCATAACATTGTGCAAATATAAAACAAATGTGTAAATGCAGTAATCATGCATATTACCTTGTTTCACATTTACTTGCTTAATGTGTGTTTGTGTGTGTGTATGTGTATGTATTCCACTCACTCACTACCTTGGTATAGTTTAGCCCCACAGCCTGTATTTGCTCTCACCTACAGAAACAACCTTGAAATGCGACAGATGTTCAAATTCACCTTGCTGAACTTCACAAATCAAAGCTGGACCACTAATAATGTGCTCTTGTCAGTTGAGAAAGAGGAGAGATTGTGGGGGCAAAATAAGTATACACTCATACGCACACACACACACACACACACACACACACACACACACACACACACACACACACACACACACGCACCACCAATCATTAACAGCTAAGCTAGGGTCACACTTTGCAGCTGCTCTTTCTAGTTAAGATAAGAGTTTGACTGCTGAGAGTGTGTGTGTGTGTGTGTGTATGTGTTCTTTTGTGTGTATTTATGTCTGCATCTTTGTCAGTATCTGTGTCTGAAAACACCTGTTCAAACAAAGCTTTAGAAATACGACTGAATAAATACATTTCATATATACAGTAACCAGCCATCTGTCTGTTATAGGGTTGTAAAAGTCTGTGTTGTTAACATTGACTTTGATGACAGTCAAAATATAATAAATCAAAGAGCTTCATTGTATCTACTTTAGTTTTGTGATACATGCTGTGGGCCTTATTGTCATGTGAGGACAGAATGTTTTCATGAGGTAGAGTTTATTTTTTTCCTCTCACCTAAAACTCACAGTATGGAGTTATCCAATCGCCCATCGCAATTTTGGTGTCAGTGTTTTGCATCTACCTGGTTAACAGTGTACTTTGCACAGTATACCTGTGGCTTTTCTTTCATTTGTGAAGGGGTATCCACATATACCTCTCTTAAATAACTTGAGCAACTTTATAAAATTTGATCATACTGTCTTCAACCAGTAGACACTTCTAATTGCACACACACAGATTTTTAATTCTCACCCACATCTCTAATCATCCTTTATAAATGCCTCCTCTTCCCGCTGATTAAATCCCTTTACAGCCACTGAAGGAGGTAGGTATGTGGTCCACCTGCCGTCTCTCATTTGAGTGGCTGGCTTTGTCAAAGTGTGATTGTACGCACCAGATCGACTGGTTATCTTGATTAACTCTTGCTCGAACAATATCAAGCTGTTGCAAAATAACAACGAAGATACCGGAGTGTATGTGCATCTGTCTAGTATGATACAGCACACCAGTTTATGCAGTGAAGATAGTCAGGACCGTTAAAGATGGTGACATCCTAGGGATGCATGACGACATTCAATCAGTTCCATGAAAATATCCTGAAACAAACAAAACTTTTCTTGTTTCTTCACATCACTGACACCCCGAAGAATAGAACAACACCGGCTGAGAAGGGGAAACCGCTGCCTGTGTCTGTTGCTTTTTGAGGTTCTGACCGAGGTAGTGCCTGAAGCATCATATTTTTTATTGCAATTGAGGTTGACCTGCTGTGGCTGTGATTAACAGCATGATGTAGTAGAGCAGAATCATAATTGGTAACATAAATGTGTTTTTTGTTATGGCTTTCAAGTACACGGGCAGACATTTCCCTTTTGATGTATACTTTAAAGTATTTTTTTTTTCCTTAAACAGTGCTCTTCTTTATCTTTCTTGCATTTTTTTCTTTTTATATTATATTTTACTTATGTCTGAATATAGCCCCTTGTTTAAGCAATGTTTTCTAAAAAGTTGACTTGTTAAGGTCAACATATTTTATCATGGATCACCTATTTCAAAGTTCTAGCAGGCTAAACTCTAAGCAGGGTTTGTAACAGCCGGTCAATATAAAGCGCCATCGATATTTAATATGGGAAGATTTTAAGTTTTCATGAAACTGACTGGATGTACTCTGAGTGGGTGGCTGACCATATGGTGTCAGTGTTCTGAATAACAGATGACCTCAGATCAGATTTATCTTGAGAGGGAGACAGGGAGAGAAAAGAAAGAGAGATGGGGGTGCTTTGGCAACACTGTTCATCTAATATTCATGCCAATAAAACAAGCTGAGCTAAACTGAAGCGAGAAGGAGAGAGAGCTGAGCGATGGAGAGAGAAGAGGCAAAGAGCAGAGACAGAGGAGTGAATGAGAGACGGGTGAGAAGAGTGAGTACAGGGGGGGGGGGGATAGTAAGTGAGAGCAGAGAGGGAGCAAGACTTCCTGGTACACCGCAAGCCTGTATAAAAACAGAGAGATCGAGTTCTTTGCCAAAATCAAACTACCATACCAAGAGTTTGACAAGCTCTCAGACCAAAACAAAATTCAATATTTATATGAAGAACTGACATTGCCATGGAAGCAACAAAATATGTTTCAGCCTGAGGGAAAAAAAATGAAACCGGACTGAGCTCCTACAAAATGTGCTGATCTCTTGTCTTTTATAGTCCTCACCATCCTCACCTTTATCTGTTAAACTTTTTCCTCATCTCATTATTTAAATGATAAATCTATTCTTTAACTATTTGTTTGAACTAACTCTTTGTAACTCTTTGTGTATGTGCAGTGTATATAATGTTGTCATATTCAAATAATTCATCTTCTTACACACATACACATATATATATATATATATATATATACATAGTAAACTGTGTACAACATGCTTTGGCAGGAGTGAACTTCATTTTCACTCTAGTAAGGCAAATTTATAATGGGAGGGAGAGAGCAAGAGAAGTAGTTAGTAAAGTGAAGTGCATGGGGGGTGGGGGTGAGGGGTGAGGGGGTGTAGAGAGAATGAGAGTGAGAAAGAGAGAGTGAGTACATACAAAGAAAGGGAGAAGAAGAGGTGGGGGAGGGGGGCACCCAAAAGAACACCTGTTGAGATTAGGGTTGGCACGCGACCCACTCCAACTCGCGTGGCAGCTGCACCTCACTGGAACAATGGCAGTAAAAGAGAGTGAGGGAGAGAGACAGAGAAAGCGAGAGAGGAAAGTTTGAATGCACTACTTATCCTTTCAGGTCATGTGTGTATGTGTGTTTGTGTGTGTGTGTGTGTGTGTGTGTGTGTGTGTGTGTGTGTGTGTGTGTGTGTTTGTCTGGGTGTGTGTGTGGCATACTAATGTGTGCACTAAGAGAGGGAGGGAGAGACAGAGAGAAAGAGAAAGAAAGAGAGACAGAGAAGTATGGGCAGCCAAGAAAAAAAAAAGGCATGTGTATTCAAGTTAACTAGGAAGCCCAAACTAGGTGAAAGGTCTTATTTATCTTTGGGTTGTGGAAAAGAATATAATAGAATAGAGGACACCTGCTCAAGGTACTGAATAAGGTGTGTGCTTAAAAAGCCTGCCAGCTGTCACTCCAGGTGCACTGAGTTCCTGAGAGTTTGTTGGAGGAGAGAAAAAAAGTATGAAGAAAAGGTTTGTACTATTTGGATGTCCTTACTTTATACGTGTACAGAATCATTTTAAACCTTAGAGTATGATTTAAAGTATTCTTTCCTGAGGGAATTTTCTATATAGCGTAGACGCTATAACGTTTTCCCTGCAGTTGCTTATTAAAATGGCATTGAGCAGCAGTGAGAGTTTACGAGTTAACATTCTTATTTCCATTGCAGTTCTGCTCCATGAACACACAAATTGGAGCCCAATTACCCATTGCTTTACTTGGATGCACTGCAGATATGAGGCCATATTGAATATAATTGTACGCAGTGAAATGCATCCAGTAACACTGGTGACTATACTTTCATACTAATTTCCCAGTGGTGATCTTAGTCACCTCTGACTCTCCTTTAATTTACACACAGAACGTCTGACCATCTATCTATCATTCACTCTCTCTCTTTCTCCCCCCCCCACACAGACCCATTCCCAATTAATTTCATATTTTGATGTAATTTTGATGTGCAGTAGTCATTTCAGCGGTGACTGAGGCTGATTTTTTACCAAGTCCATATTTATTACACTGCATGGTCTACATTTCCACAGTTATGATATTCATACTTTGCTCTAACAACACACACACACACACACACACACACACACACACACACACACACACACACACACACACACACACACACACAAGCACGCTTGGATGTCTCTCTATCACAGAGGCATTATGTAATTCACCCCTGGTAACTGTTCTGGATGCTCGGTCTGATCTCTGTTACCTTCTCCAAATGTTCTGCAGCAGAGCCGAGCTGAGTCCTCTCCGGCTCTGCGACGCCATCTAGCGACCATCCAACACCTCCATCCACAGTGTGTCTGCTGGACTCCCTCCTCATCTCTCACCTTGTTTTTCTAGACTCGTTGATGCTTTAAAAGTGAAATAAATTCAGTCATTATTTTGTTAGGGGGAACTAGCAAAAAAAAAAAAGAAGAAAAAATAAAACAAAGTTCGACAGGTGTTTACTACATAATGGTGTTTGTTAATACTTATTATTGTTAAAAGCAAAAAAGTAGAAACAAATGAAACATAGTATTAGGTAATGATTATGATCACTCGGATAGTGTAAAGTTGGCATTTCAGGCTAACAATGTTGTGATTTCACTTGTCTGAGCATTATTGTGTTTATTCTGTCCATTCTTTATTGTATAGACACTGTTTATCTTGTTTGTAGTAAATTGGATAGAACGTCATCCGTGCGTAAAATGGATAATAATAAAATGTGCATTGCCGTGGGTTTGTCTTGTTTGTGTCACAGTTTAGAGGTGCTCTGCAGACACACTCTGCTTTTCTTCGCCTCCCTCTCCTTTCTCTGTCTGGTGCTCTGGAGAGGGGTTGGTTCGATGTGTGTTATGTGACAAAGGACCGCCCAACCCCGCCTCATAGAGAGAGAGAGAGAGAGGGAGAAAGAGAAGGAGAAGGAGAGAGAGAGAAGGGTGAAAGCACAGAGCACATACAGCTTGCTTCAGAGTCTTCTCTTCTCACACCAGCTTAACCACCATGATGTGTCCGACAGACATTTCCCTGTTTGTGAAGAGATGCTCAACTGTTGTTTCACACTGTGCCACCTGTAGGCTAACAATCACATCATTAAAAAACAATTATCAATGGTAGAAATGAGTAAAAGGCCAACTCTTTTGATATTACTAATCACTATACACGTTATAGGTAATGCATTCTGTGTCCAGATTGTCTCTGTTCAGTAACAAAGGTGTGCACCATTCATAACACCAACACAGAAAATGAGATAATTATTGCAAGCCATGGTGTGTTTCTTGTATTCTCAGTACAAACTGTGCTCCGTGTTAAAGTTTCCATATGGTAAAGTATACTTAACTTCCTATATAGCTCTATATGTTAATGGTACACACATGGGCTGGTGGTAGGAGGGTTAAAAAAAAAAAAAAAAAAAAAAAAAAAAAAGGGGTTCCATAACATAAGCCAGTGTCTCTTTAAAAAAACTGAAGTTTCTTGTTGTATTCTGGAATGAGGTCAGACACGAGGCTCCTCATTGCACACGCTGATTATTATTAGATTCCATTTTTGGCCAATCGGTGGAGAGGTGGGTGTGGATTTAGCGCAGAGGCAGGGTAGTGACAGCGGGCCATTGGTGGATTTTTATCGCCGTTGTATCTCGGGAAGGGATAAATACAAGCAAGGGGGGCCGGGACTGGAGGGCTGCTTGAAACTCGACTGCAGGTCTGCAGATGGAAGGCGGACAGTGTAACTCTAGGTTCTTTTTTTTCCTCCCCAGCATGCATGGCTTTTGTTTCTAGCTGATGCAGAGAAAAGCACTTACCTTTCTTTACACACTGAAGGCTACAGTGTGGATAGACTGCATAGACTGTGTGCAGTCACCACACGGCTGAATTGATTTTCTAACACAGGAGGGAGAGAGACTGAGAGACTGAGAGAGAGAGAGACAGATAACAGGGTACTCAGTGCTGTTTTATCACCTACAGAAACTGGAAATTAAACTTTTTTTTTTTTTCCCTTTTCTTTACACATCTAGCCTCTTAAGGCTACACTGGACTGAACTGTTCGAGTTTACTGCACATCTCAGGAGTGACTTTTCTTTTTCTTTACTCAAACTGTGAAGAGAGAGAGGAGGAGGAGGAGGAGGAGGAGGAGGAGGAGGGAGAGAAAAGAGCTGAGTTTGCTTTAAAGTGAATCGAAGGACCAAGCAGAGAGAAAGAGCAAGTACACTGCTCTCCCTCTGTGTGTGTGTGTGTGTTGTGTGTGTGTGTGTACAACCGGGCAGCATGGTGCAGAAAATGAGCCACACGGAGAGCACCGCCGAGGCTCTGTCCTTTTTCGCCGGGGATTCCAGCTCCGACTCCGGGGCGTGCATGGACCTGGACCCGGCCGCCTCGCCTCTCTCCCCGGGCTCCACGGCGTCTTCCACCGCCGGGGACAAGCTGGGAGAGAACCCAGCGTGGTGCAAGACACCCAGCGGCCACATCAAGAGACCCATGAATGCGTTCATGGTGTGGTCCCAGATCGAGAGGAGGAAGATCATGGAGCAGTCCCCGGACATGCACAACGCTGAGATCTCCAAGAGGCTGGGGAAGAGGTGGAAGCTCCTCCGAGACAGCGACAAGATCCCGTTCATCAGAGAGGCGGAGCGGCTCAGGCTGAAGCACATGGCGGACTACCCCGACTACAAGTACCGGCCGAGGAAGAAGGTGAAATCGAGCGCCTCCAAGCCTGGCAGTGGCGGGGACAAGGGAGAGAAACTCAACAGTAGCTCCAACAACACCAGCACTAAGACATCCTCATCTTCCCGGAAGAATGGATCCAAATCACCCAGCAGCAGCAAACCCCACAAATCACTTTTCGGGAGCAGTAGTAGCACCACCACCACCAAAGCATCACCTTTTGCCTCTGAGCACACATCAGAGCACCACCACCACCACCACCATAACTCTCTCTACAAGTCCAAATCTGTCTCCTCAGCAGCCAAGCAGATACCGGATCTCAAGAAGCCCAAGCGGGTGTACGTCTTCGGGGCCAACATGAGCGTCAGCCCGGCGTCCTCCGTCGTGGTCCCGGCCAGCCCGACCCTCAGCAGCTCGGCCGACTCCAGCGACCCTCTCAGCCTGTACGAGGACGCGGCCAGCGGCAGGGAGGAGGACGCCGCCTCCCCGGCAGCACCGGCAGCCTGGGCGGGTCTTCGGATCGCAGCGGCGGGCACACATACAGCAGTCGGCGGGCTTCCTCGCCGACTCCCTCCGGCTCCCACTCCTCCGCGTCGTCCCACTCGTCCTCCTCCTCTTCCTCGGAGGATGAGGAGTTCGAGGACGACTTGCTCGACATCAACCCGAGCCCCAGCTTTGATAGCATGTCGCTGGGCAGCTTTAGCTCCTCGGTGCTGGACAGGGACTTGGATTTGAACTTTGAGTCCGGCTCCGGTGGCTCCCACTTCGAGTTCCCCGACTACTGCACTCCCGAAGTCAGCGAGATGATCTCCGGGGACTGGCTGGAGTCCACCATCTCCAACTTGGTGTTCACATACTGAGTGAGCAAAAAATGCAAAAAATAAAATAGCTAAAAATCTGACCAGAAACAGCAGTTCCTGGCACGGTGGGCGTACTGGTTTGTGTACACAAAACTAGTGAACAACCCACTGAAACTAGTCCCGTCTCGTCCAAATAGGCAAGAGCTGCAAATCCTTGGGAAGCTAAACTTTAAAGCGGAAAAAGTAGCTTTTTGTACTTTTCTTCGGATGCGTGGACTGGGGGGGATTCGACCACAAAAGTGGAGCAAACACGAGAAGGAGGAGAAATGACAGACTGGCTGGGTTTCCTGACAGTGAAACGCTCAGTCCTGAACTGTTTTTTTTGAACTAAACAAGCTTAACTGTGATTGATTTGCACGTCCTGCGGTCCGCCGTTCACTTAATCAATGTTGTTGCTGATTTAAAAAAAAAAAAAAAAAAAAAAAAAAAAAAAGAGAGGGGACATTTCACAACTTTTTACCGATCGCCAAGTGAACTTCACCACTAAAAAGGTACAGATATAGGACTGTCGTGCGACATTTTTTTTTTTATTGTGGTATTTTTAATGAAAACCGAGGTGGGTTGATGTTTTTTTTTTTTTTTTTTTTTTTTAAAGTCGAATATTTTTCTCAAAAAGCAAAAAAACATGTTAAGCATGATAGCCTACTTTGTTCCTATCTTGTGCTGAGATTTTCTGTGAGACTGTCGAGCAGTTTGAAACTAGTATTAGGGTTATTTAAATGGATAGGTGGCGCTCGCTTTCGGTTCTTCTCTTTTTTTTAAAAAAAAAAAGGACATTGAAATAATCACCAGCTGTTGTAATTTTTTCAAACTTCAGGATTCAAACGTAACTTCAAATCTGTGCTGAACTTTATACACGTGTTCTCTACTATTCAGGACCAAAATTCTTTCCTTTCAGATGATAGCTATAGAGAAATCCTCACCGATTCTTTTTTTTTCATCCTCTGAACTTTGTTTTGTACATGTTTTCAGATGCCATTTTATATGGGATGTTGTATTTATATACTGGGCCAAGCATTTTCGACTTGATCATTTTTTTGTTTTTTTTCCTTGTATACATGATCTAGTCCTGTTCTTTTCTTACACGGTTGTATGTCTGTCTGTCACATTTCCTTCTCAGGCGAAGGGCTAGAGTTTTCAAAACACAACTTTTCATTTCATTTTATATTTAAATGTACACACTTTTTGGACACTTAAAGAGAGGAAACAGTTTGATTATTTTCTCAGTGTATTTTTGTACAAATCTATATAGAAAATGGGGGAGTCAACAATCGGTGTGTGTAGCCTGCTAATACAGCTGTATTGGATTTCCTAATTTTAATACCCCGGCGGGCTGGTTTTCATGCTGCCTTCAAGTGCTCATGGTAAGCTCGTACTTATGATTTTCTATCGCCTGTTCAGATGCTTTTGTAAAGACAGCCAGCAAAATAGACCTCCTATCACTGTGGTGCCTATGTTTGTTTGAAGGAATTGAAGGCACCAAGGTATTTTTTATTTACTTGACCCAACCAGAGGAGGTGATATTATTAGGTGTGTTTCAATTCACAAATTTGGAAAACTTTCTTTAACTTGTACCAGCACATACTGACTCGACTCCTTTGATGTCAGATCTCTTAACATCCATAATTGTCAGTACAGGCATGATATACTTAACCACGCAGTTAAAGGATGCAAATGCGATTTCTTTCCGACAGCACTTGAAAGCAGCACCAGCCTTTGTATCTGCCTACCTTCTACGTTTACAGTGCCAGTCTGCAGGCTCCTTAAAGACAAGAATGCATTATTTCTAGAGGCTATTCCTGTGGACCATGTGGTTTTAACAGCATCACTATCTTAAGCAGCCACTTGTTTTTCTTTTGCATTTCCCTTCAGACAACTTGCCTATGACAACAAATGAGGAGATTGTAGCTTTAAATTTGACATATTTCTTGATGTTTTCATTAATTGATGTCACATTTGCCAATCAACCTCTGGATTGAACAGGCTATCAATACAGCAAGCAAACAACAAGGATGATAACATCAAGCATATTCAAATTTCTGACTTGAGTTCCGCAACACCTTCTTGTTCTGCGTTTCTCATTGTATTTGAATATATAATCTTTTGTACTTGTCAGCTAACTATTAGCTAATACTTGTTTTAGTATCTTTATGGCATGGTGAATAGCATTTGTATTTCAGATTCAGGTTATTAGCTGTTGTGTTTTTCAGAAAAAAATAGAAAAAATGAGGAAAAACGATGAAACGTGAACTCGATCTTTGTATATTTGACTGTATCATAAAGCAAAAAGATTGTGTGTTTATGTACGTCGTGCTATCGAGGACAGGCACTGTCTAGAACTGCTATCTTTTACACATCCTTACTTACATTTAAGGTGGTCAGTTCAGGACTCTTTTTATATATATATGAAAGCATTTTTAAATATATTGACTTTATTTTTCATCCATCCTGTGCAATATGCTGTGTAGAATTATCATTTATTGTCTCTAATCATGCCATAAACAAAGGAACCACCCTTTCTTTGAGACTCAGAGAAAGGGGGGGACTCATGCCAGCTAAATTGTGTCCATTCACTGCCTGTCAGATTGTTGATATAAACTTGTGTACAGAACTTTTTCAAGGAAGGAAATAAATATCAGCTGGAACTGAAACTCTACAACTCTTTCTTGATTCTTTTAATCTCTCTTTGACTCTTCCAAGAAGATATAAATCCAAAATTGTTTGATAACAAATACAAAACAGTAATCACTTACTTTTTTAAGAGGGAAGCAAACCTTATTGTTGGGACTACAATGTGAAATGAAAATGAAAGATCACATGTTCTATAGGTCATTTGTTTATTTAAAGACAAACATCTCCATCTATAGAAAAAGGGACGTCGTTTCACATTAAGTGAGTAGCTATTGTCCATGTCTGCACACCTGTCTTAAGACTTTTAAATGCACAACAATGTTTTCTACATTGAGTGTGAATGGCCCACAGATGGTCCACCAAGCTTTTCGAAAGCTTGTAAATTTCCCCACTGCGGGACTAATAAAGGATTATCTTATTTTATCTTATCTTATAAAAAGCTCACAGACACACACACACACACACACACTTTACTTCCCAGTTACACTACAATAGGCAAGACTGATTTTCAGAGTTTTATAGCAGGCTACCCCCTCTATAGACTTAGGATGCATGGTCTTGATTCTCTAAAGCCTTTGGGAAGCTTACAGCAGCACCCTGGAGCCAAGAAATAGATGCATTTATATAGACTCAGACGGAGCAAATCAATAAGATTATTTTAACCCTATCGTGACACATATTTCATAGGTTTTCATGTTAAGCCCCATAAGGCTTAAGTCTACATCATGCATTCAAAATGTATCTTAGGGACTGGATGTCCCATACTGATGATTATAAGGCCATAAAACCTGACATAGTTTAGAACTATACATAAATTGTAATCCCAACAACACTGAGGCACATTCATTGACATGTACCTCGGATTATCGTTTGGTTTGAAGTCTTCACAAATACCAAACAACACTACAAAATTATCAATAACATTACCTTCACATGAATCTTCACAAGTGCAAAACATAATAATGGCTAACAATGCATTGACAGATTGATGTTTCCTCCTTGATATTTTACTAAACAATTACTGTCTAAAAGACGATACATTATAGAAAACACCTGCAGATATAAATATGTACTGCCTGCATCCTTTGTCACATCATCCCCAGGATAGTCAATAAGCACAGACTTCTCTAAAGCCAAGAAACCAACATGAAAGGCTAACCTGTCCTGACTAGATGTAGCTTTAGGGAGAGGGCTACTACTAACACATCTGTACATTGTAAAGGTAGTGTATCCATTCACCTAGCGGCCACACGATGAAGACGAGCAGTTTTGTCACCATCCCATGACTAACAGCACTGTTTCATTACTAATGTGCTTCTGGAGTGGCCAGTTATTTTGCCTGCTTAGGTTTGTCTAATTGCCTAAAATGTATTCCTGCAGAAGAATAAAATGTTGCACCTTTACAACATTAATAAAATCTGCACACATACCAGGGTCACTTTAATTGGCCGAATGATGAGGAGTAGCTGTAATAAAAGGCTGTTTATGGGAGAAAACACAATTATCAGTTCAAAAGGTAAATCTTCTTGGGCCTCATCCCAGGAAAACGGATTCTATTTATCTATCCAGCCCGTTGTGCTGTATGCTGGCTGTCTGGTGTTCAGACAGTCATGATTTCCCTTCCCCCTCTCCCAGACAGACCCTTATCATGGGGGGAAGGGCTGGTTTAGCAGCAGTCAGCCAAGGGCCCTCCAGCATAGCTGACGAGCATGTCTGTCTGTCTACGGTGTGTGTGTGTGTGTGTGTGTGTGTGTGTGTGTGTGTCTGTGTGTGGGCTGAAATTCTATGCATAAAATTGAACCACATGACATGGTTCTCCCTTCAGAAAAAAACATGCACTGTATGTCTACCTCACACATTAACGGATATATCTTTTTAATTGTTGTATAAAACCCACAACTGTCTACCAATGTAGCATCAAGGCTTCTTCAGCATGCAGCATGAACCTTGCAGTACGTACTTGTTATGTGGGACTTTTTCGAAGCAATACATTAGCAAAATTCTATTTCATTCTATTCCACAACAGCTTAATTAGGTGTGTGAAATAACAGTTACATTTGACTATATAGAGCCATTAAGTATGGTATAAACACCAGCGGTTGTTTCAGTTCATAGAGCTTTGCGTTTCTTAATGTTGTAATTGGATGCAAAATTAAATTAAGATAGCAAGACTTTAAGCATGTGCTTTCATAAAAAAAATGTGCTATATTATGTAATGTATGGAACAAGCCAGTATCATTTAAATAAGCACTCTTGTGCATGCCAAATTAGTTTAATTGCTTGTGTGTAATGAGTAGGTAAGTAACAAGACGTTAATATGTATTTCATAAAACATTTATTATTAGGTTAAAATCAGGTTCACATTATTTAACATATACACTATTATGTACAGGACGTAGCCTCGCTTCATGAGTTCTGATTCACAGAAATGGGACGACAGGAGAGGAGATAAGTGAAAGAAACAAAACAGACGACACATGTCTGTATTTTATACAGTACACTAAACATTTAGTAGCTGTGTGCAAGAAGCAGCGTTGCTTGTGGTTGCAGAGGAAATACAGTGAGTGTGCACTTGTGCATTAATCCATAAGTGATTTTATGGAGCTGCTACAACTAACTCCTTGCAGGATCACACCAGTATGCAGATAAATGCATTTATTCCGAGCTTAATTGGCTGTGTGTAACCACTGGTTTTACAAATAATGTAAACACTGTCTTCTTTTCAGCTGGCAGTCATATGCGTTTTGTAATACCCCGATGCATATTGCTTTACTATTTAACACCCTGGTGATAAATATGTATCAATGTATCATTCAAGGAGATCATATCTTCAGTGTGTGGTGTAATCTTGCACATTTTTTCTAACAGCTCCAGCACTTCCGTGTGTGTGTGTGTGTGCGTTAAGCTCCTCTAAGCTGTATGTAGCCTGCTCAGTGTGCAGTCTCATGCCTGGCGCAGCTGATTCCACAGTGGGAGATATGCAGGCAGCAGCCAGGGCAGAGCAGAGCGGAGCAGAATGGACTGACTGCTGGAGTCAGTGGCCCAGTAAAACCACAGCAGGGAGGATAAGAGCTCTGCCGGAGGGGGGGTGATAGAGGCATGACTGTGTCTCTATGTTGGCCTGTCTGTATAGGTAGCTGATCTACGCTCAGCCCAGAGGGGCAGGATGGTGTAGTGGATTAGGTGATGGTGGGGGTATGACTATTTCTCCCCTCTCTCTGTTTTATTCTTTTTGGTACTACATAACACCACGTGTTTCATGTTTACTGGCATATGAATGGAGGACACAGTGGTGGTGTCTGTTCTCTTTAGTTTTCTGGTCTCCACCTGACTGGCTCCGTCTATGTACCTGAGATGTTCCCGTAGGCTTGCATTCACTTGAAAACGGAAACATCACGCAAACTGGAACTCACAGAGAAGTTGTTGCTTGTTTGACTGGTTTGTTTTCAAAAACCCCAGGTGGTTGTGGGTGAGAATGGTTCCAATGTGTCTGTCTACTGTGTGTCTGCCAAGAGATGGAAGAACTACCTGTCCTTGAGTTTGAAGCAAGTGCAGTATAACAGGCAGGACCACATTCTGATTTGCCTGCTAACATGCATGTCTGTGTGTGTGTGTCTAATGACTGTTATTGCATGTGTTTGCGTGTCTGTTATGTGTCTGGTTGATTTATTTCTTAGACTTGCACTTGGCAGAGGGGAGACACAGTTATTACTCCCTCTCTCTCCTGCCTCCGCTCCCAACACACACAGGGAAAAAGCTACCACCACTTCCACCACTGATTCCATGACCAATAGCATCTTCTGTTACATTTCTCATTTTGTGTTGCTATATACCTGGGAATGAGCTTGCTAAAAGGTAATAAACTGTGCTTTGTCTTAAAAAGAAAACACTGTTGCATATAGAAGTATAACCACAACTAAAGATTCCTACCCGTTGTCCCCAGTTTAACACAACAACGGGTTGTTATCAAGTTTACCTTTGTAATCAGTAGCAGGTGTTAATAATAGACTGGACTGATGATGTAAACAGAGAAATCTTACAAGTCTAGTAAATAAAACTACCACATTTGCATGCATATAGAATTAAACAATTCATCTTGTTATGTAATTAAATAAGGGTTGTACAATTAAGTAATTGAATAATGATAGTTTAATGCAAAAATATTACTGCATCATATATAAAAATAAAGGGATAGAATAAACAAGATGAATGAGACATTTTATTCTAAACCTCACATGCTTACTTTGCATATTATGCTTTTTTTAGATTAAGAGGTTTCACCTTGTAGCAGCGTTGCCATTATTTATATTGATTTGCCACTCTGTGCATTAAATAACAACGAGACCTTTTTTTTTTTCTTCTTTTGTCTTTTCCTTTGTTCCCCTGCTGCTGCCCAGACACAATGGTAGTCTCAGGCGCTTGCATCCAGGAAAGTTTGTGTCAGTCAGTCAGTCAGAGAAAACAGACCAAAAAAAGAAAGAAATTATGAAGCAAGGAGTGTGAAGAAATTTAAAGTGTTACTTTAAGTGGCCACTAGAATAAGAGAAGTGAGAGAAAGAGGGGAAACCTGCAGGATGCTAAAGGGTGAATACACAATGAAAAAAATGATTAATTAAATAAAATGAATGAAACAAAGATAAATAATTATGTCATGACAGAGAGACAGGTACTTGATTGACTTTAAAAAGATAAACTAAGTAAATGAATCAAGTGAAGAAATTTAAAGTGTTACTTTAAAAGAATAAGATAAAAAGAGGTTCTCAAATGGGGGAAACTAATGTAAATGAATCAAATGAAAAAATGATTAATTAAATAAAATGAATGAAACAAAGATAAATTTAAAGTGTTACTTTAAACTAAGTAAATGAATGGCCACTAGAATAAGAGAAGTGAGAGAAAGAGGGGAAACCTGCAGGATGCTAAAGGGTGAATACACAATGAAAAAAATGATTAATTAAATAAAATGAATGAAACAAAGATAAATAATTATGTCATGACAGAGAGAGACAGGTACTTGATTGACTTAAAAAAGATAAACTAAGTAAATGAATCAAGTGAAGAAATTTAAAGTGTTACTTTAAGTGGCCACTAGAATAAGAGAAGTGAGAGAAAGAGGGGAAACCTGCAGGATGCTAAAGGGTGAATACACAATGAAAAAAATGATTAATTAAATAAAATGAATGAAACAAAGATAAATAATTATGTCATGACAGAGAGAGACAGGTACTTGATTGACTTAAAAAAGATAAACTAAGTAAATGAATCAAGTGAAGTTGGTGAGTTAAATACAATAAATAAATCAGACATAAGACACATCCACAGTCCTTCTACACTGTTTTGTGCATGTAGTTGTTTGACTTTGAGAGGGCGGGACTCTTTGGAGAGCGAAATGAACTAGGCGCGGCCAGAAGGAGCCCCATCCATCTATCACACGTGCAGACAAAGGGGGGACTCCTCCACAACACAGAGCTGGAGGTGCCTTCTCAAACTTTTTCCACGACGCACGCAGAGCAAAACACCTCCAGGTGAGTTGTCTTCTGCTCCTTTTTTTTTATTTGTGTGATTTTCGAATTTCATTTTCCAGTGAAAAGTTGCTGCTGTAGTTGGTGCGTCAGCGCTCAAAACTTGAGCACAAAGCAGGAGAGAGAGAGGGTGAGAGACATAGAGAATGAGGGGGGAGAGAGAGAGAGAGAGAGAGAGAGAGAGAGAGAGAGAGAGGAGCGGTCCCCTTTTCCTTTGTCTGACGCTTTGAGGAGAGAACTTGAGGGGATGCTCAGGCACGCATCTCCAAAAACGCTCAATAATACTCAACAAATATATATATTTAGGATGAATTGTCAGTGAGCCTTGGTGGAGGTGAGATGGGGGTTTGTGCTGTGTCTCTTGGGGATGTTGCGACGCACAAGACAAAGCAAACTGCCTGTCAGAAGTTTGCGGAGAAAGGGACCTTTTTACGCACGCTGGAAAAGTGACAAAAAGACAAGTATTAGTTCATAAATAGTTTGTAACTAGTAACTAGTTCCCCCCCCCCCCCCCCCCCAGTCCAGTAGTTTTATGACAGTGGTGTTCGTGGTCTTGCGAAGTTGCCAGTGCACTGAGGGAATTCAGAACAATGCAATCAGGTGTAAAGTCTCTAAGAAACAAAACGGTGACAGAATTAAACCTGTTGCACGAATGAGGAATATTGTTTTGGAGGTAAAAAAAGATTAACGCAAAATAGTTTGGTCTCGAAAATCACTATGAAACTTGTTATAGTTGATTGGAAACAGTGCAACAGGTATAAGTCGCTGCAGCTTCTTTGTTACAGTAAAGGCTCCTTTGTTCTCAGTCCATACAAAGAAAACCAGCAGAAAGGAGCGCAAATCCACAAGGAAGCAACTTTTTTTTGAACGCCTGATATTATTTTCACTTGATAAAAAAATATTTTGAATTTAGTTTTTAAAGTGTAGAATAAGCTTCTTTTTTTCCATTTTTCATTTAAATATATAATACCCGCCGGAGCACGTCAATATAAATAGGCGTAGTTACTAACTGTGGAAGCTTTATTTGAAACTTTCATCTTTTTTTATTAGGTGTCTAAAACATAACAAATGTAGTTTACATGATTTTTTTAAGAAACTTTCTTCATCATGTGAAGGTGTGGCCAAACAACTTGTTTGAATTTGCTGCATTCCATTGTATAGTAGCCCTACCCTGAGACTTTGTATTAGGCACCGTTGGCCCTTTCTTGATTAATTTGTTAAATGAAACAAAATTAGTTCAGCGTTCTGTAAAAAATTTGGTATGGATACATTTGTTTTTCCAACTTTTTCCAGATCATACCACGCATACAGACTTTTACACAGCACAGCCTCACGCACCTTAAGTGTTGCTTGGTTCAACTTCATTAATAAAAAATGTATAGATTCATTTTGTGTTTTTCTTATACCAGTTTTAAGCAATGAGCAAATGTGTTGCACTTACATAAAGTTTTTACTACATGCTTTCAATTTTTTTTTCTTGATTCCTCAGGGATCTGTCCTTAGGTGGATTTTAACACCAGATTAACCAGCAAAGCGTTTTCTCCAGTTGGTGGTTAAGGAAAAATATGTGGAAATCACATGGAAGATGTACAGAGTCACCTATCAAGCAGCTTTTAAGCGGCAGAGGAGGATTAAGAGACTGTGCAGTTTTCTTTTGGAGAAGGTGAAGACTCATCTCATAAGGATTTAAACCTCAGGAGTTGCAGTGCCAGGCGGGATGCATTTTAGGCACGCTTGGAAATCTGAAACTCATGGAGACACTTTAAGGATTATAAAAAATGTGTAATGTGTCTCTCCACAAGACAGCGTCCCAGCCCAAAGTCACTGGGAGAGCAGGATATTGCTTCTATGATCCGTTTGGCCTCCACATGGGTAGGTGATATCACTTTGTACTTGGATTCAGCACTTGTTCAAGTCCTTGTTTGTAGGGCTGCCTTGCTCACTTGGAAGTAGAACTGTCCAGCAAGCACCCCAAACAAACACAGAACACAAACATTCATTTCCTAATTTCATTTACATTTTGCTAGAGGCTGAGTTGCCCCTATATGTGGCTATTTGTGGGAAAGTTGTTTTAAGTGCAAGAAAGAATCAAGATAAACTAGATTTTCAAAAATAAATCAATGCTTTGGAGCATCCTTAAACAGCCATCATATCCTATAATGGATAAATATATACCCATTGTTCCCCAGATATGCAGTCAATAAAAGCAGTTTGGACAACAATCAGGATAAAAAAAAAGAAAAAGGTTTATACTCTGTCATATACCACAGCCTCGGGGTTTCATAAATGGAAGCCCAATTTGACGGGTTGACTTTTCCCACTTGCCGTACACACAGTTAGAAACACATTTGCCCTAAAGCTCCTCATGATCACCAGCCTATTTACTGTACGCTTTAGAGTAATTATTAGATAATTGAATGTTGACAGTTAATGATAGATCATATTTCTCACCGCTACTACATAGGCCGTTGTTTTTTTATTTGACAAGATTGCATACATTTTCCTGACTGATCCAATTTTGTATGCAACTTCATTGTGGTAAAAGTTTCTGGTAAGCAGACTTGACTTACCCAGTTCGGTCGGTTTGGCTTAATTCATTTGTTCATAATCAGTTCTTCTGTGTTACATGCCATCTGATGGGTGGTACAGTTCTAGCTTGTCCAGTTGACCCCAGTCAGACACATGTCACCTCAAAGTCCTTGAGTTCACTGAGGGGGCGGTACAGAAGAGAATGAGCTTTAAAATGAAGAAGTAACATTTGTATTTGTGCCTGTTTTTATGAAGCAGTTAATTAAGGCAAGCCTGTTAAATCTTGAGAGATGCAGGCAGCCCTTTAACCTGTTCTTGAACAATATGTGGGTGTGAGAGAGAGAGAGAGAGAGAGAGAGAGAGAGAGAGAGAGAGAGAGAGAGAGAGAGACTCACTAATCAATGATGTCATTAAGAGCCAATGAGAGCCTGCAGTGGTACTTGTCGGCATCCAAGCTCCGCCTCCGGCCTCTGTGCATGGCAGCCCACATGGTCCTGCAGCATCACATTGTCGCCATGCTGCAGAGAGAGGCAGAGATACAGAGATGTTGCCCGTGGCTGTGTGCGCTGATGTTACAGTAAAATACCATGTTCGCTCAAAAATAGCTTGTTTATCAGTGGAAGCATATGCAAGGAACAACCTGAGGGGTGCACAGGCATTTCTTTTTGTTTACATTAATGATTAGCCAAAAAATACATTAGCCCTTGAAACATTAGATTTGAATGAGAATGAGGAAACAACATCCAGACTGATTAAGTTCAATTATTTAAATGGTAAGCTCAGGCAACTGATATTTTCTTATTTATGTGCCAGTAAATTAATGAAAGCTTTTATAGGCTAAATTATAGAAAATTAACTCTAAAAATTACCTGAATTCAGCATAAAATATTGAATTTATAAGGAAAAGAACGTAAGGTTACCCAACAGTATCGATGTCAGCCTTAAGACAATTTACCTGCACTTATGAACAGGAGAGTTTTAAGATTCAGGGAAAACGGCTCCCTGCTGCTGTTTTGTAACAGGCTCAGGTCACAGTCTGTAAATGAGTGGATCAGTGTGAATGTGGGTCAGTAAACACTGTGACACACAGGTGGGACAGATGTAGGTCAGTGGTAGAGTATGGGTGCTGATGAGTCATGCATACATACATACAGGAAGTAGGGCCAGAGGATGCGTGAGAGAGAAAAAGAAAGGGATGCTCAGATGTTGTCATGTGGTAAGAGAGTTTATGCAGTGCATTTCATCTGGGCCAGCCACCAGACATGTCGGAATCACACTTACCTTCATTTCTGATTCAGCAACCCTTGAATTTCACCTTTCTTGCTTCATTGTTGTAAATGTAATTGTGTATGTCATATGGAGTAAAAAGCTGAATGGCCATCTGCACTGCTAAGCAAATGTTTTATTTCAACTCTGAGCATGGTAGCTTTATATAAGAATAATATATGTGTTTAATTCTAGCACATTTAATGTGCAAATGCTCTGTAAGTTAAGTGTGCTTATAACATTTGGAGCTCTAAAACCATTCTGCCCTACTATTCTACTGTGGAATACAAGTGTGCAGATTCAGTCCAGTACCCAGTTAATGAACTTGTGAGTAAAACAGAAACATCAGGTTTAGCATAACTAATCATTATGACAGGCCCAGCACTGAGCTCTTAATAGGCATTGCATGGTATGGTTTCTGCTACAATACAGTATGCTCCGCTGTGTGTAGCTTAATTACATTGCTTATCTGTAATGCTATTATCAAGTACAGTGCAGTTTTCATAACATTTGCCATTTGGTGGACGCTTTATGAGAGAATGCGTTTCTTTTTTCGTACGGCCGTCCCAGTGGGAGTTGAGCTTCTAAAGCTAATCCATTGAGTTACATGGGACAACATTTGCACAGCAATCTGTGGCATCTTCCAGCTCTGAAGTCTCAATATCCCTCTAAGCTGGAATGCTCATTAAAATGGGCAATGGTTTCACACCATCTCTGTCTCTGCAGCATATGCACAACTAAATCTGCACCAGCATAATCTCTCATCCCATCTGTATTTGCTATGACATTAATATTAAGCACTTCATTTTCTGGTGAAGTCTGATTAGGACCACAAAGCAGGTTACTGTGTAGGAGCAAAGTAGTACATTGACACCAACCCAGACATCAATGCATTCTAGTTTACGTAATTCTTTGCTAGTTATTTTTCTGTAATGCATGACATGTCCATGAGCTGGCTTGATGTTATGCACAGTGCATTAGACTAGAATAGGCCCGCAACATTAGGCCTAGAATAACCAATCACTACCAAGAGCCTAACTCTCTCAGACATCCTGTGGTCAGCCCCCGGAAAGCTATCAGGTTTAGTTTTACCACTGCATGTAGCTTGTGGGCATAACATGAAATCCCTACAATACATGTATGCGTACACTGGTTAAGTTTTACGGTTCATCAAACACCAGAATTACAACGAATAGCATTTAAGGTCCAATCTGTTTTTGATACACATGAAACACTGTTGACCCATGGCTGTATATGTTTACATTATGCTTAATTGAATTCATACTATTTTTGCACTCTGACATATAATATTTGATGGTCCAGTACAAGCACTGACGCATGGACAAATACATTTCGAACTGGATCATCAAAGCGGAAGAGCCGCACAAACAGATTCGTATTTGATACCTAGTTGTCAAGAAAAAGAGACTGAATTGATAAATATGAGTACCCCTAAAACAGTCTAAAAATGATTTCATCTAATTTTTCTCACCAGCTGGATATGTGTTGATTTTCTTTTTGATACAAACCAGCGTCTCATACAGGACAATGCACTGTGGGTACAGTAAAGTTACAGTGCAGTAAAAACATTAGTCCCCACCATCACTAATCGTGACAACAGTCCTAATTCTCCAAGCTACAGGCATTCTGTGGTCATCCTGTTGCAAACTATCAGAGCTTAGTTTTACCACTCTGTGCCTGTAGCCGCGAGATAAGTTAACGGGCTCTGCTGGCATGCTAATACATACCCGCGCTGGGGGGGACAGGAATAAATTATTTCTTTATGACTGCGCACAAGGCAGAGCATTTGAAGGAGGGGAGGAAGAGTTAGAGAGGGAACATAGGGAGATGAAGCAAGGACAAGAGACATGGGGGTGAATTATGGGCCGCAGAGAAAGGAGGGAGAGAGGGAAAGCCAGAGAGGAGCATTAAGACGGAATGAGAGGGTTCGGGGTAAGAGGGAGGAAAAGGATAAGATAAGAATAAGACATATAGTAAGCTTTATAGTGTTCTTTATATCTGTCTCTCTTCAGTTTATAGTAATTCTCTCACCATGACGAAATGGGGTAGTCATTTTATGTCGGACAGTGACTGAGTTTACGGAAAACCTAGTCCTCCAGAGCTTCTTTATTTTTGCAGATAGGTAACATTTGAATGAGCTATGAGCTCATGAACAACAAAAAGGTTTGCTTTGGCAAATAAAAGCTCTGCAGATTTATTTTAAAGCTTTGACATGAAAACCATTCAGCCTGCAACCACCATCGTATGACCTTTTGATGGACTGTGTCCTAGTTTGAGATATCCAAATCATGCAATGAGAAATAGTTGATGGATAATGTTTAAAAATGGTTGAATGACTGAAATCCAACTAAAAACACTGTCATTGCTTTTGGTGCGAAAAGGCAATGATTGAGATCTGAGGGAAAATGAGGACAGGACTTTGTCATGCAGATTTCTATTTAGTAATTTTATGTTTGGGTTTAAATGTTAATGTCTTGTTTTGTGCCACATTTTGTGCTTTTCTGCCTGCTGCACATTTGCCCGGTGGGATGTGAGTGAAATCAAGACCGAATGGCAAACAATAGCATGACAAATCATTCGGAAAACCCATAAAGGTATGCGCCAAATCAAAATTCACTGGATGGGAGTGTTGCACAGCGGGCCTATCTGCCCCTGAAGATATTGCTTTCTTCTCCTCCTAGCAAAGGTGTAGATATAGGGACACAAATTCCAATAAGAGCTTTAGCCAGTTGTCTGTCTATTACAGGTCAACTTATTTCCTCCATAAATGCACAGCATGTTGCTGTCTGGGGATGGACTGATAATCCCTCTAAAGACTGGGGTTTTATCAAAGGCTAAATCTGCTCCTCACACAAACACACACACACACACACACACACACACACACACACACACACACACACACACACACACACACACACACACACACACACACATGGACAGACATGCATCAGGAATATCCACATGGGAACACACAGACAGAGCAGCTACACACACACACACACACACACACACACACACACACACACACACACACACACACACACACACACACACACACACACACACACACACATATGAAGGTAGACTCGCCTGGTAGACATACAGTCACATGTGTAAAGCCCAGGATTTTTGTCACAGACAAATCTGTTATTGTCTGGTTGTTAGGAGATTAAGAAGCAGTGATTCTATAGACACCAACACACACTTGTCATTAGAGGATGAACACCGGCTTGCTTTCTGAATGCACAGGGCAGTCCAGTGACACCAGTACAGCTTACCTTTTAATACTGTGATTTAATAAGTCCATGTAGACTCAGGAAATCATTTTGGTGACAGCTTTTATTTCTATGCACTTATTTCTGTTTTTACATCACACTTTCAATAAATCTCCTTTCAATCACTGCCAGTCCATTATTGTGCTGCCTCTTTCTCTGATTTGTTTTGTTGACCCAAAATGGCTATGTTTGCCTTGCTAGTTCACCAACGATTTCTGAGTCCAGATTAACAGTCTCTGTAAAAAAGATTTCCAAACAAGCTTTTGTAGTTTGGTTCATTTGTGGCAAACGGTCCATTAGATCAATTTTACCCAGAAACATGGTCATGCCTGTGTTTGTGCCTATGCTAACACATTCTCGACCCTAGGCTTGAGACTATGACGCTCTTCATGCCCCTCTAGTTCAGGACCTGCTGGTAATAGCGTGTCAATATCTGCTTGATACATGCATAGTGTCTTTTCAAAATGAACTTCTGTCTTTAAAGTAATTTGGATTTAGGTAACAAAACCACTTCATAAGGATTAGGAAAAGAGCGCGGTTGATGTTAATTTGACAGGCTACCAATTTTCTTGACAAACAACTCAAGTGATTAGCAACTCACGAGTCACGTGACTTAAAACACTAATGCTTCACATGACTTACTGACTGAATGTCTACATCACTTTTAGTTTAACACGGGACACAAACAGTGGTCTCCTGGACTAAAGTCCTGTGTTTGTCTTTTTTTGTGTCCGTGTTTATTTGTCTTGTGTGGGAGTACATGACCGGCTATGTCACTGCCTTTTCTCCATGCACAGTTATCCCTCTGACCTTTTCATAGCAAGAACAAACCTGTTTGAGCAGGACTACGATATGTCAAGCCTCCAACAGTGGGAGGATTAGGATAGCTGCCCATGGCTCTTGGTTTGTTGTTTTTGGTTGACCCCCTGCCTGCCCCACACTAAAACTCGTGGCTCCACTCTTTTTCTTCTCATCGGATAAAGGTGTGTGGGAGGTGGTGTAGCTGATGACGGTGCCATGACTCTAGTATCACATAGGGGCTGCATCCTGCTGAATGGTCTGCTGTGGTATCATGCCTACCACATACATAGGCGCTACACTTTGGGCAGTTATAGCAAGTGGGCGCTGCTTCCGTTATACCCTGACCAATACTATTGGGGATGTTTCATCTCCTTTGCTATGAGTTAGAAGTGTCGCAGCTGTTGCATAGAATAAACTGTCCTTGACCTTGACCGAAGGGCAGCTTACCTTTGCAACCATACTTTTATACTATATACTTGGGCAATGTTTCTATTCTAGATCCGGGTGGTGCATTTTTCCAGGTTATGTATAACTTTTTGGAAAGCAAGAGCTGAGATAAGACAAGACAGAGGGGCTGCTTACAACCTCTTTCTACTTGTATAAAAATGTGTCAGACACAACAGTTAAAGGACAAGTGTGTAAGATAAGTGGCATCTAGCAACCAACTGAATACCCCTCTGCTCACCCCTCCCTTTCCAAGCCTTTCTGAGAGCTGTGGTGGCCTTCAGGTAACATAAAAACATGAAAAGTTCTCTTAGAGCCATTGTTTGGTTTGTCCGTGCTTGGCTGATGTAGAAAAACATGGCGGTAACCACCATACAGACTAATAATTAAGTCATTTACTTTGCACAACAGAAAAAAATCAAATACTTCATTAGGGGATAATTGCACAAGAAATGACTGATAATCTACAGAGAGGTAAAGCCATAAAGTGTCCCATTAGAATGTCTTTCCCTCCTTTTTTAGATTATACAGTACAATCCCATACGTTTGTCCTTACTTATTTCAAGGTATCTAGGCATTGTGAATAATTTTTCGTTCTAACAGCTTGGAAAACGATAAATATAAAACACCTGTTTAAAGTTGATATTGTACTGGTCTAATATAATGCTAATCCCCGGTAATGTGGCTATTTGAGAGCTTAGAGCTATTTTCCTGGAGGTATTGCGATGAGCTGCAATCTTGTTAGGATAAAGATGTCAGATTATAGTGAGGTGACATATCAGCATTAAACAGAAAGCATTTTGAATTGAATACCTAAAGTAATATCTGGGTGTGTATTTATGTGATGCTGTGTGCTATATCCTTACCACGGTTGGAGCAGTAATAGTCAAGCAAGGCAATCCAAGATATGATCTGTTGTCAAATCTTTTTTTTTTGTTCGCTGCATAACACCTTGTCAGGATTGTGTACCATGGTTGACTAGTACTGAATCAGATCTGTTTTGACTGAGATACATTTGAGCTAAACTAGATAAAGTGTGATACATCAGATTATATCCTGTAACACTAGCTGAGATATCAAAGTTTAGACTGTCCCAGTCTCTACTGCACCCCCTTTTGTATTCATAAAAACAACTCCACATCTGGGAATATGAGGTTTTTCATACGAATGATAGAGCGTAGGATGAAGATCTCTGCGTCTTCTTGTGCATTGCTGTATCTGTCCCTTGGAGAGATAACTGATCACATGAAGGCAGCCAGTAACGGCAGCCTGACAGCACCCAGAGCTGAACAATGTGCCTACTGGACCAGGATTTGTTTGAATATGTTTGCACATGCTGCTTTAGGGCCCCAGTCTGTAACTCTTGTTTTGTAGTTTGTTTGTCTTCTGAGCTCTTGATACTGTATGTACACTGACCATCTGAATCGTCTTCCCTTCTCAGATGCTCATTTTGCTGATATCACATCAATTACAATGCTGCATGATGCCGTAGTAGCATACTGTAAAATGATGAAAAAATGTATCTGTGATTGGAACACTTTTCTTAAAATAATCGTCATCAGAGATCTTCATGTCTGGGAATCTTCATGTACGGGTGTGCCATTTATAGCCATGTGATGGATAATGTAAAATGTTGGGTTTCCTGGAGGCAGAATATGCATCAGACTATGAAAGCCTTCCCGTAACTCCGCACTGACACGATTTTCCAGTCCAGTGCGAGGCATAATCTGAGTGCCTGGAAATGGGCTGAATAAGCCCAAGTAAATGCCCCGCACTCAATAATGTAGTACATTACTTCCATACTGGATACAGCACTGTGTGCTGAATACGGCCGGTTACAGGCCCAGTTTATTATAAAACATGGCACAACACAGAAATCTTTGTACAAATTCAAAAATCTTTGTACAAGATAAAAAAAATCCAGATTGCATTATTAAACTGAGGCGTTTTATAAACAATATAAGACATCCAGATGAGAATAAAGGCTGTCATATTAATATAGGTATTTTCATATGAGGTCAATACGTCATCTCTGGTGGGAATGTGGCTGAATAAGGCCAAGACATGCCCTGCTCTGATTATTATGCATCTAATTACTATGCGTCAGCCGGTAGCCATTCTGTGTTGCCAGCGCCAGCTCACAAGGTCAAATTCATGGCACTTGGCGAATGTCCTTGCTTTATAAAATTAGATTCTGACTCAAACTGTGTGTACTGTACAGTGTGTGCACGTGTGACTTCGCTGACAATCTCGGACACTGAAATTGTCACACACACGCAAGCCCAGCCCGCACACAGTGTTTGGTATAGCTTGCGGCAATGTTCACAACACCTCAACATTAGACACTGCTCTTATTAGGACTAACCAACCAGTGCTGAATCACAGTGGACACAACATTTTTTTTCCAGACAAGGTCAAGACGTCAGCTTCAGCAGAGTAATGAGTTGAGTAAGCATGAGTCATGCTTTAAATTATGCATTAGCCTGTTAGCCTGCACTCTCTGGCGAACAGGCAGTCTTAGCTTTCAGATAGATCTCAGAGGGTGGATTTGCAAGTGACCCTGTAATCTGTGGGCATGTTAATGTATTCATACATGGAATTCAGAAATTGTCAAGTTAACCATCCAAAAATGACACACTCCCTAAACATGTACTGTTGACTTAGTCATAACTAATCATTCTAATTCAATTCTTAAATGGACACCACTCGTTTAACTACGTGTATCTGCTGGGGCTATCTTACATTCAGGCTTATATTTTGTGAACAGGACCAATTTGCTCTCTTTCTAAATTGAGTGGCCCCATGTAAACACATTAATTGGCCTAGAGGGAATTAAGAATGTTGACATGCAACTTAATTGTCCATTTATATGACTCATTAACTTCGTATTCCAACTTACCTGCCTTCACATCACTACCTCACGCAGCCTAGAGGAACTTGACTGGCCTCGTTCTGGCTAAAATTAAATTCAGATTAATTTGAATATTCTTTCACACACAACGTTAATCCCTACGCACCAGACTACTTTGCAGTTGGGTTGGGTAGATAATCCACTTCCAGCCTCGACAGTATGCATATGTGTGGGTGTGCAAGTGTTTAATGTGCATTAGTGATTCTGTGTTCATTTGTTAGCCTCTCTATTTTTACTGCTGTTTGTTTATTTGTTTGTTGTCTCTGTTGTTGTTTGTATTCCGATAGACAGAGACCGCTTTATCAGCTACTGAGCACGCTCTCTGATGTCCTCAGCTGTGTGTGGTAATGAGAGCTGCTGACACAGTGAACCGTGGCCACTCAGACACAAAGATATTCAGAATGAAGGCATGCAGACACGAGGTCGCTCACAAATAGGTGCCTACACCTTATCTCCAACGCTCTCTCCCCCCATTTTACTCCCTTTCTTACTATCCCTTTGTCTTATGTTCAATCTTTCTTTTACCCCTTTGCCTCCTCCTCTTCTCTCTGCCTCTTTAATTCTTTCTCTGGCTTTATTTTTCTGTCTGATTTTCCTCTATCACACACACGCACAGTGAGATGTTGTTGAGCCACAGTAGACAGTTAGAGCACTGAGCCAGCCTCCTCCTCAGTTCACCGACAGTTCACTCTGCTCCACGCTGACAGAAATGGAGCTAGACAGAAATGCAAATTTGAAAATGACAGCAACCATGCCAGCCACAAATGTTCACATTACTCCTGAAAACTTCAGTTACCAATTTGCATTCACTTGAAAAGGTAGCTCCAGACTTTTAGACAAGGGTCTTTGTTATTCCTGTCTCCGAGGACAACTCGGTATCTTAGTGTGGTAGACTGATAATATGCTGTCATTTTATGCTGACTCATCTCATCCCAGGAGCTTCCAAATTATCTAAAAATATAGCCAGACCTTGTGAAAGCAAAAACAAAAAAATACCCCACTAAGTGGCATCATTATTTTAAAAAAATAAATAGTGCATTCTGGGACACACAGTCTCAGCAGAAGTCAGAGCAGTCCCTAACTTAATGTCCTTGTGAGAACTTGATTAATCCAACAAAGCTGACTGTTTGCTGCAGCCATCTTTTACAGTGTGGACGACTGGTCATCTGACAGGCTATGTTAGAGCCTGTTTCACAGTCTCACAACGCGAGCTAAGAGAGTGTGGAGGAAAGACAAGTTGTCCTTGTCATGTGGAGTATTTCTTTTGTCTGTTGGACTGTGCCCCTTACAAGCATGTAAGACTCTCTGCTGAGTAATGCACTCTCTTTCAGTCAGTGTGTATTTCTCAAGCTCCCACTTGTACACCTTGCACTACCTCCTCTGTCACTTTTTCTATCCCCTCTTGTAGCACTTTGACTTTCTCCCCTCCATGCCTCTCTCACTCTTTGTCTTACGCTGGTATGGCTGTCTTTCAGTATTTGCACTAAAAGTTTCCTTGCGCCAACGTGGTCCGCCTGTCACAAGAGGGATGCCCGTCTGTCTTTTTGTCTCATCCTCTCTTTATATCTTGATCTCTGGCTGGCTGAGTGTCTGCTTCTATTTCTTTCTCGCTGTAGGTGTCTGGTTGTGTGTCTCTGTCTGCCTCTTCCTCCCACTCTCTACCTCTCTCTGTCTGCATTTCTGCATTTGAGCATAAATGTCTTCTTACCAGTAATGCTTCTTTTTACATTCCTGTTTTCTTAGCAAGACACTATAGTTTTCCAGGTACATAAACTTTTTGCAGATCTGCGTTCGTCACTATCGTTCAGCTGTGTTCACCTGATCTCTGTGAGAGTTTGCTGCTTCAGAAGGTTCCACTCCTCAGATTACCTCGGACTTGCATTAGAAGAATGCTGATGTATTACTTTTTTGAGTTTTGGGCTACTTTGTTTAACTGCACAGGTAATGCCGAGGAGAATGAACTAGGATTACATTGTTGGAAAGGGTACTTTAAAGGGTAAAAAAAAACTAAATTAAGAATTCTGATATGTTATTTCCATCGCCTAGGAACTTTAAATCAATATTTGTGAACATGGCTAGTGTCTCTCAAGACCATGGGATTAACATGTATGAATTTTGGAAAAATGGGCTTAGTTCCCTTTTAAATTTAATGTTGTCCAATAGCAGATTTTCATTTTGAACATATGATTTTCAAAGTCGCAGCTTTCTCACTTTAACTGGGCTCTGTTCACACAAATGTATCCTGCTGATATATGACACTTAGCAAAATATACTTGCGCTGACTTAACTGCCTCCCTGATCACTTGATATGATGGAAAGAGCAGGTGGACCTAATGTTTTGTACACAGTAAATCTCGATGGACGAATCATGATGTAGCGTGTCGTTGCTTTGCCTTTTTGTTTGTATGCCAGCTTGTTTGTGTCCCTTGGTGTCCGTATGTTCGATGTCCATGTGTGCAATGTGTCTGCCTGTGCATCTGTGTCACTGCATGTCTGCTAATCTACATATCTGTGTTTTTCTTTGCTGGTCCCATGTGTGTAGTTTGTGCGCTCGCCTCTACGTGTGCAGTTTCACCCATATTGTAATGTTAAGCTGCTGAGTGTGTCTGTGTTTATATCAGGTTTCCTAGTCAACACATTCAGTTGTTGACATGGAATTTCCTTTTCAAGTGTCCAAACCATTGGAGCCATTGTCTCAATCTGGGGAGCCATTAAACTCAATTTCCCATGGAGGAGTGAGCGGTGGTGGTGGGGTGGGGGGTTATTTTGAAGTCCAAATGTTCTTATCTCATGCACTATTAAGCGAGGCAGTGGGGTGTGTGGGTAACGTGGTTTAGAGTCCGTCTGTCACAGCCTCAGGGTATGTTGCTTTGAGTGCACACACAGACACACTTGCAGACACACACGAACGTATGCATATGCATAAACACACATAAAAACAGACTGTAACACACACACACACACACACACACACACCTCTTTCTCTCATTCCCCCATTTAAAGACACAAATATGCACACTGCCTCAGGGCTCTGTAGCTCTAGTCGTATACGGCCTTGGTGCAGGTCAGAGGGGTCAACTGAGACTCTCACTTCATTAATCACATCTGGGGAGCTAGCTGATTTTTTTATGTACATGTTTCCATATGCATTTAGCCTTTATTCAACTTTGACTTGAGGGTAACGTATGGACCTAAAGCTGTCTTTTAATTCTTTCATTTGATCTAGGAACTGATCTAATTGAGAGACTAGTACATATGTATGGACATGTGTTACCTAATATGTGACTGTGTTCAGTGAGATTTAGTTACATTTAGATTTAATTGATAATCCAACAGGATTTTGTAATGAATTGATTTTGTCTCCAAGTAATTCAACACGAACCTTTTGTTTATATTGTTTTCCTTTAGTGTTTATTTTCATAAGGAAGCAGAGCTTCACAAAAAATCCATACTGAGACTAATGTTATGGAGGAACATGATAACAAACCCAAACTATAAGTCTAAGCAATGACACAGGTGTAAACACACAACACCACGTGTGTTGTGTGTTTACACCTGTGTCCGTGTGTGTGTGTGAGAGTGTGAGAGTGGGTCATTGACTGACACTGGGCTGTGGGACAGTAAGTGACAGGACTCAGTCTTAATTGGTTCAGGTCAGTTGATCTGTGTGTCTCTTTGAGTCCTCACTGACATGCAGGATCAAGTCCATCGCTCATTCAGAGAAAAAAACAACAACAACAGGGCATCAGATCAGACTGATCCCTGATGTTTACAGCAGCTACTCATTTTGGTGAAATATTTTGACTTTTCAGCAGGCAAATACCCATGAAAGCCTCTAAGCACTTAATCTCCAGTCTAAGTCGCCCTCAGGGAGATTTGTGTTTTCTGTCACTTTTCATTGTATTATTTGTGTAACGCAAATGTGCAACAACAATTGAAAGCTTACTTTTTGTCTTTTTTATTTTATTTTTTACAAACTATGACATTCCACTTTCACAAGGGCTCTGATCATATTCATATTTCAAATTACTTCAATATAAGTGCATATTAAATGAAAACCCAGTTTGACTGCCATAATTTATGTAACACAATGGCATGGGTATCTACTATACCAATATCCCTAAATCAGTTTCAGGATCCAGACTTTTCATGATGTGATTTAAGAAAATAGATGATGGTGTACAGGCATTAACACAGTGTTACTAGTGAGTGCACTTACAAACACATGCTGTCATCACCCACCTTACGCCTGAGAGAGATACTTGAGAGTGGCTTTGGCAGAGTGCTGAGCTGTGTAAGGTGTTTAAAATGCCTGCAGTGAAACTGATGTCACACTGTGTTTATTGTGCGTGCGTGCATGTGTGTGTTTTGCCTTTGACTGTCGGCACTTCTACATGCTCAGGAATATTAGGGGTTTTGATGGTGGTGCGTGTGTGTGTGTGAGATTGAGAGAGAGGTTGGATCTTTGGACATAAAGTTAAAGATCAGCATCAGTGAGTTTAAAAAAAATTCTCTGACTTTCATGCACACATGCAAGATGTCAGTTGGACAGGAGGCACCAAACTAACACCTCTCAGTTGTTCACTGTAGTTGGCCAACATCAGGTGTTTTTTCTCACAAAGTGGCTATTTGTGTGTGCGTGTGTTTGTGTGTGTGTGTGTGGGGAGGTATTTGTTTCTCTTTGTGTGCATGCCAGGAGAAGTGATGTTTGATGTGTGTGTGTGTGTGTGTGTGTGTGTGTGTGTGTGTGTGTGTGTGTGTGTGTGTGTGTGCATATGTGAGTGTGGCAGTGTGTGAGGGGTGTATTTGTGTCAGCATGATCAACATGGAAGCAGGGGGAGAAAGGAAGTGAAGGATGTCTAAGCATATGTGACTTTGGTGTGTGTGTAAGTGTGCGAGTCTATTCCATGTGGACATTTTTTATCTAAACACTATGTTTACTGTGTGTTATGGGGGGGCACTAATACTTTCACATTGTATTATTGGCCCCCTTGTGGTCAACACTATACAACATTTCATCAACTTGGCAAGAATAGATGCAGCTGAAATGTCGTGTTACCTGCAGAGTCACTCATCAGCTATCAAGCATCCCCTTCAGTTGATTCTCTCCCCTGCTGGCTTCAGTCTGAGCTCATTGAAACAACTCTGGACTAAGCTTCAAACCCTTAGAATCAGTTCTTCTACTTTGTTTCCAGGTTATCCAGGACTGTGTTTTTTGGACAGTCACACAAAAACTCTTGCGCACACTTCATGCTTTTGCTGATCGAGTAACGCAGAGAATGACAGACTGTGTGTGAAGTGCTAAGTGAGCAGAAGACTCCACGACAGCCTCTCGCAGCGTTCGCCAACAGCATGTTGCCTTGGCAAGAGAACTGTCCTTTTTTTGCACAGCGAGCGGTACCACTGATCAAATGTGTTTGTGAGCCTGCGTCTGTGTGTGTGTGAGTGAGATCAGTGTAGCTTCCTACTAAGTATCTCTCAGTTTGTTCTGAACAAGGAGTTGAGTCTGAGGCCCGCTCTGATGATGACAGAATAAGCGTGGTATTCTTACACTTGTGTGTTGTCACCGCTGTCTCTGTGTATTCACGCATGTTAGCGTGAGTGTGACGCATCCTGCTGATCACGACAAGTTGACGTCCACATCAGAGAGGCTCCAAAGAGAGTTTGTATCGAGATTTGTTATCAGTGTGCCATTTAAACTCATCTGTACTGAGCAGTGTGGACATCTTGGTGTATACACACACACAAACGCAAACACACATTGATACACATCACAAGACTTATTCCCATTACTCAAATAGCGTGAGGGGGTGAGCAAAATCTTCCGACAGACCAGTGAACTCTAAAGAGGGCTTATCAACAATGCACTTTGAGGAGGCGTAGGAGGAGGAGGAGGAGGAGAGCAGGGAGGTAAACAGTTGAAAGTAAATAGGGTCTCTATAGTTGGAAGTTTACCTGAGAGTGAGCTAGGATCAAGGCCCAGCTGGCTGACTCTCAGCTGACCCGACTCCAGGCAAAAAAAAAAGATAGAAAACACATCAATTTCAAATTTGTGGAAGTTATTATCAAATACTTCAGAGAGAGAGAGAGAGAGAGAGAGAGAGAGAGAGAGAGAGAGAGAGGTTGGGGTGAGAACCTTGGCGGTGGGGAGGGAGATTCAGTGAGGTGATGAGTCAGTCTTAATATTTGTCTTAATATTTGTACATGTTTTTTTCCTGTCAGTCCTCCTCTTACTGTTACTTCATACCTCATACTTTGGAGAAAATCATGAATGACAGAATGATAGACACAAATGAAAACAGACTTGTGCCATGCAACATTTGAGTTATCGGTATCACACTACGCTTTGTCAAATTCCATCTTCATAACTAAAAGAATGAACACAGTTGTGTTTCATTCAAACCGTTGCATGGCCTCATAGCGGTAAGACAAGGAACCAATATGGCTGCCTGTAACTGAATATGCAGCATGTGAGTTATGCCCAGCTCTCACGGTGGCTTTAATTAACCACCTTCCAGCCACATCGCAATTTTGTAATACTATCCCAAGCTACTTTGATATGACCTGACAAGCCAGACTGTTCAATTAATTAAGCCCCAAAGTTGCAATCACAGCCAAATTTTCAAGGATGTCCCGAGGCTGCTTATAACATTTTTTTTTTTTTTTTTTTTTTTTTTTTTTTTACCACAGTCTTCTAAATTTGGATGAGCCGGCCTAATTAGAGGTTGAGTTTGGTTGCATAGCGTTGGCTGCACCACTGAGTTTGTATCCAACCTTAAAGCACACCAGAGGGTCGTCTTGGCGTCTCAGCAGAATTGAGTGCATATCATCACAAGTGTTGATGTTGCTCGCAGCCCCGAATGTTTTTCCTGCCACTCCTCATTTCATGCTATGAAAAAATCATGACGTGTTTAAGGAAAGCAACCTGGCTGTCATCATTTTGAGACTAAAATAAAATCAAAGCAAAAAGAGAATCTAGTTTCCCTCTGTTTAGCCAGAAGAACATGTTCATTAATTTGTTCTTATTCAACCGTTGCTTTATTTAAAAATAAATGCGGAAACAAGGGCGCAGTAAGAGTGGTCAGGTTTTTCAACCAGTGCGGATTGGCAATACTGCAGCAGAGGCCTAATGTGTATATCCATTCTCCAAAAAAACCTTCACAAAATACCCAAAGAAAGATGTCTATATGCCTTATAAGCATCATTATGTGATGCTCTCTTGGGAAGTTACTTTTCACTTACAAAGAATCTGCATTGCCAAAAGCAAAGAGCCTGAAGTTGAGCCCATTAAATGGATCAAAGTTTTCCTCAGGCCTCTTTTCAGGCCAGCAGGGTTTTATGAGGGTATATTTCACTGACTCACTGAGCTGAGCAGGGAAATCCTTCTCTTCACGGTCTAGTTGGGATGACTGATGCAAATATGCTGCTGCTGAGTCCAGACACTGACACCATCATCACACTGACCCAGTGAGAGAGAGAGAGAGGGGAGAGAGAGGAGAGAGAGAGAGGGTGAGAGAGATGTTCCATGTCATTTGTGACTTACATTTATTTTTGTGACTCCACATGTTTTTAAGTAGTTTCCAAGACTATTAAAGCTTTGAGCCACACATGGCAGCCCTATGATGTGGGAAGGAAGAAGATTTATACTTCGGGACATTTGTTTGGACATGCAAGAAAGAAAGAGAGCAGCTTCAGATCATGTGTGATGTATTTTGTGTCTTTTCTGTGCAACCACACATGGATTTTTCCCTGTGCTGGACTTTCCTAGATGACACACACACTGTAGCTGTTAGCATGCAGGTTCTGTGCTTGGCATCTTTTTGCCTCTAAAGCAAAATTCTTAATTCACATTTGACTCTCATTTAATTTTAAGTGTTTGTATCATGTGCGTGGGAACATATTTACAGTTTAGGGAGCTGCCCTTGACATGTGCATGCGCGTGACGGTGTACATGCATAACCGTGAATTATTATAATTAACATTAATTTTGCGAGTAAATATTACTACAACAAGATATTGCATGAATATAAATATATTTTTAAAAGTCACTTGACCCTCTCCCTCGCCTACGCAGGGTTAGGACTCTACTGTTCCTGTTTGTATTCCACGTGTGCTGGCCTTACTGCTCGTTAACCTTTCCTAATACGACCTGCATGTATTAATAACACTCAGCGGGAAAGGTCAATCGATGTATGTGTGCATGTGTGTGTTTGTGTAATTGTTTGTTGCAGGGAGTGCTTATGCAACCTATAAATGGCCGGGGTTTAGATGGTATATGGGCTTGTCAGTGAACTGGTGAGGGTAAATTGAATTTGCTCTTAATAATTAACCAGGACCGATGGTTTGATGTTGTGGTGTGCTTATGTGTCCTGGGCTGCAGGGGGAAAACCGTGCTAATGATATGCAATCAGATGTATTGTGTATCGTAATGTGTGTCCTTGCTCTATGCTGTACAGTCACCGTTAGATTAAAATAGTCCTGCTCAGCCATTTAATTCCAAGGGAAAAAACATAACAGCGTTCTGAGCCGCTGGTCATTCATTACATAGATTTATTTTTTATTCAGTTATGATATTAACAAGATTACAACACCTTCATTTGCACATATTCACCCTGCCCACAGCTTGAAATGCTGTATAGTGATGAATTATGTAATTGGATTCTGTTTGACCTTAAGGGATACTATAATTAATGTAAATGTGTATATCTGACCTGAGTGACCAGGTTAAGGGGTTTGAATCGATTGTCTCATTGGGATGTTGCATACTGAGTCCAGGTTGACCTTTTTAGTGTGGAAACGATTGGAAATGGTGCTCTAAAAAAACAGCCAAATACAACCCTAATAGCACATTTCTCATGTTGAAGAAATAACGGCTTTATATTTAGACAGTTAAAAATAAGACAGTACAAAATATTTTTTGGAGGTGATGGCAACAGAATAGAAATGATCCTTTTGACATTTCTGTTTGTGTAAATAACAATCATATGAAATACAACACTTAGTGAGGCGTTTACGTGCGTTTATCGAATAACTTTGGACAAAGACAAGCATCCATTGACACCTGCTTCTATAGTCTTCATGCTAAGCTAATATGATTGCCTCCTGGTTTCTTACTTAAGGCACAGAGATGAGAGTGTTATTAATCTTCTCATCTAAATCTCAGCAAAACGGTGAGCAAGTGTATTTACCAAGATGTCAAAACATTTCCTCAAAAAAATTACTCACATTGTTATTTCATTGGAAAGGGATCACTTCACAGTATTAATGAACATTTAACGTGACCAATAACTTTGAGCACCAAAATATTGTATCAACTTAAAAAAAAGGTCCCATCCTTTATAAGCAAAGATAGAAAAGTACAGCATAACTCCCTGGTGTGGAAAAAAAAACGTTGTTGCATTTGGGTATTTATGCTGTGTAGGCTCACACTGCCAAAGTAAATCTGTACTTACAAACATCTCATATACCGAGCTTGTGAGGCCTCTCCCTTGAGTGAGTTTGGTGAGCGCTAAGAGTCAAAACACACCCGATGCCAGTCCTTGTATATCCAGTGAAGCATGACTGTCTGCTATGGAAACCAGAGGAGGTACAACAAAGAGCAAATGAGGTACATGGTAACAAATTGTGTCACACAAGCAACAGTCAAAACTGCTGCTTGCAGTTTCAAATATTCACAGTTGCCGCAAAATGAATAAATAATTCAAAGGGCATAATTAAATGTAGTGTGTGAGCCTTCTGTGTCTGTGTTGTTGTTGAAGATCTCTGTGTTCACCAAATTTTGTTCTAACTTGCCGACCATGTCTCATGAAGAATCGCTTCTGAAATCTGTTGTGAAATCTCAAAAATACATACACATGCCCTTCAATTTTTGTTTTTGTTTTTCAGGTCAGCCAACTTTTTGTCATAAAGCAGATATCAACAAAATATGATGAATAATAAACCATATTCCTTCAGTTGTATTGATTATCAGCCAGAGCAAGATGAAAACAGTAAACAGAGCTAGAGTTCAAGACACTCCACAAACGGTGTTTTTAACTGTCAGCTTGTACGTGGTTGTCTGCCAGGTGAATTTCAATGATTCACCCAACCGCAGCTTCACCCTCAAGGCAGAAGCAGCACCCAAAAACTCCCAGTTTATTGCAAGTTAAAATATACCTATTAACCAGCCAACCAGTCTGTTGTGCAGATCAGTGACTCTGGCATATCAGAGCTTAGCAACAGGCTCGCAAAGTTCAGCTTTCATTTAATTGCAACCCACCAAAGACCCAATTTTGGGACCCAACCCATGATTTAGGAAAAACAGCCGACACAACCCACTGCAGATGAACATTTCATGTTTTCTCGGTGTGTGATTTCCAATCTGACTGAGGCCTGATAACGGCGACATTGCTGTTACTCATTCCCTTAGATCCCCTGCCTCAGACTCTGCTAATCAGATTTCTCTGGTTGGGTTATTTATCATCGCCAGCTCTGACTGTGAGTGATGCCTGGCTAATGGGTTTAGCATTCAAATCTGCTGGCTTGATGCGACAGAATCCCAACAAGGGTTGTCATTCCTGTGGCGGCAGCAGCTTCAGAGTGGCGTAAATAAGAGGGAAATGATATTGGTGAAATATGTATTCATGGCATGGTGGATTTTACATTTGGTTAGATTTGTATTGATTTTAAAGGTGTCAAAATGAAAAGGCAGAGAGGCAGAAATTCAGGAAAGAAAGAATGAAAGAAAGAGGGGAAGAAATTTGAATAAATGTGCTTGAAATGTGATAAAACTTCATGTAGCCATGCATCCAGCCACCAATAGACCATTCATTTGTTTGCCGGCTCATTACTTTTCAGAGGTGACAGGACAAAGAAGAATATCATGACTCAAATGAGCGCAAGGAAATGAACAAACAAACTAAACAAAGGAACTATAAAACAGAGAAGCTCTCTGACAGTGTGGTGCGACATGCGCGCAAATGAGGCCATGTGGTGTTGAATGACAGTTATGGTTATGACAATAATTACAAGTCGCAAACCAACAGCTGTGGGTAACTGTCTTCTGTCTTTTTTCACATCTGCACCTGCGCCGTGTGGTAACATCATGCAGTATCTGGTCATCAGACACGTTCTCGTGCCTTATTGTTTTTGTACAATGTGCAGTGATGACAGAACTGTAAATTATAAGACAGATGCTAGTCAGCCGCCTTCTATTTATTATTTCGTTCTATGATATGTGGTTTAGTGTCAGGAGTTTTTTTAAAATGTTTGATCTAAAACCGTAAATTAACTGAGAGCACAGATAACGAGACAGTGTGCACGGCTGTGTGTCGGCGTGTGTCAGGCTCTTCAGTCTTCACTGCCCCACCACCTGTTCCATTTAAATAGCTCCATATGTGCGGAGGAAAGGCTTTATGTGGCTCACGGGAAACATCCTGGACACCCTCATCACCTCATAGGTCATTATACCCCAGTTACAAATACTGACATCACTTCTAACAGGGAGGAAGTAAGTTTTTTTTAACAGCAAATTTAATGTTAACAGTGAAATAAATGATGATGAGTGATACTGTGAACAATTAAAGTATTCCATTTCAACCTTCAACAAAACTCCTTAGTATCTAAAGCTCCTAGATTTTAGATTACTGATCAATCTTATCCATTTTGGCATCATCCAAGACAAGTCTGGACATATCACTTGATCTTGTTACAAGGATTCTGTTCACACACACACACACACACACACACACACACACACAACACAAACGCATGCACACACACACACACAAAAAGAAAAACACATGTTGCACCCGTTGACCTGGCTTGCACGTCACCATTAACAGCTTTGAGAAAAACAGGTGATAAAAGTTGGACACAGCACATCTGCATGACGTGACTGTAAGGCTGAGCAACCCGCTAATCAGGTATATTTTGACAAAGTGTGAAGCACATTGGGAACAGTGTGATAGTATCATAACTCATGTCTGTGTATGTGTGTGTGGGGTGTGTGGTCTAGGCACGTCTCAGCTGATGTTATGATCCGTATTGACCAACCAACAGGATGTGCGTGTCTAGTACTGGTAAGAAAGTAAAAGCTACGTGACTAGTGTTTCACAATCCATTTAATCTTACAATAACACAATCACTTTGGTTATATTTACGGATCATAAAAGATTAGCATGTGTCCAAGCAGTCTTCCTCCGTCTACCTCTACAATCTTTGACATTTTATAATGTTCTTTAAGTCCCTTTCACCAGCCTGATCTTTTTTTACTTGTAGGATCTGCTTTGCTTGATCAGATGCTTTCCCCCTCTCTGTCACCCTTAAATCTATCACACTTACTCAGTTGCCAACATTGTTTTTTATCTCACTGGGATTTCATTTCATTAAAGAATCAGACATCATTCTTCAGATTGTCTCTGTTCTCTTTATATTATATCATAACAACCATTGATGATTATCATATCACTCTGTTAAATACCTACCATACATTACTTATCCATATAGAATTGCATTGCATAATTCAAGAAAAGCTCAAACGGCATTTAATTGTCACAGTGTAGAACATTGTGATCCTCCTTAACGTTGATGTGTTGACGTATCATTTTGAATTAGTGTCAGTCTGTTTGTGTTTGTTCACACAATGTGTGTGTTAACGTTATGTGTCTCAGCATGACTTTAAGTCTCCCACTTAGCTTTGCAATTACCTTTTTCAAGCTATGACTGGTAATTGGAGTACGGGAAAATCACTGTTGCACAGGCACACACACCCGCACGCACGCACACACACACACACACACACACACACACACACACACACACACACACACACACACACACACACACACACACACACACACACACACATTTGTGATTTTATTACTTTTGGGGACATTACATTGACTTACATTGATTTCCTAAAGACTTAACCAAACCCAAACCATAACCACAACTTGCCTGATCCTAACTCTAACTCTAACTCTAACCATCACCTTAACCTAAACTTAACCTGTCCCCACAATGTGACAGTGTAAACCCACGGTTTCATGGTCCACATAGAAGGGCCGCTTCCGATGGTGTCGTGTCACTTTTGCAGTGCGGACATTTTCTAATGCCGCAAGCAGGAATCACACCTAATCCGATTTATCCCCAAAAGACAGGTAAACTCCCCCCCCCCCCCCCACACACACACAGTTGAAGTGTCTTGCACAGAGCGATCAAGACTTTTAAGTGTTCTTAATTATTAAGTTAAAGCCCCACAGTGACATTAATTTGGATTCATCTTTTACGATTTTTGTTCAGCATTTGCTGAATCGGCTTCTTTGTGTATATTGCAAACCCCTTAGAGGGAAGTGACACTTTGACAGCCCTGTTTGTTCTGCTGTTGACTAAAATGTGCAGATACATTAAAGAGCAATTAAGAAAAATCATTGTTCATGCAGTGTGATGAAGATTTTAATTGAATATAGAAAATGCAAAATGTACATTTTTTTTTACATCTTTCATTATTGAGTGAGTGGGAAGCAACTTGTCAACATTTGTCACTGGGCCAAAAAGACTACAGTTTGATATGACATAATAACCCTTGACAGCTTGAAAAATATTTTAAACTTTTACCAACCTAGTACGGATTTTGGTCTGAAAAAGTCGCACAGGGATTTATAAAACCTGACTTCTTTTAAAATGCACACTGCCGCAAACATTTGTGTGTGGCAAAAAATATCTGGATGGACCACCATTTCAGCGGATTTCTGCCTGCGGTAATATATGTTTGACCAATGAAATACTTTGTTTTGATTGATGGCATATCTCCAGGTCATCGCTAGCTTGTTGCTAAAATGGGGAACAGTTTTATCAATTTGGTTTCAGCTATTATTGTATGACAAACAATATAAAGGACAGCATATATCTTGATAACGCCAATTATATTATTTGTTGGTCATTGTACAGGGCTAGCAACAACCGCTAGGGTTAACATAAAATATGGGCTCCAATTAGTTTATATAATGTGTTGTTAACGTTGACCCCTTAGATATCCTATGTCTGGATAGGTTTTTGTTGTGTGAAGTGGAACCGGCTCTATTGAGGAGGAACCTCATGGGGCCTCATTCAGAAAACTTGCCCAAGTTTAAAACAGCTAGTTAGTTAACTTAGCCCAAAGAAAGGAAAAAGGGGAACAGCTAGCCTGGCTCTGTACGAAGGTGAATTGCTTTTACATGTGACGAAAAATAGAACAAGGCAACAACGATAATTTAAATCGGACCCAGTATGAATAGTTGTCATACAGAAGATTTGCATGCAAATTTTCCATATTCCAAAAGCACATTTTCGCATCGCACTGGTGAGAAACATTTTTCATACAGTTCACGTCAGTCTAACTCAAGCTTGAGAACGGCAGTGAGATCTTTTGTTTAGCAAAGCACTTAAAATCAATAAAGCTGCAGAGTTAAAGAACATAGATATAAATATATTTGGTACATTACTTTGTTTAATGTGGTCTTTATAATCAGATCATTATCACACCTTACAGTTTACTTTACAATACAAATGTTTAGTCTTTATATAATGCAGTGGGATTTAGTAAGGACACATAGACACCCAGAGAAAAAGAAAGCTAGTAAATCATAGCGTTGGGTTTGCATCACAGGTTAGCATATCCGAGAGTTAATGAAACAGGTTGGAAATAAGAGGTAGGTTAAATAAAAGTGGAATCTCTCTCTCTCTCTCCTCTTTCTGTCGTCTAGCTTTCTTTTTCAGTTTTCTACTGTCTCTGTCTCTGCTGTAGTTCACTTCCATCTCTCTCCCTTTTGTGGCTGATTTTCTCTCTCATCAAATGCCTGTCTCAGTTTAGAGAAGCTCTTGAGTGAAAAATACTTCAAGAAGTAAATGTACACGCTGAGTGATTATCACCTGCAATCTGTCAGCAATGCAACATCACTAAGCTGAGATTTATTTATATCAAAATGTCACAAGTTCTTACTTTAATATAGAGTTTGACAGTCTCAAGGATGAGCATTATCTACTTATTTCACAGTGCAGAGTGACAGAAACGGGGACAGTGTAGGGAGGCTGAAAGAGGAATATCAACTGACAAAAGTTATAAAACTCACATTTGTTTCAATTAGAAAGTCAGAGAATGTCACTTTAATACCATGCCTGACAGATAAAAAACTCCCATGTGCATGACAAAAAAGAAAGAAGAAAGCAATGCAAATGCAAAAAGGGAGATGCAAAACAGACATTTATTTATAGGAATTGCCACGATTACTACTTTAGACGTGTTTTGGTTTGGTCAACCAGTTCCTATGGTGAAGGCCACATGTTCATTAATTTAAGCCTGTCACTCTTGTTAGTCTCTCAACTTCAGGTCTGTCTGTGAGAGAGAGAGAGAGAGAGAGAGAGAGAGAGAGAGAGAGAGAGAGAGACTGTGTGATTGTGTCCATGGTTGAGGCCATTTCTCTACCGTGTGTGTGTGTGTGTGTGTGTGTGTGTGTGTGTGTGTGTGTGTGTTATTTTGCGACGAGAAAGCCACAGATTATTGCACATGAAATGTTATTCATACAAAGCAGCTCTGGCGTGACTATCCCCCTGCTACAGAACTCAACAGCCTACTGGAGAAACACAACAGAACAAATCTCAGTGAAAATAACAGTCTGCAAATCTCATAAGGGAGATTCTCTCTCAAACCTCTCTTCATTTATGATTAGATTTTTTTTTGCTTGCTTTAAGTGACAATGAAAGTGTTCTTTTAATTAAAGAAAATATTTAAATATATGTGAGTGGAGATGTGTTACAGTGCAGTGTGACTTTTGTGTTTTTGTAACCCATAAATGGAAAAAAGCCCATAGAGTGGATGGATGTATATTGAATATGATCACAAGCTTTAATAGGTGGTACTGTTAAAATAATCTTCAGTTTAGATTAGTTATAATATACATAAATTCCCATTAGTTGGTCTGGTTTGCTCGCTAACTATTCAACAATTCATGTAAGGTGTAACATTTGTTGTTCTAAACATGCGAGAATAGGAGGAAGATAGCTGGCACGAGCAGTGAAGGCCATCCTGGCTGAGCAGACAAAGGGCAAAAAGGAAATCCATTGCTAACAGAAAATCCAAACATAAAAACCTTACAGTAATTAACTGAAAAATGATTCCTGGGAAGTACAGAGCAAAAACATGATTGCATTGCACCAGGTATTTGGCCAACCAAAGGTAACTTTAAATTAGTGGTCGGTGGCTTCTTAATTAAAAAACGTATAGAAAAAAACTAACAGATGAACTCCGATTGGCAGTGATTTTCCCTCCGAATGTTTTCCTATCCTAAAATTGACCTTCCCTCTCAGAACAACACAGGCACAGACTCCACTCATGGACTTATTTTTTAATCACATATCCTTTCCAATTCACTCAATATTTCTCATATTTCTTTAAAGGTTAATATACTAGAATCGGAGCATTGATACAGCAGCAAAGACGACTTTTCATGTAAATATATAGTGGAGCTATGTCTACCTGGGCAGAGAATGTTGTCGCTCTTTGTCTGTTTGTGTTATAATCCAAGCTTGTCTGTGCTTTGTTTACGTTGCCGGGTCGGCCGCACGTGCGTTTTAGTGCACGTGAGTCTCTGTTTTGCCCCTCTGGCTAGCTGATGGCTGCCGCTCTGCACTGCGCTGATAAGCAGTTAGCGCTGATAACACTGTCCTGACCCACGGGGTCGTCACAGAAGCATAACGCCCAATCTCCAGTTCCTACCTCAGGTAAACACTGCTAGGTCAGCACTATTGCTGTTGATTGCACTGATTGTGCTTTTAGCACCAATAACTACTAGCCACTGGCTCAACCGGCTCAATGAAGGCTCAGAGCCGTGTGGTGGCAATAGATTCACTCTGATTTTATTGATCACCTTTAACCACTTTTACAGGGCTCCAGTGTGACCATCCTCCTTAGATATACAAGTCAACTCTGCCCAGTCCTGCTAATCATGGTGGGATAAGAATGAAGCTAATTTTGGGATTATGGTCTTCGCTGCACAAGCTAGTCTGGTGTAGACAGAGCACATTTTATTCTACACACAAAACCATAACTCCCTTTATTTAAAGTAGTTTGGCCCAATGTGCCTACTCTACCTGTGACTTCACACATTGGTTTGTGGACTACGATTTTAAAGTCGCCATCTTGGTTTTTTGAAACTCGACGTGACAAGAGAGGGTGGAGCTAAGTACAACTGTACGATTAATAAGACCTTTTTTAGGCAACCAAAATGTTATACTTACCTTTTATAACTGAAAACACCCTGTGGAAGGGTCAAAGTTGTAAGACGAAAAACGCAGATAACTCCCAGACCGGATAATGCCGTGGTAGCAGCGTGCCAATAATAAGGTAGCCATGCCCAAGTGGCTCCAAGAATATTATTGGGTTAATCATGACAAGAATTCTTTGTTGCATTGTATTCCTGCTTCAACTGTTTGGATGCCCTGTTACTAAATAGAATAAGGAAAAAATGGGCATGATTCAACATCCTTGTGTCGCACCACAGCACATTTATGCAATCAAATTTTCTGCAAAAGACAGCCTTTAAATTATGTAATGCACAGCACTTGAATTCACTTCATTCTCGATTGTTGAAAGAAATTCCCAGAGTGGGGGAAATATTGGAGAGATTAACAGCTGTGATTTCATTGCAGTGAGGAAACTCCCCAAAACAATCAATCCTTGTTCTCAGTTCATCACAATCCATTTCTGTTTCCTCCCTCTCCTTCATTTGTGTTTCTCTCATTGACTCTTCCTCTCCCCTCTCCGCATGTCTCTTGCATCCCTTTCTTCTTTCAGCGTTAAGAGTCATCCTCACGTCTTGGCTCGTATTGGTTTTCTGCTACTATCCACTTGTCTGTGTCTAAGCTGGATCTTGTTTTTTCTTTTCTCACTTAGTTTTTTCTCTCCTTCTCCTTGTTTTCCTAGTTGTGCTCTGTGATTTCTACCCTCTGCTGTTCTGGTTTTGTCTGTGTAATCTCTTCGATCTCTACGTGAGTTGTTTATAACTCCTAAATGTGCCATCTCCCTACACTGACTCATTTTCCCTGAGTAACAGTGCAGAGAGAAATGTATTCATTTTCATGGTGCTCCGGCACACTTATCTTTTATTTCCCTCTAGATTCTTTTTTTATGGCAGTTCAGCTTTGTCAGATGTTATATGGGAAGAAGTAAGGTGGAATGGGAAACGGTTTCCTCTGTATTCTCCCTGTGGTAATGTTTTAATGCTGCGGTTTCATGTCTTTTACTGTTTTCTCCTATTTTGAGTTTTACTGCCAATGCTTAAAGTGTTAGATTTCATATTCAAACAAAAACAATCACTTATTTTCTGTATGGTAAATTGAATAATAAGTATTTTTATTGGAAAGCTCTCAGCTGCACTAAAAAAGAATGTAAAGAGCAACCTTGCATGGCTCATTGCTCGGATGAAATTCTGGTAATACATTGGTGCAATAACAAAGGCCAAAACTGTACAAGACATTTTCTTTTTAATAAATAAGATTTAAATGTAATTTTTCCTCTCAGAAAGTCCTTGAGCAGTTGCTAAACAAGTGGCGGTTGCTAAGCAACATTCGAGTGGTAACTTTGGGTTGGCATGTTCATATTAAAATCATGTCTAATGTGGTTATATCCGCGGTTTGTACATTTTAAACCAGCAGTTAGTCAAAACTGCAGGCAACATGCTGTTTTATAGCCATGTGCATTTCCATAGTGGTGTTTACAGTTCTTTAGGTGGTAGCTCAGTCTTGCTAAAACGAATAAAGCACAAGAATAGGAACAATCCGTTTGAAGTCCCATAATTGCATGCATGGATATTAAAAGGATTTTTCAAAGATTTACTTGAGAGGCATTAGAAATGTGCTCTGCAGCGGCCCTCCATTGTTTCGATGCATACAATAGAAACATCTTCACTGTTCAGAAATGAGCCATAATTCAGTCTAACACTACAGCCTTGTACTTGGAAAAAAATAGAAGACAGCCTAAGGAACGGCCTCTGTAGTCTGCCTTTGACGCTTGTGATGCCTTCGACTTTTTAACCCCGGCTTTCATTGGATGAAAGAGTCCCCCTCGCTGTCTGTCCCCTTTCCCCATTCGCTTCCCTCTGTGTCTGTCATACATGCCACCCCCTCCTCTCTTTCTTCATCTCATCCCCCCCCCCCACACACACACACACACACACACACACACACACACACACACTCGCACAATGCCTTTCCCTTCTCTCCCAGTGCCTACGGTCATTTTCGGCTGGTGATTGAACTGACTGTGGAGCTGGTGTATGTGTTTGAAACAGGAGTAGTGGGAAAGACAGAAAGATCCAGTGGAGAGGACAAGGCAATAGAGAGTAACAGGATGAGAGAGGGGAATGAGAGAGCCATGGGGAGAGACAGATGCGAGGGCGAAAGAGAGAGGCAGAATTGTACAGCTAGATATTGCCTTGATGTTGATACTGCCCTGCTGACCTTCCATCCACCTGGCGTCTCTTCCTTCCTCACTGCCTCTGGTCTGCCTCTCAGTCGCACCGAACTTCTTCCTCTATGAACTCTGCATTAGGACGACCAGAACCAATTAGTCTTTTATCATGCCATGCTCAATTTATGACTGTTGCTTAATTATCTTAAGATGGGACAAAAGTCCTTTTGTAACAAAACGTGCACACTAAGTTTCATGAATATGGAACTTTTTTGAAGATGTAATCTCTTTATTTCTCTCTCCCTCTGAATATATAAATCTTTCTCTCTATGCATCACCCCCTTCCTCACCTTGTATTCCTCTCTTCCACCATGTAATTTGAGAGGGAACACAGTGAAAAAATCCCCCGGTAGTCTGACCCACCGATGAACCTTTGCTTGCTTTGACAGATCGCTGCAACATGAGCCTTTCATTTCATCGTCGAAAAAGGGTTTCTCTCCTCCTTTTTTTTTTCCTAATGTGTTGTGTCTTTCACCGCAAATGGAAAAAGATCAAGTCCAGCGCCATTAATGTGTGTGATATGTGTGCTTTGTGTCTGTTTGTCCACTTTGGTGCCATTGATGTATATGATCATTTGTGAGTCTGTATGGGGCCCATTTGTGAGATAAGGTTAGCTATAGGAGAGATAAGGGGAGCGCAGAAAGAGGATCCGTTTTGGCCAGACGTGGCGAGAGGAGTCGCAGACAGTTATAATGATTAATTTGGTCACAATTTAAACACTGCCTACTGAGAAAGAACACCCTGAAACACACCATTCTATCCCAATGACCGACGTATTACAAACAGACTTTATGACTGAGAACGATTAGCCATGGTACGTAAAAAATAATTTAAAAAAAATCATAAAACCTTAATCAACTCTTTTTTCTCTGAATTGTTGGCCACTTTTATATAACTTTCTTTTTTACAATTTCCGCTCATACGCACGTACAACGTGTACTCAAAGTATGCATAGCCAAACCAAGGAGAAAAAAACGGACTACAAAACACACACAGAAGGAGAGTTAATTCCTTCTCTGCTCAGCTAGACTTCACTATATCTTTGCAAGACAAAGAGTTTGCTGCTATATTAATGCTCTGAATGTTAAATACAGCTCCTTTAAAAAGTGGATCTGGGAATGTTTGACGATCTGACCCGACGCCAAATGTAACCCAAAACCAAACTGTAATCTACCAGTTGTCTATCATAAGTATTTCTTTTAACATTACGGTGAATTACCTTGTTATCAAAAATGTTTTTTAATCATAATTACTATCACTTGGTACGAGATGTGTCAAAAGGGCGAATTGAAGCATTTCCATTATTTGCGATGATAAGGCCCATTATAAACCCTTGTCAGGCCAAAGTGAACATAACAGTCCTTTTGTTGTGGACAAAATGAAAGGTTATGTCGATTGAGAGCAAAATGAAAGGTTATAAATTAAATTGAGTATTTCCTTCATCGGAGCATTGAGGAGATTGAGATTGTAATCATTACTGTTGTGCCTGACAAAGAGTAAAATGGGTACGGGGTCTATTGTGTAACGGTAATGAAAAAGTAAGGACTTGACATTGCAAAGGTTAGACTTATGCCAAGAGTGAAGGAAGGGAAGGAAGGGCGAGTGTGGATACAGAGAGATGGATGGGATGAATGGAGGCGGAGGGGGAGGAGATGACAGAGGGATAGAAAGGGGAAAATGGGGGGAATGGAGGGAGGGGGAGATAAGAGAGAGCTGGAGGTTGAGAGCGTATACCGACTGGCAGCAAGAAAAAGCTGGCAAGGTTGATTTGAGAGGTTTATAGGAAGGTCAGTCATTTGACACAGCTGGCTGCACTGTGCCAACCCTGACAGCTCGGTCCTGGTCACTCTCTGTTTCTGTACCTCCATCTGTCTCCATGCAAAGTAATGTCTGTCCAGATGAAGTTCTGGCAAGATGCCCACCATCTTTCTCCCTTTAGTTTCTGTCATCTTCCCCTCCTCTCCTTTGACTGCATCCTTCCCTCTTCTCTCTAACTTTTATGGCAAAACAACACGACAGAGAAAATCAACTGCAGCATGTGAGCGATAAAGACATATTTGTAGAAATTAAGTTTTTCTGTGCATCTCATTGCATATAGTCAGACTAAGAGCGATTCACAAAACTCCAATGAATCGGACGATGCAAGGTTGTGGCACCTCGCCCGGAATAGGGAAACCGGGGCACCCTCCTGGAGCCAGACCTGGGAGGGGAGCTCGCCGGCGAGCGTCTGGTGGCCGGGCCTTGGCACATGGGGCCCGGCCGGGCCCAGCCTGAAAAAGCTACATCGTGCCGCCACCCTGTGGGCCCACCACCCGCAGGGATAGGCATTGGGGTCGGGTGCAATGTGAGCTGGGCGGCAGGCTGGGGCGGGAACCTGGGCGTGCTGACCCCCGGCATCACAGACTAGCTCTAGGGACGTGGAATGTCACCTCTCTGGCGGGGAAGGAACCGGAGCTGGTGCGGGAGGTGGAGCGGTACCAACTAGATATAGTTGGGCTCACCTCCACGGATAGCGCCGGTTCTGGAACCAAACTCCTGGAGAGGGGCTGGACTTTTTCCTTTTCCGGAGTTGCCCAGGGTGAGAGGCGTGGGGCGGGTGTGGGGATACTCACAAGCCCCCGACTGAGCGCCGCTGTTCTGGAGTTCTCCCCGGAGAACGAGAGGGTCGCCTCCCTGCGACTGCGAATCGCAGGGGGAAAGTCTCTGACTGTCATTTGTGCCTATGCACCAAACGGCAGTTCGGAGTACGCAGCCTTCTTGGAGTCCTTGGGTGGTGTTCTGGAAAGGGCGCCGACTGGGGACTCCATAGTTCTTCTGGGAGACTTCAATGCTCATGTGGGTAACGACGGAGAAACCTGAAGGGGTGTGATTGGGAGGAACGGCCTGCCCGATCTGAACCCGAGTGGTGCTTTGTTGTTGGACTTCTGTGCTAGTCATGGACTGTCCATAACAAACACCATGTTTGAGCATAGGGAGGTTCATAAGTGTACTTGGTACCAGAACACCCTAGGCCAAAGGTCTATGATCGACTTTGTAATTGTGTCATCAGACCTGCGGCCGTATGTCTTGGACACTCGGGTGAAGAGAGGAGCAGAGCTGTCAACTGATCACCACCTGGTGGTGAGTTGGTTCAGGTGGCGGGGAGGCTGCCGGACAGACCCGGTAAACCCAAATGTGTAGTGAGGGTGAACTGGGAACGTCTGGCTGAGGATCCTGTCCGCAAGGTCTTCAACTCCCACCTCCGGAATAATTTCTTGTGCATCCCGGGGGAGGCTGGGGACATGGAATCCGAGTGGGCTATCTTCAAATCCTCCATTGTGGAAGCTGCTGCTAGAGGTTGTGGCCGGAAGGCGATCGGTGCCTGTCGTGGCGGCAATCCGAGAAGGAGGCCGTCAAGCTGAAGAAGGAGGCCTTTCGGGCTTGGTTGGCCCAGGGGTCTCCTGAATCAGCAGGCAGGTACCGGTTGGCCAGAAGGGCTGCAGCTGCGGCAGTTGCTGAGGCAAAAACCCAGGTGTGGGAGGAGTTTGGCGAGGCCATGGAGAAGGACTCTCGAATGGCCTCAAGGAAGTTCTGGCAAACCGTGAGACGACTCAGAAAGGGGAAACAGGGCTTTTCTCAAGCTGTGCTCAGCAGGGGGGGAGAACTGCAGACCCGGACTGGGGATATTGTCGAGCGGTGGAAAGAACACTTTGAGGAACTCCTGAACCCAACCAACACGTCCTCTGTGGAAGAGGCAGAGTCTGAAGACTCAGGGGAAGACTCGTCCATATGCCTGGCGGAGGTCGTTGAGGTAGTTAAAAAGCTCTTCAGCGGCAAAGCGCCAGGAGTGGATGAGATTCGACCGGAGATGCTAAAGGCTCTGGACATTGTTGGGCTGTCTTGGTTGACACGTCTCTTCACTGTCGCATGGAAGTCGGGTACAGTGCCTGTGGAGTGGCAGACCGGGGTGGTGGTTCCCATTTTCAAAAAGGGGGACCCAATATAGGGGCATCACACTGCTCAGCCTCCCCGGGAAAGTTTACTCCAGGGTGCTGGAAAGGAGGCTCCGTCCGATTGTCGAACCTCGGATTCAGGAGGAGCAATGTGGATTCCGTCCTGGCCGTGGAACAGCGGACCAGCTCTTTACCCTTGCAGGTCTGTTGGAGGGTGCATGGGAGTTTGCTCATCCAGTCTACATGTGTTTTGTGGACTTGGAGAAGGCCTTCGACCGTGTCCCTCGGGGAGTCCTGTGGGGGGTACTGCGGGAATATGGGGTACCTGGTTCGTTACTACGAGCCATTCGGTCCTTGTATGACCAAAGTGAGAGCTGTGTCCAGATACTCGGCACAACGTCGAGCTTGTTCCCAGTGCGTGTTGGCCTCCGCCAGGGCTGCCCATTGTCACCAATCCTGTTTGTGATTTTCATGGACAGGATTTCAAGGCGCAGCCGGGGGGAGGAGAGTTTCCGGTTTGGGGACCTCAGAATCACATCCCTGCTTTTTGCAGATGATGTGGTTCTGTTGGCTTCTTCAGAACGGGACCTTCAGCACGCACTGGGGCGGTTCACAGCCGAGTGTGAAGCGGTCGGGATGAGAGTCAGTACCTCCAAGTCTGAGGCCATGGTTCTCTTCCGGAAAACGGTGGATTGCACCCTCTGGGTTGGGAGTGAGTCACTGCCCCAAGCGAGGGAGTTCAAGTATCTCGGGATCTTATTCACGAGTGAGGGTAAAATGGAACAGGAGATGGACAGGCGGTTCGGTGCAGCGTCAGCAGTGATGCAGGTGTTGTACCGGACCGTTTTGGTGAAGAAGGAGCTGAGCCGTAAGGCAAACCTCTCGATTTACCAGTCCATCTACGTTCCAACCCTCACCTATGGTCATGAGCTTTGGGTAGTGACCGAAAGAATGAGATCGCGAATACAAGCGGCCGAAATGAGTTTCCTTCGTAGGGTGGCTGGGCTCAGCCTTAGAGATAGGGTGAGGAGCTCAGACATCCGGAGGGAGCTCGGAGTAGAGCCGCTGCTCCTTCACGTCGAAAGGGGCCAGCTGAGGTGGTTCGGGCATCTGATCAGGATGGCTCCCGGACGCCTCCCTTTAGAGGTTTTCCAGGCACGTCCAACTGGTAAGAGGCCCCGGGGTAGACCCAGAACACGCTGGAGAGATTATATATCTCGTCTGGCCTGGGAACGCCTCGGGGTTCCCCAGGAGGAGCTGGAAAGTGTTGCTGGGGAGAAGGACGTCCGGAGGACCCTCCTTAGCTTGCTGCCCCCGCGCCCCGGATAAGCGGAAGGAAATGGATGGATGGATGGATGTGCATCTCATTGCATATAGTCCTCTTTGACATTGTCACATAATAGCAAACTCCCTATCTTCTACTGGATATTTTTTCCTGGCTGGGATCACATTTTGAAAAATAGGTGCTTCTAATATTTTTGTCTGCAGTGTAAAAGGCAATTTAGCTCTGGGAAGGCAGTGTGTCCTGTCAGGGGAAGAGGTCTCTCAGTCTGGGTCGACCAATTTCCACTGTCTGTTAGAAGATGTTATGTTCAGTCACAGTCACCAGGTATTCTGCTACTGTGAACTGCTTGTGTAGAAATAATTTATCACTTGTTTCCAATGTTTTTTTTTCTGTTACAATGAGCCGCAACAATAGTCTGAGGAGATCCTCCACACTGCTCTTTTCCTGGCAACAAAGAGCCTTTGTAATGAAAGATTTGGGTGACTGGTGGTAATATCATTGAAGGGTTTTTATTAAATGCTGTATATTGTTTTGTTTTTTTCAAGGTGGCTCTTTTTATTTCCAAAAGAAAATTTCATAATTGCTGACTGCTGTATGGTCTGCAAGCATTTTTATCCTTTAGAGTCTTATGTCAAAGCTCAGGTTGGGTGATCGGGCAAATCTTGGGGTGCCTGATTATGTTTATGTTTTGAAGCTCCTTTAGTTTGTTCTGGTTTTCTGCTATCTCAGTCTAACTGTTTACAGGTGGTTCAAAAAGGGCTTTGAAGTGATAAATCCATATACATCCTAACTAGGTGCTCTGAAGACGTTTAGCAGATGATTTTCCAGTGATTCCACCAGGAGCTGGCTTGTATGGATTCTGCACTCGAACTCAGCTATTTGCAGATATTGAATAGTTTTTTCTTGTTTTACAGTTTTGGAGATTAACTAATTTATCAGCTGGATGTTTTTGGTTTGTTTATTTTTTTTCATAGGACACAGCCTATATCACAGCAGACATTTTAACTAATCAAACAAATGCATACCCAATAACAGCAATAATTGCTGCAGTAAATTCTGGGGTGTGCTCTGCATACCTAATAACCCATTACTAATGTTATAAGTTACACCTGTGCTTTTCCTGCAATGACATGTCTGCCTTGACTGTATTTTGTGTTCAGTGTTTTTGGGATATCTTTGGAGAGTGAATATATCTATAAATAGATAGAAAAGAGCAAAGATAAATGATACATCAGAAAAATGTGAGGAAAATAGGAAGCAAAAGGATAAAAAAGACAAAGGTAAAAGTTAGTTAAATCCTGAAATAACAGCTTAGAGTGTATGTCCACGTCTTGGATCGGATAAATATCGGGAAGAAGAAGAAAGCAAAGAATACAGTTGACAGGAAGATGATGTTAGCTGTTTAATCAGATGTAACAGATGGACATTAAGGATACTTTTTCAGAGTAGGCCTTACAAAATGCTCATCTCTTTAAAGTTTTGAGAGTTCATGACCCTTTGCCCTTTTTAGGGGTCAAAAGGACATGCACTGTGGGATTGGATGTATTTCTGTGTGTGTATTGTGATGTTTTTAGTGAACTTCACATCTGACATGAACTGAACCCTTAACCTAAAAAATCCTTGGCTCAGGACCTGCATTGCTTGGCAGACAGCTCAGGAAACAGCAATTGTGTGTGTGTGTGTGTGTGTGTGTGTGTGTGTGTGTGTGTGTGTGTGTGTGTGTGTGTGTGTGTGTGTGTGTGTGTGTCTGTGTAATTGCTAGGTGAGAATAGTTCATGTTGGTTTGGTTTGAGATTGTTTTTTGCCTTTAAAAAAATAGATACGTCTTCCAAAACAAGCAGCAAAGCAAGGCCACATTCAAAATATTACAATATACATCCTAATTTGCACACTGCATGAAGGACATACTCTTTTTAAACTCTTGCTTTTTGTATAAACTGATACATGTCTGCACTGTATAAAATTCAAAGCTAGAATAAAAATAAATCAGATAATTGCAGTTTTGATTCTTTTTAAGTGTGATCACTGCACTACATCTGGATCACTTATGTTCCCCTTTTCCTGTCCCGCACGCTCATTAAAACATGTCAGTATTTGTCATGTGGAGAATCATTTTGAGTGGTTTCATTTTGGCATCCAACACTAGCTCGGAAAACCTGTCTCTGTTTAACTCCCACAAATTAAAGGAGTTCTGTGTTTTTTTTGAAGCAGGTCATCCGTTATCTGTAATAGATTACATTCTGAGAGTAATCTTCCCAGCCTCTTTCACACTATTAATGCTTTTATGAGCCTCAGGCCTAGTACAGTATAAGTCTTTCATGTATAAGGCTTTCAGCTGTGTGTTAGCTCTGCCAATAAGACATGCTGTTTAAGACTTGGCAGCTAGTCCGCAGCCTCCACAGTAAATGGCTTGCAGCTGACTTTAACGCACAGTGGCTTTCAAACTTTTCAAAATGCATTTTGTTGCAGCCAAAACAGATTTTTGTGAGGTAAGGTTACTGACCTCCGCTCTGGGTCAGTCACCCTGTCGCATGTCTATGACTTTGGAGATGGGGCAAGCTTCACTAAATGAATCCAAAATAATTAAAGGAACCATTTAACCCCCCGAGCCACCTTTAAACACTATGACCTATTGTTAGAGAGGAAGATATGTGTGTGAGTGCTAGGGTGTGTTTATCAGCAGTGGTGGAACCTGCCGTTCCTTTCTATTTACCTGACATAGCCTAACCACATAGGCTAACAGATACACACACACACACACACACACACACACACACACACACACACACACACACACACACACACACACACACACACACACACACACACACACACACACACACACACCTTGTGTTTTAACAAGATAAGCCTGCTGTGCTAGTTCCCTGTAAAATCGACAACCAATATATATCAGGAGGGGAAGTTATAATAAAGATAATAGAGGTGCTGTGGAAGTGTGTTTGAGAGTGTGTGTGTCGGGGAGAGGAGAGGAGAGAGAGAGAGAGAGAGAGAGAGAGAGAGAGAGATGAGGATAGAGCAAGTAGGGGTGGGCTGCAGTTTAATTATTTACAGCTGAGCAACTGAAACTCCCCTCTCTCCTCTCTCTCTCTCTCTCTCTCTCTCTCTCCTTCTCCTTCTCTCTCGCTCTCTGTCTACCCTGTAATCCAGAGTTAGGTTATAAACACAGTTAAAGTTTCCATCTATCTCGCTCAACCTGGGTGGCCAAACTGCGTGTGTTTGTGCGTATCTGTCTGCATGTGTGTTTGCCTATATGTCGGTTTTTTGTTGTTTGTCTATTTGCATCTCTTGTGGATGAATGTCTGTGTAGCTTTGTGGCCACACTGACCTCTCATGACTCAGATTGTGTTTATTCCACCGTACAGGACTCCAAATTTAAGATATATGTCAAAACAGCAAAAAAAGACATCGGAGAATATTACTTTCTGTTATGTGAGCTCGGACTACTCCCGCTGGCTCGTCCCACCACAGGGCAAAGTAGTTTAGGTGTCTTAGGCAGAAAAAATACACTGCTGATACCGCATGTGCAATTCAACAGCCTTGATTCATTCATATACAGGGAGGGGGTTGCAAACAAAAAGACATTATTGTGTGATGCATCGCTGTTATCTTTATGTTATCACAGCTTTTAAACCTGTAGTAAAGCCTTTAATGACAGAGTACTGTATTGGAAGGGCTCATAAATTCACAGACTTGCATTCACATTGTAACATGAAGATCAGCAGTCTGCAAGGCTTTTAAAGAAGTCTCTTGTTGTTGATGTGTTGTAACAGTTGTAATATGATGCTCTATTGATCCCTTCACTCATATTCTGTTTTAACTGGGGTCAAAGGTCAAGCTTAGCTACATAACAGCACCGCGGCAGTTGGTACAGGCAGAGGGTGTCACAAAATAACCCTTCACTGCCTTTAGCTGTTCGACACCATTATCTTTACACAGCTAATGAATAATTGAGATGGAGTTTTGATATTGCTCTCATGCTCTGAACGCAAGTATACTGTTGTTTGTTCGAGCCTATGATTAAATCCTTCTGCAGTAATAGAGATACAGTATCTTTGACCCATTTCTAATAATATTAAGAATGCAGCAGAAATGGGAAAGGTGCATAGTTGAAACTAAACTTAGAAACACTTACTGTATATCACCCCAATGTTGACTCCAACAAGCTTTTAGTGTCACTGCTGTATTCTTGAGCTTTTTTTTTCTGTAAGCGGACATCCTTTTGTTTGGGCCTTTAAGGTACTGTGTAACCCTGCAATAAATAGCTTTGCTAACAGTTTTGCAAAATAAACTTTTGTTTGTTGGAGTGACAGTTCATTCCCCATTGGATGACGGATTCTATGGTTCCCAGTGTCAGCCGGGTTACTGTATGCATAGATGTTCAGTTGTTGGAGTAAGAAGCTTTGACCAGAGCTCGGGAAACAGTGGGGCTGCAAAGTTTCATGGTGTCTCTAGATAACAAGCAAGAAAAAAAACTAGTCATAATTACAAACTTTCTGCAAAATTCTCAGCTGAAAAAGGTCACAGGTGGGTAGAAAAACATCTCTAAATATGAACATTCTTAAAAGCTGTGTTGCAGATCCTAGGAGTTGATATGGGCATAGGCAGATTTGATGTGTTTTACATGATGGACTGCATAATCTTTACATGAATAAAAGTAGTTAAAGCTGTGGGAGTCAGTTTAACCAGACACAGTCAAAGAGAGAGGCAAGAGGACGGTATGAGAAGTTGCTGACACCACTCTTAAGCTGTAGCGTTATAGAGAGTCTCTATATGATCTGTGGGTGGCCTCAAAGAGAGAGAGGAGGGTAGTTTGAGCTTGTTCTGAGGAAAGGGAAACCAGCCAATCCTCTCAAGTCTTACATCAACATCACAGTGTTATTGATGTGCTCTATTTTAAGGTGAGAGCTTTAAGAGTCTCTCTCTCTCTCTCTCTCTCTCTCTCTCTCTCTCTCTCTCTCTCTCTCTCTCTCTCTCTCTCTCTCTCATATATTTCTCTTATATATTTCTCTTCCTCCCTCTCTCCCTCCCTGTGTCTGTTTCTGCACGGGGCATTTCTCTCACCGCACAACTATGTGAAAAATATAAGCTGGCTGTGGTTAACTTTCCCTAAAGTTAATGATTTAGAAGAGGTGTTGGCAGACTAAATTATCCCTTTCTGAAAGGACCCATTGAGATCACATATCTGAACCACACATATCTGCAGCAAAGCTCAACTCAGCTGAGAAAGAAGCAGCCTAACCCCACCCAAATCCAAAAACATTTTGTTCAAAACTCTAATGAACCATGGCTGTTTAGCTCTTTGTCAATCCAAACCTGAAAAAAACAAACCTTAAAAAGGTCGGAGAATATTTGAATAAAATATGGGTCATGGCCCATTTTAAGCCCTGGAACACACTGAAGGAAAAGCAGCCTGCAGGAGTGTTTTAAGCTGTTTTGCCATGAGTAACAAATTGTATTTGATCAACTATGCCTGACTGATAAATCCGAAGTGATGCAGAGACACCTTTATTTTTTAAGTGACGAATTGCTGAAAGGCTCTCTTTCAAGGTGTCACTCCCTTAAGCACTATCTTTTTCTGCTCGGTTAAATTCAGGTATATGCAGGTTAACCATGCAAACCTTAAATCACTTAACCGATGTATTAGATGGTTCAACTTCTGACGCTTTTTCCCGCACATTCACCTCTTTTGCCAATCCTCCCGTATGAAAATCATGAGATGAAAAATCCCCGAGATGAAAGAGCAGAAAGTGAGCCAGTGTAATATGACAGCTAAATTGATGGCATTGGACAGACTAAGCTGACTGTTCTGAAGGTCTAATGAAAGGTTTCTTTGAGAGGCCGTGTCAGCAGGTGAATGTAGGTGAAATATGCTGGCTCTCTCTCTCTCCTCCCCCCACCTGTCTCCTGCTCTCCTATCCCCCCCTCTCTCTCCACCTCTTTCTCTAGGCTGAAAAGAAAGCCTGTCTCTGCTTTGATAGCCAAAGTTATTATTGGCTCCAATGGTGGTCTGAGGCCTGTGTACTTGACTGAGGTTCACAAGCACTCATCAAAGCTCATATCTATACCATGCAGTGTTACTCTCGAGGAACTGTGAGTAATAATAGTTGAGGTAACATGCTATATATATATATATATATATATATATATATATATATATATATATATATATATATATATATATGTACATATGGATACATATATTTCCACTAACTTAGAATTATTTTATTGTGAGTGGAGGTCTTTCCTTCCATCAAGGGAAATTAACTTTTTGGTCTTTCTTTTTGAATCTCCATATGTTTCAATCTATCTGGCAGTCCGTGTGTGTCTGCATGTGTGTGTGTTTGTGTGTGTGTGTCGGTGCTGCTAACAGAGGGAGTTATTCCACTGCATCTTTCAACTGCCTTTGATGGTCCTTCTTGATTTATAGCAACATTAAAAAGGCTGTTGCCGGCGTTTGCATTTTTATTTTATGTTTCCTCTTCCTTGCATGAAGAGACGCTATATAACTTATTAGTGCGACAGATTCTGCAGAGGACAGTGTTTTGGTGTGTGTGTGTGTGTGTGTGTGTGTGTGTGTGTGTGTGTGTGTGTGTGTGGAGGGGAGGGTGGGTGTGTTTGGGGCGGACCAGCTAAACTGCAGTCTGTGCTACATGCATTTCAATGACTAGATATCAAATCTCACATCATACTTTTCATAGAAAGTTGAACAAGAAAAATTGAAATGGGCTTTTTTTGCAGATGTAAGAAAATGCTTAGGAGAGCAAAATTTATGCAATTCTAATTTACTCTGAATTCTGATACTACTGGACACATTGGGCAGACCATATTGAATTGAATTATCTCACCTGTATACACATTAATAACTACTTTTTTGTTCATTCTGAATTCACTGTGAAGAGTAATCACATCTGCAATGCATCACTGGTTTGATGGAGTTTGACAATAATGTCAAACAGGCAATAAATCAAATTGCATTATTTTCCAAGAACATATGCTTTTACATGATCTTTATTTTCTCAAAATGTCTAAATGAACACTACTGTAGGCTGTTCAAACTGCAGAGTGAGACAAAAATGGAATCTGACACCACCTTGCATCTGGCCCCTGGGCGAGTGTGAGACAATATGTTGTTCTAATATGCTAATTTTGCATTAAGGATTCAGTGAAAATGAGCGGGTGAGATGATCACACCGTTAAAAGTTAGCATTAGCAATGTAGTATGTTAATCGGGCCAGATGGGACCATTCTGTTTGTGTAAATTAACTCACTCGACTTCTTTGTCGAGCCTTTGGCCTGGAAATGTGTTCTTTGACAGGCCTCTGAGAATGTTTTCATTAGAAATACACTGGATTAGCTGAAACTTTTATGTTGAATTATGTTACATTTATGTAGAAATACGTCACTTCAAGAGAAAACCTATGGGCTGAAATATAATAACTAATTATAAAAATAATCAATTGTTCAACTTGATTAACTGCATTAAAAAAACTGAATATATTAATGTAAGGAAATCTTATAACACTAAAACAGTGAACATGCCAAGCACAGGACTTTGACAGCTTCCTGTGGTTAGATTTATGAAACAAATGCACTTTGGTTAAGCTAAGTAAAAATATTTGGGTTTTGGTTGATCATTTCTTATTATGTTAGCCTACCGCTCATGGATAAATGCACTATAAACAAACTGTTGGCTAACAGCAAACTCCCCCTGTTAAAATCCATTATTTGTATCCCCTGAATACTGTCATCATCCCATTTTCCATTATTTATTTATTAGTTTTCCACCACTGTCCCTGGGCAGGTTCTGGCTTCCTGGCTCTATAATCCAGGGCATATTCTAAAATCCTTAACCCAGCAGCAAGCTTTGTTTTGGGGTTTTAGTCCAGCTCTGCTCTTGGGAGGTCCAACAGCTCATCCAAACCCCCTCCAGTCATTTTTGGTGTGAAGGATTTTTATTTTCAATCACGCTGTCCCAATCCCCAAGACAATTAGAGGTCATCGAGGAGCAGTTTATAGAAAGTGCAGAGCTACAGAATGTTGTTTTGGAAAGTTGTAATGGTCCCTTGAGTGAGTGAATAGGCTTGGAACAGCAACATTAAAAAAAAAAAGGCATGTACAATACAGCAACAGAAATAGGTTGCTTATCTTTTAATAATTTGTACTTTCCGGAAAATCTTGTTTATCTGAATCCCCCCGGAGTCGAGGTTGTCCAAGAAAATTAAATGTTCTGCTTAAACATTCATTGAAATTCCTCACAGGTTTTATTCAAACTCTGAAATTTGAATGGAATACATTTTCATGTTTCTATTGCTTGTCCTCATTATCTCAATCCACAAGTAACATCACAGATCTAAAGCTTTGACACACATAGGTTGAACAATACCCCACAGTTGTAAAAAAATTGTTACCACCTGTGGATTGCAATGTGGGATGTTAGAAAACAGCTAATTTCCTGTCCTAGTGTCATAATCCATAATCCAAAACCATGAAGATTTGACACCACAGCCTCTACTGCTCTAAAGATCCAAGGCAACTGGTGCTACAGATTGCTCACATTCTTTCTGTGTGAGAAAATTTGGCCTACATTTTCAGATTGCATATTTGTTTCAAACCAGCAAATCAAGAAACAGACCATTAATCTGACATTATCCATTAAAATCAGCCAATGCTGCTTAGCAGCCATTTCCCAAATATATTAAGCACTAAACTTTAAAGGTTAAAAATAACCTTGGTGCACTCAGCCACCTTTCAACACGTGACTCCTGGAGCCAAACTAAACAGTTTGTTTTCTCTCTCTCTCTCTCTCTCTCTCTCTCTCTTATCTTGTCAGGATGAGGTCATTGTCTCGTCCATGTCCGATGATGTCATTGCCTTCATAAACAAGTTCAACTTCCTCTCATGGGTCCATATCAGCTGACCTTATCCTGTGAGTGCCCCACTGGGACTTTGGTTCATTTCAGCTAAACTCTGTATTCGTTTTTTTGTCGTTTCACACAGCTGCATGACACTATATTTACTCTGCACAATACTGTATTTAGTTCCACAGTGCTTAACACAGAATAAGAACAGGCTACTAGCATGCTGCAGGCCCACAAAAGACCAGTTTGGTGAGTCAGGTGTTATCCCTATATGTATGTAGTAACTGCTTTAGTTTCCCTGACTCACAGCACAGATTAACCAAGTGAAAGCATCTGACTTTTCACTGGGTTGTTGGTGGAGCAGTATTTGCACAGCAGTGAGGATCAAGAGAGCAACCACAGCCTACACTGATGTCAAACAACTCTCAGGCATGTGGAATTCAACAGCTTCACTCTGACCATTTAAAAAGGCCCTGCAGTCCTGTACATGTAATCAACTTAGGCTTGTCCTTCTGTAAATAAGCAAGGTAAAGGGAACGGTTATGAAATTATTTTTGGGGGGTTTTATTGAGTGGGACAAAGCTGTAACCTGCCTGGAACAACATGGGCTGGGTTACCGCATTCAGCCAAGGTAATCACAATCTAGATGAGCTTTAAAGCTGATGGTTGCTGGTCAGGAAAAAGGGACCTGTTTGCTTTGCCAAGCCCCCTCCTCTCTGTTTCTCATGGAAGGTTGATATGGGTTAGGAGTTTAAAAACTGCTACACACCCATGTGTTTTTAACAGTTCTCCACCACATGTTATCAGCTGAGCCAGGGATGTGGGGAAAGCCCCCGCAGGCAGAATGACATCATGCCCTGTGAAAAACTAGATATAGTTTAACACACAAGGGTGTAACTTGAAAATGTAGGAAATGGGGAAGATTGTTGGAAACAACCGAAACCAGTGGAAACAAACACAGATACAAGTGCCCACAAAGTGTTAAAGGATAAAGCTCAGTGTGCTTTTTGGAAATGTGCTAAACTAAACACTAAAGCAGATGTTGTAACTCCAATCTTTGAATCAGATCATATGTTAGATTTGAATTCCATTAAGAGCGTCGAACCTCTCAGCCTCGCAACAATAGTATCCTTTACAGTATGAAAGCATTGTTGACACTCTGGCCTGTATTGATGTGTTTCACTACGGCCTGGCTAAAGAAAATTGATTTTTTTGCTACAAATTGATTTTTGGTTGCATTCCCTTTAAAAGCTTTTGCATAGTCAGCTGTTTAGTGTTGAAATGTTTGAACAGTTAAAGCTTCTCAGCATGTGTTATCAGTTTAGCCATAATGAGCAAGAAGCCCAGTGGCAGAGTGACATAATTTATAGTTTAGCACTAACACACAGGGGTGGAACTGGCAAATAGCAGGGAATCTTTGGAAATAAGTGAAATTAAAAAAAAACATGATGATGTGTTATACACTCACATTTGAAACTCGAGCATGTTGAAGTAATTGCTTTTGACGGTGATACAGACAGTGAGCACACACTGTGTCTCATAAGTTTTGCTAAGAATGGCAATAAAGAATGGACTGCCTCCTAAGCACTGGAGCCTACAGTTTAAACACCTCATAAACATGTGGGCTCTTTTCAGAAAAACACCAGTAATGACATCAGATCAGCCTAATCATTTTAGGTCCTTTCATCATGTCAACTCATGATTTAGAGTGAGAGAATACCTCGCAAAAGGCTCTTAGAAAAAGGAAGTCCTTCTTGTTAAAATACATTTGAGTAAATGGATAACACAATATAAAACATATTGATATCACATCATACATCATAGCAGAATTGGCAGAGATTATGTAATATTGCAGAAAGAGTTAATACATTATTTCTCTTATTAAAGTATATTACTCATTTTATACATCCCCAAAAAATAAGTTGTATGGGAAAAAGGCTCCATAATGTAATACTATATCAGTAAATCATGTGGGACCAAATTACAATTTAAAGTTACAAAATGCTTTACCATTCAGATAACAATCCTTTCACCACAGTTTGAGTGTGTTTAAACATATATATATTATTATATTGAAAATGTGATAATGGAATATGATTTTCTGGTGAGCATGGGAACACATCATGTTATAATTCAAAGTAAGCTTAGTTTCCCCAACAATTTATGGTCCATTCATGATATTAATATTAATAGATACATTACAGAGGACATTAGGAGTAGTAGTGCTTCCACCACTCAACACGGGTGTTTTGATTAAAAGAGGTAAATCAGCTGAAGACTGTTTTTTTCCACAGCGCTACCAAGAGAGAAGAGCTGAACTGCTCATGTTGTTCAAAAGGGAAAAGGCTTTAGGGAAGATTACATTGTCATTGTCATCTACACCATGACCACTCCACTGACCGGCACCATCATCATCTACACTGCTCTGACCACCACCATCATCATCATCTTACAGAGCTCAGCACACTAGCAAAATAGCTCCAAGATTTAGGGCCCCATTGGAAAGATGACATCATTATTTTCCCCCTCTATAACTCTCCAGGGTACAACTGACTGAGCTGAAGAAGCAGGGACGTAGTTGTGTAAATGATGTGATGTGTTGGCATCTTTGCAGGGGATTGTGAGCCGCTTTGCTGTCTACATCTCACAGAATTGGCCCTGTAGGAAAGTTGACATCATCCTCACGCTGCAGAACAATAACTGGCATCCCTAATCCGCTGACATAAAATTGACATATGTCTGGAAGAGGGGAGATATATGGCAACAATGGAAATCGTTGCAGGAAATCGTCAGCTGTTTGGCGTTCTGGAAATAAATGGAGGGGATTGAAGTGTTCTAGCAGAGCAGTAGACTTGCCAGAGACACGGTCCATGAACTGTGACTGCAAGGGTTCAAACCTTACTCGTGAAATGCTGTCACACATCTCTGTTCGATGCTCCAAGTGTGTCTGCGCTTTAATGTCTAAAATCAGTTTAATAACCCTCTGGAAGGTGACTTCAGTCTGCCCCTGGGTTAAATGACATAATTTCCAGACACTGTGAGAATATGTGTAAAACCTGAAACTGATATAAAAATGGGGGAACAAGAAGGTTGAAAGCATCTGAAAAATCATAACCACAGAGAGCTCGAGGTTAGAAACATAAAACCCATCATGTTTGGATCGAAACACAGAGCACCATGCCTCCTCCACCCTCCAAATGGTTTTGATTTTAGGAAGTTAATTAGTGAAACTTGGAAGCAGGGATTTATCTGCTAGAAGTGATTGAGGGAATCATTCAGCTGTGTTTAACTAAAACCAAAAGTGCTACAGGCAAAATGAGGTAAATCCTACTGGCAGGGGTAATGCTAACTGACTTTAATAGTAGTGTGAAGAACTCTTCTGGTGGATTAGCACTCTGAAAGTGACAGCATGGTGGGAAATGATGACCACAGCGCCAGAAAGGTGTGTGTTTGTTATCTGTCAGCAGTTTCCTAAGGAGAGAGAGGGAGTGTGTGTGTATTTGTGGTAGATGATGTGCCACATAAAAAATGCCAAATGCTCAAAATGAGTGAGTGAGACACACTCATGCACGCACCTACACACCCACACACACACACACACACACACACACACACACACACACACACACACACACACACACACACACACACACACACACACACACACACACACACACACACCACTATAACCATGTGGTGTGTTTTCACAGAGAGCTGACAACTATGTGATGTAATCTATCTTAAATCTAGCTCTAGCAATAGTGTACACATGCATATTGCTACCACTGTATCTACCTATGCCTGTTACTTTAATTTATTTTACAGTAGCAATTTTAATCAGAAAATACAACATGCATCAAAGTAATTTATACAGCATACATTACAGAATATTAAACATGTGTCAGTGAGTGATTTTTTTTTTCTTCATGGATACTATCGTTATTTTCACCCCCTTTTACAAACACACTGTATTTGGTTAATTGCTAATTTTCCTCATTCTTCCTTACTGCAGTTGTTTTAATGGCCACTATCTTCAAGAAAACTGTTCCGGTATTGAAGGGGCTGAAAGGGATCCCCACTTCGGCCTCGATACACAAAGTCAAATTAAGTTTTTAGATAAGATTACAGACTCAAAAGCTAATTTTACTGCATATGTCCGTCTTGAGGTGGATTTGGAAACGTAGCTGTGATAAGATATTCGGGCTTAAAGAAAGGTAGGATTGGAAGCCTGATTGACAAGGAGTCTCGGCTTATTACTCAAGCGCGGTGCTGTTTTTCTGCTTGCTCGTCACTCCAACCATGTCCCACCCTATGTCAGTAAATAATTATTATATTACTTATGTTACTAACTCTTTGGTACTGGATCAAAAGGCTGATTGCAATCATAACTGTTAGCTTAATGGGTTCCTATATTTGAGAAAGTGCCCCCTTTTTGATCCACAAGTGTGGATAATAAGGATCTACTGGTAAAGATGTTCTCCATGGAGTTAGCAGTTCATAGGATGATGCCTTTCATTTTCTATTTATCGTGTTATGTTCCTGGACTGCTTTTTATCCACCACCCAACAGCATACCAACACAGTTAATAAAGTCAGGGCAGTTGTGAACAGCTACCTAGTCATCTAATCCATTTCAATCAACTTTTTTTAAACATACTGTATGACTCAATACAAAGTATTGTTTGACAGGGTCATCTGGTGAGGTTCTCACATGATCAGCAGGAAGGATGAGTAAACCCTTTCACTGCTGAGACCACTGGATATTGCTAATCCCCATGAAAGGGCCTGTGGGCATCACAAATCTGAATCACTGATATATAAAACGAATCACTCAGAGAGACAGAGCGGAGAGCTGTAGTAATGAGAGTGGTTTGGCATTCCCATACATACAAGTAGGACACAACATGCTGTGAGGTTGACTCAGGCCTCTAAGGGGTGATGGCGTCACCGTCTGAATAATGAAAATGTGCTGCTCCAAGTGTGCTGTATACCTTACACTCGCTTTAGATGTGTCCTCAGGCACATGAAGCTCGTCTCTGACTCGCGTGAGTCACGCTGATGTCTATAAAGGAGACATTGTGTATTGTGTTTGAATCAATGAGGAGTCTGCCAGCTGAATCGTTTGGGGTTATACAAACCACGTGACTCATTTGCAAAGGTCCATAAAGGAACTTCCTCGTATCAGATCCGAAAACATGATCTGTGAAACTAGGTGTGGTGCTTTCAGCTCCGGCTGTCGAATAGGGATGTGAAGGTATTATATGACAGCCGACTGTCTTTGAGAAGCTGAGAAATTGACCATGTATTGGTCAAGTATTGACAAATATGGGGCTACCTTGACATCCATGGGACAATATGTTTATGGCCCATAACTGTGTTTAGATCTGCTTTGGTTTGAGTTGTTTTAATGTTCAGGAGGAGTGTTTTAATTTGACTTAACCTGGCCTCCGTGTGATTACATTACATTACATTACATTACAGTCATTTAGCAGACGCTTTTATCCAAAGCGACTTACAGTCAGTAGTATATTACATATCATTCACCCATTCACACACTGATGACAGGCTACCATGCAAGGTGCCACCATCAGACTCTAACTAACATTCATTTACATCCAGTCCACACCGATGGCAAGCCTTCGGGAGCAACTTGGGGTTAAGTGTCTTGCCCAAGGACACATCGACTGCCGAAGCTGGGTATCGAACCACCGATCCTCTGAATGGAGAACTACCTTGCTCTCCACTACGCCACAGCCGCCCGAAGCTCTCACCTAATCATTTTATGAATCCCTCTTTTTTGAATTACGCACACGTACCCATGCACACACACATACTGTTGAACTTGTATTCATTCCTGTGGAGTGACAATGCTTCCTTGTTTATGCAGTAACCATAAAAACACAATCAGCCACAAGTCAACACTGACTGACTCCAAACAAGCTGGATTACTGCTCTAATTGAGCTTTAATAAGCCCTTATTAAACGGCCGCAGGCCTCGTTAGGCAGTTCATTAAGTAATTTCATCCTTTTATTCCTTCATTAAGTCTCTTTTCTTCTCCCTTTTCTTCTCAGGGAGTGTGGGAGTGGTGAGGTCTGGGAGATCACGACCTTAATTCTCTCCAAGACATACGGTTTAATTAACACTGGAGGAATCCTCACTGGCTCCAGACCTCTACACTGGGAATGTACAGGGGAATTGGACTGCCAAGGTAAGGCGCTATGCTAATGTCTTTTTTGCTGGCAATATACACTAATAACCTTTTAAATTACAGCTACCGTGTTCCCTGTGTTTATGATGTAATGGGATGTTGATATTGAATGCATAAAAAATGAATACAAATTATGCATACACATGTAATTTAGCAGTGTTTTAGAGAAATGCCTGATAATGAACAACACTGGTTTAATTAAATGTGAGCAAATTTATATATTTTTTCCCCAAAACCCTAACATGAGGAATAAGTAGTAAAATAAATGCATAAATATGTTGCAAAGTAGACAGCTATTGTATATACGTACCAAACTGGGGGATATAAAACTATTCAGTTACTGACAGAAGGGAAATTGCAACAGAGTTCTGTTGGTAGTTCCCCTTCATTATGCATCCAACTATGTGCAGTTTCCCACAGTTGCTATTGACATTTCAGCTACAGCAGTTTAAAAAAAGTTCTAAATAATACTGTCACACCACCGGTGTTTACATGTAGGTTGTTCACCGTTCGAAACAGGAAATGTTGTCCTATTCATTTTTATAAACCCACAAAACCAAGTTTTGATAGTGAAAGTCAAGAGGATGAAACACTTGATGAATCACATGCTTTAGAGCAGCCTGAAGTGGCTAACCAGAAAAACTTTCTAGATTTTTGACAATAATCGCCAATATCAACAACACAGATTGTTTGTTTTAACTTAAGTTAAAGCAGAAAAGTCTCTAAATGTTCAAACTGTATTCTGTTTTAGACCTCACTTTGGTGGCATTTTGCCAAACTGCTTCTTTGGTTTGCACTTTGCAATGAACCTTCCCCTCATTATGTCCCACCGCAGCATGCCCTTTAAACAGAAAGTAGATCACCTTAGGAGTTCAACATAAATACAACTTCATGAGGACATGGTTGTCATGCATTTTATGACAAATATTTATTTTAAACAGAGGTTTATTGTGGTTGAATTAACTGAATAACTAAGACCAGCAGAGAACAACCAGATGCAAAGGGACAAACACACACACACACACACACACACACACACACACACACACACACACACACACACACACACACACACACACACACACACACACACACACACACACACACACACACACACACACATCCTCCAAACCTGTTTTAAAGATTAGAATCCAAAACACTTAAACTGTCCCTTTGAAGAGTGCAATGCAAACTGTTCACCCTAAAGCTGAAAAGTTAATGATTACAGTTAGTAACATCTGCATTGTTTTGTGTCTGCTGGTTTTCGGGCGATTTAGTATTCTGTTGGGAATATTCAGAGCACTCAGACTGTTTCCCTTTTCACGTGCCAATAAACAGCACCTGAGGAGTAACTGTTTGCTGTTAGCAGAGAAGAAAGTCATACCATTGGGAATTTTAAGAGAAACAACATAATGTAGTTTTATATTGAATAAGGATCAGTATTAACTTATTGTATGAACATGGATAGTTCTATCTCAAAAAAATAAAACAAGATGTAGATGTCTTAGCTATGTTGGGTGGCAGTGGGTGCAGGTGTGTACGCAGACAGTGATTAAATATTGAAGCAGTTACACCTGGAGACTCGGCCAAATTTAGACGTCTATTTTGACTGAAGGAGGTGTGTATGTGTGAGAGAGAAATGGAGATCATGTGTGTGTGTGTGTGTGTGTGCACGTGAGCATGCTTTTGCATGTTGATTAACAGTTTGGATCCTGCTCAGGAGACAGATGGTCATAGCAGAGGTAAGCACAGATGAGACAGTGTCCAAATTAATCCACTTGTGAGTGTGTGTGCGCGTGTGTGTGATTGTGTATGCGTGTGTTTGCATGTGTGAAGGGGAGTACTCTTCCCCATGGAAGTCAGAAAAAACTGTCCTTCACCTGTCTGTGTTGTTTGACACAAACACATTGTGTGTGTGTGTGTGTGTGTGTGTGTGTGTGTGTGTGTGTGTGTGTGTGTGTGTGTGTGTGTGTGTGTGTGTGTGTGTGTGTGTGTGTGTGTGTGCACTGGATGTTGGCATGATTTAGTGCAGACAGCTAAGACTTCCACCCTCAGCTGAGAAGTGATTGAGTTTTGTGAAACTACAACAGATGTTCAAACCCCAGGATTCACCTCTGCCTCCTTCTATCTTTTGTTTTCTCCCTGTCTTCGTTGTTTTGGATTTCTTCAGCTCCTATTTCCGTTATGATCTTTCTGTCTTCCTTGACACTTTTGTCTCATTTATATGCATTCACACACACCTTTTCAACATGCATATACAGTTCTCTACATTCATAAACAGACACACACATACAGTACCTCTGACTGTTGATGCAGATAAACATGCACCCACGCAGAACCACAAGGAAGTGCTGGTTTGGCTGATATGTAAAATTATAACTCAAGTATTCAAAGACACACGCGACACACACGCGACACACACACACACACACACACACACACACACACACACACACACACACACACACACACACACACACACACACACACACATACACGTCAACTGATTAGTTACACAATTAGAACCATAAGTTCAATAAAAAGCAGAAGCTGCCAACTGTTTGTACCTTTGCAAAGGGAGAAATGAAACTTGTGAAGTCAGTTGAAGCCACATATGAGTTAAGATGTTTACATTCTGTTGCCTTGTTTGAAAAACATATCTAGCATCACCCAGCACACAAATAAATCAAAACAATCAGCGCTACATACCGTTATGTGTTGTGTTTTTTTGAAAGCTCACAATCTGTCATTATTTTAAAGTGAATATGGGATGTGTTTACAGTAATTAACAATGCGTCCAGTCCGTTTTGTCAGATGCAGATTCATCACACAAGAATTGGACATTACCTAATTGGGGAATGTCCAGTTTAATATAATTCAGTCATGTCTTCAGTCATGTCTAAATCTGGTAATAACAGGAAGATGCTTCAGACAAATGCTGAACCCACAAGATCACCTCTGTCTGCTGAGCAGGCCAACCCTTAGCTGTGCGTTCTTATCGTCTGTAACTGTAGCTGGAGACTACTCCATGAAATCAATCAAAGGCAAGCAATTACAAGACATTGGTCACCAGCCATAGGGGCAGAACCTTAGATCAGGGGACACACACATGCAATGTGAACAAACACACAAACAGACACACACACACACACATATACAGGCAGTCACCCACACATTTCCTGTGTTTCATGTAAGACGGTCTTTTCTTCTTTCTCTTCTGTTTGGAGAGGAAGTGCGGGTCTAATGACTTTTCCTATGCGTCACAAACACTGCATGTGGGAGGCAGACAGCCGCACTCCACGTGTGTGCATGTGAGAACCTTTATGCATACATGTATGAGTGTGTGAAGAGCTTGATACATGCAGGTTGTGTTCTGAATTTGTTAGAGGCTTCATGTGTCTTTAGGAGTTTGTATTTTTGAAAAAATTCACATTTGCGTTTGTTTGTGCCTGTGAAAGAATATTTTTTTCTTCCTCTGAAAAACAAGTTTGTCTCAGAGGAATTGTACACACATGCTTGTTTCACTGTGTACATTTGATGTGACCTTGTTGAGCTTCTGGGACACTTTTGTATGTGCTTGTAATGAGGCCTGAACAATGGTTCTGTATGAGCTTGCACTTTGCTTTTGTGCCTCTTGCTCAGTTTTGTAAACACCGCTACCACTGAGACCTCACACACTTTGTAGAACTCATTGTTTTTCTCTACTGAAAAACAGTACTGCTCACACTCTCTATATCGATCCTAATCCATATTTTATTTCTTATGAGAATTACATGTAGACCGAGCTGAATTTTCAGTAATTATTTGTTGTAGTAATAGATCCTATATTTATGAGGGTTGCTACCAATGCACCTCCTGGCTTTTACATCAGTGTCCCATATCATAGTTTTAAAGCATTGAAGAAGAATTCTACCTCGAATTTATCAACGAGCTGTCAAAAAAGTCAGATTTTTTTAAATAAAATTTGTCAAAGTTTTAGAAACATTTCAGGGATTGGGTTTGTATCTCCTAAGGATACAAGTGATGCAAAGAAAATAACATACTGAACCCGGATCTCAATACTTTACTCTACATTTACAGGTAATACATGTTGATTTCAATTATTTTTAAGAAATAGTAATAACAATTGTTCTGTTTAATGAGTTTATATGCCACATCACATCCTCCAAACTGCAGTAATGGTTAAAGACATTCTGTTTATAGTTGGCTGTGCAACCCATGAAAGTTTTATGATTAGAGAAATTACCTTTAGTTTTGATTTCACTTATGATGGCATGTCAGTCTTGTCAAACATTACCAACCCATATTTGTTACTAAACTCTTAATGTAAACATGACACTGTGAACTCATACATAATGAGGTTAACTGATGCAGGGCACCCGGACTAAATATTCACACAACCTAAACTGGCTCTGTTCTGTCCCTTTTGGGTTCAAATATTTCCAGCAATGTCAAACAATCAAGTGTCTAGCTCAAAACCGCATCTCAAAAAGAGTGAATAAATCTTCATGGGAGTGATACAAGGTTAGCTAATCCAGCAATGCTTGGTTCCCCAGTTGTGAGTTTGCACAGTTCATCTGGGGCCACAGAGGAGTCTTCTGCACAAGACGAGAACCCATTCATAGACCAAGGTTGATGCTTAGCTATGAGCAAGGGACAGTTGAAACATTATTTTAGGTGAAATGAAAAACAGAATCAAAAACAGCCTTTTGATTGGATCCAAGGCCTTTGCTGAACTCTTCTTCCAAACTCATCACTCCCCTTTTCTACCTTTGCTCTCTGGTGCCAACTCCATCATTTCCCTTACTATGTCTTACACTTATGGACACCCACTCTCCTCTTCCTTCCTAGTCTTTCTCCTTCCCTTTTCATCACTCCATCCTTCGTTTTTTTTTTATTCCCAAAGTTTGAATCTCAAATCGTTTTATTCCCCTCCATGTGCATTTGTGTCTCAGTGCCTTTATATCCCTCTGTTTTTCTGTTTCTCTTTGTCCCCTTCATTTTTTTCATCTTTAAATATGCTTCATTGACTTTATAATGAAAAAGAAATGTTGATCAGTAACAGAAGAAGAAAAGCTATAAGAAGTAGAATAGTAAATCATTAATTTAATTTAATCAGCCTGTGTACTGTAATTCTTTTCTCAAATGGAGATAAAATAAAAAAAATTCAATTAGCTACAACACAAAATGAGAAAAGGATGGAACACCAATCGTTAAAATATACCTCAATCAAGAATGTAAAAACGAGATTGGAATTTTCTTTAAAGGAATAGTTAGACATTTAAGGAAATGCATTTATTTACAGGAACGAAAACGATAGGCTTATTTCCCCAAAATGTAGACATTTTGGGGAAATGTGTCATGTTTCAATTACCAGGTTATCTCCAGCCCGTACTCATGTCCAGGGTGTAAAACACCAACACTTTTTCCACACCCCTTGGCGTCTGATACAGACACACAAAGTACCCTTTAGCATCTGTACAAGACACACCAGGCTTTCAAGTATCTACAATGTTAATTATTAGACGCTCAGAGAAAATGCTTCGGGAGAGTATTGCAATAGATTAAAGACCCCAATAACTGTGGGTGGTAGGGAAAGTGGATGGGTCAATCAAACACAGGACTTTTAACCAGGAGACCTGTGTTTGAGAAATGTGTTTCTGTCCCAAAGTGTTGTTGAGTTATTTTTAAAGTTACACGTTTTTTGTGCTTATGTTACACTGTTTGTCTTTTTTGTTAGTTTACGTGGTTATTTTAAGCCCAACTGCAAAGTAATTCGAAAAACTAAGCAATCGTTTTTATTGAATTTACACGTTAACCCTGCGTTTACTGCGACCGTAGTGGCTACCTAGTCCTCCAGAAAGTGGCCCTTCTAAAGGCAAAAGGGAAGCAAAAGCATCAGTTTGTGGTGATTTGGAATGATATCTCTGTTTATGAGGTTCATCAGTAATTGTAAGATGTATTCTCAATCAACATACGTGATTTTGTTGTATGTGGTGTGTAATCCACCTGATGGATAATGTATTGTTTTTTTGAATATTGACTAATTTTAGCTCTTTGAGTTGTATCAGTGTTTCTTAATTTTAATGGAGAGGATGACTCGAGTTTTGTCTGTTTTTCAGAAACATGTAAAGCAAGTTTGTTTTATCCTGCTCCCCTCCGGTCTATCTCTGTTGCTGTCTTTAGCTCCTTTCAAACTCCCTCTCCTCCAGCTCCACCTCATGAGCAGTGAGACTACTGTTGCAGTTGAGTTGAGTTCAGTTGAGGTCAGACAGACAGTGTGTGCTACCCCGGGAGATACCGGCTGGCTACCAACCAGATAAGTTGGAAGGCGATGTCCTGGTATTTCCTCTTTCTGTCTCTTATTTCTGAAAGCTTGTTGCTCCCACTGAGCGTTGCAAGCCCAGACAGACAGCAAATAATACTGATAATAAATGAAGTACATTCTGTTTCTCATTTCCCTATCACTTCTCAGCCTCGCTCACCATCTCATCTCCCATGTGCAAACACACACACACACACGCACAGTCTCACACACAGATTTGAATGATTTATTTATGTCAGCATAAATTACAGCAATAATCTCTGGTGTACCGTAAGAGAATCAGAAAGTGGTGCTGTTGGTGTTTTAGCAGTGATGTGTTGTGGTACCTCCATGCCATCTTATTATGAACGGTGTGTCTGGGTGCTTGTGCGCATGTGTTTGTTTAAACTCACTTGGCTTTCCTTAACAAGTTTGATCTGAGTAAACAAGGAGCCAGCCAAATAACTGTGGAGAGAGAGAGAGAGAGAGAGAGAGAGAGAGAGAGAGAGAGAGAGAGAGAGAGAGAGAGAGAGAGAGAGAAACAGGGTCAGAGAGTGTGTGAAGCAGTGAGACAGGCAGAAAGGCAGAGGCAAACACTTACTCAGGCTAAACCCCTGAAGTCATGGACAGGAAGCTGATATTTTCCCAGACTTACTTTACTCTTTTTTTTGGAGTCTGATCCGACAATTGTAGCTTCCTCTGAAGGGCTAATAATACAACAGAGCCATTGTGCCATGCGTCGTTTCCCTTCGCCTGGTTTAGCAAGAGAGAAGGCGTTTGCATGAAATCTTTCCACTCCCAGTGTGGTTGGGTGGAGCTTTTATTGCCATCAGATTGGATTGTCACACCACATCGTAATAATGCACTATTATAGTCTGGCTCAGATGAATATGGATACACAGATACACAATGATCCAGCTAGTAGCCTCGATAGGCTCTAAATTCCATGTCCATCTTGCGCTAGTGCTTTAGTTTATTTCCAAATGAATTATTTTAAGGTAAAACAGCTGTGCAGAAAGGTTGCAAATATCCCATAACTAAAAGTGGATGGAATTAGACCAAAGCAGACATGCAGAATATAAACTGTTACACATGCAATTACGCTGGTTACGATTGAAGACGTTTTATACACGTCAGAAAGAATGCAATGGGCAGTACTTGATTTGTAGACACGGAGCCATAAATACACACACAGTGGGTGAATACACCCATACACATAGTCAAGGCCAATTTAAGTGAATGCTTTCAATACAGTCAATATGGATTCAAATTAGCAGAAGATTACAAAGTGTAAAGGTGTGTTCAGACAGACGGCAAAGCACATTTTGGCTGGGCATCTTTGGCACACTGGACCGTTTGTGTTTATTTGCCCGTTTGGGCCAACGTAGCAATAGTACACAGTTGGTTAGCTGTATGCTAGCGAGCAACATATGCACTGCCACCGTATGTGTATTTGCCTTCAGCTCAAGCTCTGACTGAACTCAGAACTCACCACAATCTCTGGTTCTTTCTCTTTTTTTTTTCCAATTGGTAAAGCCCAGGGCTAGTGTGAATTTTGGCGAATTATTGCAGTTTTCAATTGGCTTTATATGCAATCGTGCTGCCTTAAATATTTGCTTCCTCTGCGTTCTGTCTGAACACACAGGAAGGGTTCTAGAGCTTATTGCTTTTAGCTTGAGACTGCAAACTGATCTGCCAATGTGATTGGAATAATTTCTGTATTCTTGGTTGTTTCCAATATAAAACAACTTGTTGAAAAGATGTATAGGAGAAACCAGTTTTCTTATTTCACCCCATTAGTAGAAATTAGAGAGCTGCAGGGTGATTTGGAGTCCATGGATCCTACGAGACCCAAAACAAATGTTGTGGGGGAAGAAATACATTAACTCCCATGTAGGTGGGACGGTGTGGTCAGCATCATCATCATCTTCTTCTTTGAAAGAGTTTTGTATTACATTTCTATTGCTATACTTCTATTATTAATGGGCCTAGCCTGCATTCTCTTCCACAAACTGTATGCATCCAAATCTGATAAGCTAACTACTCTGGGCATTGTGTAGATGGTTTCATTCTTATAGCAGTAAAACTAACAATGCTGATCTGAAATCCAATAGTCTAACGTCTGGTTTGTATTTATTGCGATTGCAAACAAGATGAACTTTGAGAAAAATAATGATTTGTATCAACTTTTAGTTCTCATTGCCTTAGGCAGGTGCAAGGTGTGTTTCAAATGTTTCTTAGTACAAAGGTGAGTAACTGCATTAGCATTTCTTTAGATTAAAAACATCCATAATGCGTCGTATCTTATTGGTCCTGTGGGACGGTGCCAGGTTTTATTAGAAACAGTGTTGTGGGCAGCTGTGGCATTGAAAATGGTCCCACACAGACTTGAAGGCTGAATGCAAGATGAAATTACTTGCTAGATGGATGACTTTCGTAGTGTTCTCGACACAGCCTTATAAAAAATATAAGTGATCTTGTAAATGAAATATTAACCCTAGCATTGCTTACTTATTCACTTCGTACCTATGCTACACCTGCATTGCATCGAACGTGTGGGCTTTTATTCACAAGTGATCAATGGTGGGTTGGGAGATGAGATGATAATATAAAATCACAAGGAAAGCATTACTCTTACATGCGCAGTGAGAAAAGGGGTTGTTTTTGTGACCTAGACAGTGCAACATTAATAAGACAAATCACTGCGTATCCCAGCTTACCCTTGATCATCCCCACAGGCAAAGCAAAGCCTGTCTGGCCAGGTTGACCAGTTTGTCTGTGTCTGTTAGTGTGTCTGGGTGTGTGTGTCTGTAGCCTTGCATGCATCCCTATCTGTTCATCTGGCTTCTGGCCCGTCTCGCTGTTTGTCTCCATGTTTGGATAAACCATGCATCTTTCATTTTATCAGTAAGTCTACCAATGGGTGTGTGTATGTGTGTGTGTCCATGGGTGAAATGACCACTGGGTTTCCCGCTGTGTCGACCACATGCTCTACTCCATTCTCCTCACCTCGGGTTCTTCTTTTTAACCCACCTGGCCGCTCTACCTTGACCACCCATGTTGTTCTGGCTTATTGTGTTGCACTGAGTGATCACATTATTCAGACTTTTTCATCCTTGTGGCCCCATGTGGGGTCCTTGCAGGTGAAAATTGTACTCCATGAAAACAAATCCTACTGGGAGGACTAAACAAATGCAAAGTGGCTTATAGGACATTTTCATACAAATACATTTTGCTACTCTCAATTGCAAATGCGTATTCCATACAAGTGACTCAACCGGTACAAACAAGTACAATTTTGTTTACTATAAATTATTTTTGGAATCTCTGTGTCAGCAGATAACATTTTGGGAGCCACTTAATGAGCAGGGGTATCCACCTTCACTGAACTAATAATGCAGGAGCACCACTTACACTCAAATTATACTACATGAATAAGACAGTTAACTATGCCACCAGTGCTGACCAGCTCACACTGACTGACAAAGGGCTCGTGTCAGTTGCTAATGACATCATAAGCCCATTCTGACAATTAACCACTAACACCTTTATTGCCATCAGAATCTACATCAAAATCCTCTATCCTCTCGCTCTCTCTACCTGTTCTAAACTCTTTTCTCTCTCCCCTTACAGCCAAATTATCCAGCAGTCAGAGACAATAGAGTTATAATTTGTCTTGGTCAGAGCTTGTGAGCACAAATACCTGATCATTGGGCGCTGTGGTTAGTGGAAGTCTAGGGGAAGAGCATGTCTCTCTGTATAACCTTACCTGTCTGAACGCATGACATTGTCTGTGTATCTGAACATGTGAAGTTTGTGTGATTAAGTGTGAGGATATACCCATTTGTCTTTGTGTGTGTGTTTTCTGCCTTAGTCTCTTTGCTTATGGCTTCTTATTATGGTGCTAATAACCCGGGTGTGGACTTAGAAGGACAGAGGTTTTTAGCACAGAGACAGGAGGTGGATTGGCGTGTCCCAGCCTAGACTAATCTGGACGATTAGGTGTGCCACAGTGACATGGAGTGAGAAACAGAGGATTTGGCAGGGGAATTGTTTTTGTTTTACTTGCTTCCTTCTCTTTTTGTTAGCAGTTTACAAAGAATGCCAGAAATAGACTAAGCAGTTTGGCAAAAATATCATGACAAAAATTTGAATCCGATCCAATTACATCATAAGGAACCTCTTTAAGCTGATCAAATGATTCTTGTTCAGTGTGCTAGTTCATTCCTGATGTATGTTACTGGTAATAACTTAATCCAAAACAATTGAAATAAGTGCTTGCACCTCTTTGCCCTGCTGTAAACATTCACTTGTGCCCTCTTTAAACTTTCTTCCAGTCTCTATTTAAGGGGCAGACGCTAGTAAAACTACCCGGCTGTCTGCCCTCTCTCTCTCTCTGTAAACCTAGCCAGCTGTCTGCCCTCCACCTCTGACCTTGTTTTGATGAACACTGTTGTCTGTGTGTGTGTCTGTGTGTGTGTGTGTGTGTGTGTGTGTGTGTGTGTGTGTGTGTGTGTGTGTGTGTGTGTGTGTGTGTGTACACACACATACGTATGTGCGTGTGTGCATACATGTCAATGGGCTTTTCAGTGCGACCCTTGACCTTTTGTGACTGACAGGCTAAATCTAGCCACCCTGCCTCTTGCTCTTGTTCTCGTCTCCTTTTCTCCCCTCTGTTTCCTGACTGATAGCCTGTCAGTAGGACAAGCACTCATGCCGGGACATTATGTGTGTGTGAGGGGGGGGGGGGGTGTGGGTTGTTGTGTGGTTGCCAGTGAGACAGGGAGGAAAAGAGAGCACGTTCAAGTGTGTGTTTGCGTAAAGGTGAAGGTGTGCGCACAAGCTAAGGGGGTCACAGAGGAAGACAGTGTCCAGACATTTCAAAAATAACAAACCATATAGTCAGGAAGTTGTGCATTTGATTGTGTGTCTGAGTGTGTGTGTGTGTGTGTGTGTGTGTGTGTGTGTGTGTGTGTGTGTGTGTGTGTGTGTGTGTGTGTGTGCGTTTTGTCCTCGCAAAGAATATCTGGTAATTATTTAGTCAGGCTTTGACCTTTGACCCTCTCCTTTGACCTCCCACATCCTGTTCAACTGGAGAGAAGATGGGCACACATGCAAACATATGCACACCCACACACTCTGGGGTTTGTGTGGGCTGGGAGTAAATTCAGAGGTTTAGCGATTTCACCAATGTGCGTAGTTCAGGGTAGAAAAACACGACGGGACTATCAAGGAATGTGCGCAAAATTGATCAAACATGCCTTGGAGATATTGTTAGCACACACATTAAGTAGGAGAAATATAGAAACTGTTATTGAAAAATTGAAAGTTTTTTGACAATTACTGCCAATAACATTACCATTTATTGATCACTGCATGCACCAGGGTTTTGTCCATTCAACAAAAATACCCCAAATAAAAAAATAAAAACCCATTGCCTCTGCAACCTAGGTTCTTGTCCTGCCAGACAATGATGATGAGTTCGCTCTGGGTTCTTTTTTCTGCTGGATTACATGACTTTGTTCTTTTGTGATAACATCTACTCAGAGCCTTATATTAGCCCCCATTATGCCTGTCTAAGCTTTGTGTGTGTGTGTGTGTGTACTGGGTAGTAGCACCAGTGTATGATGTATCCAGTTTATTATGTTGTATATCCATATACTGTATGTCCACTTGTGGTATGTACAAATATATGTATGTGTAAGAGAAGGAGACTCTTAATTGTCAGTCTCTTTTTACAGCACTTTAATGACTGAAGATCAGTTCTTATCTCATCTCTTAGATAGATGTTTTCTATACCAATGAACCCTGGCTGAGCAGCTATAGCCACTGGTGATTAAGCGACATTGCAGACAGAATTAAATGAATGGGGCCTTCCCATTTTTATGGTTTCTACTCCAGTGCCAGCTCAAACGGGCCACTCACTTGGCCTCCATATAGCTGCTTTCTTGCAAACCGCTCATACAAACAACATCACACTCAACACTGCACCTCCTTGGGTCCTAAACTATACACCTGCCATAGCTGCATCCACTAGCAATGTCGACGGAGAGCGAGCTGTACCCAACATGCCCTTTGGCAGTAAAACAGTTAATAGGGGTCCCCTCTCAGTACGCTAAACAGAGTGCACATAACGCAATGCTAATAAATGTGTCCCATAGACCGCAAGTGAACGCACTTGACATTGCACGTCCTTTGGTGCTCAGCGATACATCTTCCAAGTGTGAAGTCATTCAGATTAAAGGTTATCGAGAAAATCAAAAGGACCTACATACATACATACATAAAGACAGACACTCACTCTAATTATATGGTAAATCTGGTTATGTTTTTGCTTTGATCAGACTTTGAATGTAGTAAATACACTAGTTATAATTGTTGTGGTTGCACTGCCTTAACCATATCCCAAAAGTTCATATCTATTCATTTCAATTCAATTTAATTTATTTTGTATAGCCCAAAATCACAAATTTGCCTCAGAGGGCTTTACAATCTGTACACGTGACATCCTCTGTCCCGGATCCCTCACATCGTCACAGGAAAAACTCCCCTAAAAAAAACCCTTTAACAGGGGGGAAAAAAGGAAGAAACCTATGGGTTTATCTGCAAATATCCCAGCAGTGATAGCAGCAAATATCCTCACGAAATGCTTCAAAACAAATCATAAAGAAAAGAACGTATAGTCGCATGTTGACATTTTATTTCACCATTCTTCCCGAGGTATCAAACATTAAAACACACACAATAAAACAGAGTGCAGAAAACAAAGTAAAAACAATAAAAATACTGCAGTGAAGTGGAATTCAATAAACTCACTTGAAAGCACAGACTCAATTATGGCGAGGCTTGAGTTTAGCTGGAGGGGAAAACTTAGTTTTTAACTGCTGGGGCTGGGTGAATGGGTTGACTTGGTGCTTGGGTGAGATATTTGTCTGGGCAGTGTGCATGCGAGTGTGTTAGTGCGAGTGTGCGGGTGTGTTTGTGTGTGGATGTTAACGGATGTCTGTGTGTGTAAGCCACACAGCCCCTATCCTTAATTCCAGGGTGAACTTGGACTTCCTCCCCTTTCAAGTCTTCTTTTCAACACAGACTGACACGAGGCATTTCTCAATGATTCATCTCTCTTCCTCCCTCCTTCATCCTTACTGAGATGTTTGTTGTTCTAATAATATCCTGCTATTGTATACGGCTAATTTAGCAGCTTCAGCATATTTCAACCATTATTTGGCCTATACATTATGTGATAGCATCTTTTAAATGATTCTGATGGCTTACATTTTGGTTTGTAGAAAGTAATAAACATGGTGCTGCAGTTTATGTGTTGATTTTATTCCTTTAATGCAAGTGTTCCCTGGTTGGATCTTTGAGGGTAAAGTGCTGCATGCATTTCTCTCCGTCAAACTGTCTTTTAGGATACTACTAAAAGGAGTTGCCAAAGTGAGAGACAATAAAAATCCTACCCATTAGGGGCTTTATTTTGAATTCTTGCAACTGTAAGTCATTAATTTTTTATAATACTCTTTAGGTCTTTTTTTGTTTCGTAACCACTTCTCTCTCACGGCAGATCCCCATGTCACTTTACCAATAAAAGAAAACTTCAGTACATCTTTATATTGAATATAGTGTTGACCGCCCACAGGGGATGTTCACTAAGTTCCCAAAGGTGTTGGTTGTCAAGCCTCCAGCTCTGTGCCTGTTCAATGTCACCTCACACCAGACCCGACCCTGTTGGCCTATCACCCTCTGAAGGTTGAACTTTGACCTTCAGAGAAGTGACCCTTGATCTTAACAGGTCCTAATGGAGAGGACTGCTGGTGACAGGAGACAGATGGAAACACACATACATGTAAAGGCAGATACACATGTGCTGGTGCGCAGACATTCAGACACTCTAATGGAGTGGAAGGCTTTGCTCGGCAGGCCCGAGGAGTGGCAGGAGAACCGTGGGGACACACACACAGACAGAGCTCGGCTTACACAGGAAACTGCTGAGACACGCAGGTCAAGTCTGTTTCCATGTTTATGGACCCTGCAGACTTACAAAGGCAGACCAGCACATACACATTCACTGTGTAATCAATTTATTTGTTTTGTGTGCCATTGGACAACGTTTTGGCTAAGACAGCATTGTTGGTTTGACAAAGTAGTAGCTGGTTTTGTCTACCCAGGACTACAGGTCAGCTTGACTTTGTTTTATGACTGTTGTTTGAGAACATGTATGCTAGTGTGCACAAACTCTCAAAAACATGCAGGAGAACTGCAGATGCATACACTTCACCTACAGTAATTGAGTTTTCTGAAGGTTAAACTGGACACAAACTAATCTGTTTTGGCCTCCAAGGGCTACCGTCTCCTGAAATAATGAGCTTCGTAGTTTACCCTTTCCTAAACCTCCCCAGTAGACCACAGATGGCCTTTCAATTACCAAGCTAAAACATGCAGAATGGCAATGCATGGCATTATCAATGAACATGCAACAGGGACCCCCCCCCCTTTTCAGCTTCTCATGAGCAAGCAGGCAAGCACACACACTAACACACAAACACACACACAATTGCAGACATGCTCAGGCACATGCTGACAAATACACAAGCATATGGTGTATGTATACACACTCGCATGTGTGGACACGCACACATAGAGCTAGATTACTCTGCTTATTTGCTTAGCAAGCAATCTTTGTTGGGGTCACCACTCCTCACCCCTGCACTGCACCAATCTATAAAGCCAGCCCTCTGGGACCGCGTCAAGCCAAAGTGTTTGTGGAGTGATCCGAAGTTAGTTTCTGTGCTGCTGCTGCTGACTGTTTTACCTTCTACCACAGATTTTAGATTAAAGATAAATAGATTATGCAGCAAAAGAAGACAGGCTGTGAGGTTTTGGACTATCAACTCATCCATGTGACATCAGGCCACTTTCTCTCTGATTTTCCTTGATACCTTTTTATGATTAAAATGTTCTCACTTTCAAGTCATGTGTCCATTCAAGTGTTGGACTGTTCAAATCCTCCCGACTGTAACATTTTCTATGGGACAGATGAACATTACTTTACTGTATAGTTTTAAACTTCTACTGCTTTTTCTTACTTTTGAGATGCCAATCACCTGCTGTCAATGAACAAAGTGCATGCTGAAGTTTTGCTGCTAATTGTGGGCTGATAAGAATATGTTTTAATTATTTAATGGGCAAGTTGACCACCAGCGTAATCTATCATATTTATTATGAAAATAATATATATGCACTGGGTTATACAATATTTATAGAATATATGCTGATAGATAAACAAATCATGTTGGGGAACCTCTGTAATCTGTGTGACAGCTTAATGTAACTTTTGGATGCATTTAGTGTGAAGTGTTTGCCTAAATGTGTCTCTTTTCAAATAGGCTCATTCTCTGACATGATGAGATGAGACAGTTGTGAAAAGCTATATGTATGCAAGTCCTACTGTTTAGGAATATATAATTCTCTATTGATATGCTAAAAAGACATTTGGGATTGGGGTTTTAAAGGCAGATATCCAACAGGGAGTTGTGGGCTAGCAGAGGGTAGCTGCATAATCAGCTCCACCATCAGCTAACTGATGTTCTGCATAATAGAGATGGGATTTCTGGGTCAGTGTGTGCATGTGTCTGTGTATGTGGTGTGTGTGCGTGTGCGTGTGTGTGTCAGTAGGGGTGGGGGTTTGTCCTTTTATCTGCATGTATGTGTGCATGTCTGCATGTGTCCTTTCTGCATGTGTATGCATGTGTGCAGTCTACGTCTGTATGCTAATCCGTGGGTTTGTGTGTGTGTGTGTGTGTGCGCGCGTGTGTGTGTGTGTCAACGGCTGCGACCTCTTTCCCCACAGGGAGGACCGTCCCTGTCTCATTAGGGAAGAGAGACTGAGTGAGACAGCGACTGACAGACAGACGGGAAGGGCGAGAACAAACAAAAACACAGAAGATGGGGGTAAAAGAAAGATAGGGAGCAGCAGTGGAAAGCAGTCACAGAATGTATTAAGGGGTCAAAGGTCACTTATTCATTACCACAATGAGCAGAAAGGGCCATGGCAAAGGAGGTCACAAAGTTTTCTGATTCACACAAAAAACACACATACACACACACACACAGACACACACACATCTCCCACTTCCCTCCATGGGGTATATGTCACAATCCAGACTTCACTGTAGTTTAATTGAATCAAGAGGCAGTGTGTGGGTGTTTGAGGTTTAGGAAACTGGGGAAGAAGGGGTGTGTGGGGGTGGATGGCAAAAGTGTGTGTGCTTAAATAGACAAAAAAATCTGATTGTTCGGTTCCATGTGTGTATAAGTGCACCCAGAGCTCTGTCTGTATGTGTGTGTTTTGTGGCGTGTGCATGTGTCTGTCTGCATACGTGTGTGTTTGTGTGTGGATGTTTGATTACTCAGATCAGAAGAGTCTTAATCCAGCTTGTTTGGCTGTATTGACACAAAAGGCAGGTTAACATTTCTTTTAAGTTAGAATGAGGTATGGAATCTTTTTTTCTTCAGACAGAGGTTTATGTAAGAACAGAGAGAAAGAGGGGAGAGGAGGGGGAGAAACTATAAGAGCAGCCTGAGAAAATCAAAGGGCAAAATGTAGCTCTGGGTATTGTACACACGTATCATATTCAAGTCATTAAAGGATATTGAAATCACACTTTGTGGAGGAGGACTGGGGGGTTGAGAGAGCCAGAGGTTGAGTGATGGAGAAATGCTGAGTAAATGTCATGATAATCCCGGAAAAAGAAGAATAACACTGAAGTACAAAGCAAACCACAACTGAAGCCCTGAACCTCAATGAAGCCCACCACCTTATGATTACAGAGCCGTGCGGTTTATCTGGCAGGAGGTTCTTATACTTATTACAGTCATAATCTAAACTCCTCCTGTGTTCATGGTTCAAAACGCAGGCCAACACATGTCTAAAAGATCAGGTTCTTTAACATTTGTGACTTTTCCACACTTCATAGTGTCCCAGTGAACACACGGTCTTAAGGCTCTACTCATATTGCTGAGCTAAAGTCATTTACACTGCCTATTTGAATGCAGATACCACGTCGTTTGATCATTGCAAACGTTTTTCATGGACTTGTATTGCCTCTAAGAAAGTGAGAGATGGAGGGGTTAAGGATGAGAGAGAGATCGATGGATATAGAGATAAGAAAATGCTGAGAAACAGCCGAAGGGAAACAGAGCGTTGGAGCGAGAAACAGACAGGGAGCAGAGCCGGGATAGAGTGAGAGTCAGAGACAGGAAAAAAAAGAAAAGAAAGGAAGAGAATTAAAGTAACCACAACAGAAGCCCCAAAGCCCACTAAGTCCCCCTTCTCCTTATGATGGTGGGGTGTGGTGTTGGGGATCTGGCACAACTTCCTACAGTACGGCCCCTCTCTAAACATCTCATATATATACACCCAGTCAGAGACAAAGTCACAGCTAACCACATCACAACGTTCCTGCATATGTGTGTGTGTGTTTGCAGGCTCACAGAAAACACACGCTGCCTGAGCATGTCAGAGCTGTCTCTTGATCTCATCTGTCTTTTTATTGCCTAATCCCTGTCTCTCTCTCCTCGTTCCTCCCATACCCCCCTTTCTGTCCTTCATCTTCTCCCTTCAGCCCCCAATCTACTTCCTTTCCTAAGTTTTAAATATAACCTTAGTTGCTCCGGCAACAGATGATCCTTTCCATTCATGCCAATAAAGGTTGTGCCTTTTTCCTACCCTCGCACACATCTCTCTTTCGCTGTAGGTTTGATATGGTCCCTAGTTCATTGAACCTTTTAAAGTGTTCACGTTTGCCATAGATGAGTTTCAGCCAACCCACCATATGGGTCATTCATGCACTCTCCCAATGGGTTGAGAGTGAGACGATGGTTTGCTCATAAATGTTTCATTCTGGTTTACATAACAGTGGCTCAGCTCTTTGGTAGCACACGCTGAATGTACGATTACAAAATGCTGGCTGTTCCTTCTCGCCCTCGTCTTACTCCGTGTCTGTCAGTCAGTCAGTCAGTCTCTCATACGTTCTCTGTCCCTTTAAATTGGCCTCTCCTTCGCTTTCTGACTCATTTTATAAAAATAACATGCAATCGAGACATATCACCATCGCACTGCACGCTCTCTAATTTTTTTAAATTTCAACCTGCCTTATTGACATGACAGGTAACATTTGTGCTAACGCATTAATCAAAGGAAATAGCAGGTAAAGGAAGAGAAGGACAGTTGGAATCATGGTAAAATATGATTATGGTTAAAATAATATTGGATCTCTAGACATGCAGTCAAAACTAAATAAAGAGTAACCAGAGTAACTATAAAACTTATAAATCTGCATCAAAGTAAACATAATGACATTCTAAAGAATGTTTTCAAAAAGTAATAGGTTTATTCAAGTTCAACCAGATCAACGTATACCTGGTCCTAAATCAGATTACATATTTGGGAACAATGTCTAATAACAGTTTTGATAAATTTCAACCGGTAGAAGTTGTTTAGCTTGAGATGGAAACGGATGACTAAGAATCTCCAGCCACGTTTAGGCTGTGAGAAACTTTACTCCAGGCACAGTTCAAGCATACTGTAATGCTCACTATGACAATGCTAGCATACTGATGTTTAGCAGCTATAATGTTTACCATCGTAATTTAGGGTGCTACAATGCAAATAAACACAAAGTGAAGCTGAAGTTTATGGGAATGCCATTTGTTTTGCAGTTATTGGTCATAAACCAAAGTATTGGACAAATGTTGATTTTGACTTGATGAGTGGTCAAGGTAAAAATCAGGGGGTCAACAAAGTTATGACAATTATTCATGTTTGTCAAAGCATTTCACTAAAAACCAAAAATACCCACCCTATGGTGGTGCAAGAGGTAAATTTGGGGCTTAACATGTACGATTCTCACAGCAAGCCGATAACTTGTTGCTTGACTCAAACCAATATCATTTGAATCCAAAGTCCAAAACATATCATGGCAGAGGTAATAAAGATGACTAATGCATGATAAATATACATTTTTTTATGTGAAGATTTTCTAGTGTTATTCATGTATCCATTATCTATGCCAGTTTATAGAACACATCAATTCTGTATAGAGCAGTAAGACAGCCCAGTGCAGGATCACAGCTTATTTGTCTTCTTTCTGTCTTGCCTCGAGGCAACAGGAGACGTATTGAGTTTCTGCCCTGCCATACGTCTGTGTCTCCCCAATAGAAAAGGAAGCTTTTCATTTTTCGCATGGTCGTGAAGTCTGGAGTAACTTTTTCACAACTTTGGTGATATTTTATTCGTATTGTTTTTGGAACGTGTATAGGAAATACAGTGTATGTGTTTTCTTACTACAACCTGTTATATTAAAAAAGTAAAACTTGCTGTCTCAACTTTTTCTCCCTTTGTGTGAGTCTTTCTGATATTCAGACACAATAAACATCTCTCAACTTATTGAGTTCAAACTTTCAACTGTCCTGCCTCTAAGGGCGGAACATACGTACATGAAAGCACAGCTGAAATTTCATTCAATTTGTGCGCAGAATCTGCCTGTAATTATGCTCTGATTCACGAAGGCAACAGATAATTACACAATCAGTGACTGGTGCTTTTTAGACACATTCTGTGAGAGAAGCAGGATCAACTTTTATGCAGTGTCAGTTCAGTTCACATTAACTGAGAAAAAGTTGTTTTGTAAACCTATTTTAAAAATACCCTTTTAACCCTTTGAGATCACATCCCGGGCCATAGTGTGCAACTATTTAACAATAAATGCATAAAAAACTTTATTTCCTAAGCTAGTACCAACCACTTTCAAACAATAATATCCTGACATCCATCCATCAATCAATCTGCAACTTTTAGCAACAAAGGAGGTGTGTGTAGAGCAACAGTAACTCCGTATTACGCTACATTCTAAACCCACCCACTTTTTGGTGGTCCAATCAAAAGTAAAGGATTTGATTTAAATCCCTCTTGTTACTGTACACAGCTCAAATATCACAGGGGAATTCATCACAGTACAAAAGCTAAAGACAATCTAATTTCCTTATCACTGGGACTTTAATACTTCAAAATCAACACATCAAATCACATCTGTCTCTCAGTCATGCAATCCCCACTGTCTTTATTGACGGACATGCATCCAAACATCTACTATCACTGATTGCAAAGACACAATAGATGGTACAGTGTGAGTGAGTGCTGTGGTCCAACACGAGCTCCAACAGCTGCAGTTACATTTTAGCTGCTGTTGTAAGTAAGGACACCCCCAATGTATGAGTCAGGTCCTCTGGGCCATTGAGCCAAGTCCCTCTCACCACCCATTAACGTGAAAATAGTTAATGTGTTTCCATGCTGGTTCAAATCCCTATTTCTAGATCAGTCGTGGTCCAACCTCAGTTCCTTCTCCATTATACGTAGCCGCCACGACTGTGTGTGTCAGGTTCTTTGAGCCATTTATAAACGTGGTGCTGAGCAGACAGTCACTCATAAATGTCAGCGTAGGTCTCCACCCTTTGGCAGATAAGTTTTAGGGGGGCTCAACATGCCATTGAATATAGTTTGGCTCTAATCATCCAAACATATTAGGACCCATATTATCAAAGTATTCATAATAATTTCCTTAATTATCTCTCTGTCATGTCATCTCACATCTTATTCTCTCTTACTTTGTCAATGTCTTTGACTTACTGTGTATGATTCAGGCCCTTCTGGCTTGTTTTGATGAGATTTTCTCTTTCACACTCTCTGTTAGGTCCTGTCGACATTTAGTAGATTGTGAAGCTGACATACGATGCCCATGAATGATGAATGATGACTGGAGGTCTGTCTGGTGCCACCAGAATGCATAATACAGCATAGATACAGCGATTCCAGTCCTCTGCATCAGACACATGGTGAGGGTACTGTATCATATCATTGGCAGATCTGCTCTCGGCAGAAAAGTACAACCACTTAGAGTTGAAAGACACCAAAAACAGCATTCAGTCAATATAGGTTGGGGGCAAGAATGCATAATGCCAAAAAAAAGATCAACCACAACGATTACTGTTACATAAAAATGTAAATGGACTGTACTTGTAGAGCGCTTTTCTAGTCTTCCGACCACTCAAAGCGCTTTTACATTACATATCATTCACCCATTCACACCCATTCATACACTGATGACAGGGGCTACCATGCAAGGTGCCACCTGCACATCAGGACTCTAAGTCTAACTAACATTCATACAACATCCACATAGCCTTCTGGGGCAACTTGGGGTTAACTGTTTTGCCCAAGGACACATCGACATGGACTGCTGGAGCCGGGTATCGAACCGCCGACCCTCCAATCAGTCGCCACAGTCGCCAATTTATTTATACTATGGTCTAGGTTAATACTCGATTTTGACTTGCTGCAAGGTGTCCATTAATTCCTGATAATGGACACCTACTAAGTAGTTATGGTTATACTGTCTCTTCACCATTCTAAATCCATGTGCTGGCTACAATAAAAAAATTTGGGGGTGAAAACACATTTACAAAAATTAGTGTGTATTAGTGTGATTTGGGGACAATGGATAGCTAACTAGTCTTGATGTTGAACATACTGTCAACTTATTTTTACTGATTGCCAACCACATCTAATGTAATTAACTTTGAATCTTGCTAGCATGATGGTAGCTTTCTGGCTCGTAGCAGAGCCAAAGGTTTCAATGAATCTTCCATTGCGAAGTCATATCTAAGATCCGTCCAAATACTGAAGCAGAGAACAATGTTTTCATTGCATAAGAACCTTATGGGATGGTAATGATTGTTCCAGCCTGGTTATAGACTGCTTTGAATGGGGGTCAGTAAGATATGTTGGTTGGTCAATAGTGACTAGTGTTAATATGAGTGTCCTTTAGGACTGTGAACTATAAAGCTCCCTGTTTATGTTTTTATCTGAAGCTCTCTCCCAACACGTTTAGGGAGGCTGTGTACAGTAATCAGTGCCTTACACAAGTATACATAGTAGCCAGTTAGTGGGTTAAAGTAACCAGCTAAGGGGGTCTGAAGGCATGATTCGGACCACCACTACTTAAGAAATGGCTTAATTCTAATATTTCTCACCTTGTTCATATTTTAGTAATTGTAACACAGCGTTTGCGCTTCAATGTGTTTCAAGGCTAAAACGTAAAAAAAGTTGATTTTTTCTTTTACAAAAAATATCTAATAATAAGTATGATAGACTCATCTCATTTTATGTTAGATTTCTCAATTAATCTTGTTGACTCATAAACCTTTAAGTCCTTGCCACCTTGAAGATTAACAAAGAACCTAATAGTTTTTAAGACCAGTCTACATAAGGCAGCAGGCTATAAGTGGTTTTGACCCTTACTTAACCAGCTCAATAATATGTGCAGAACTTTTCCATCCATCATCACATCACAGTTTTCAATATAGATTACCAATAAATTTGCTCTTTTATGACAGCTTTAGAAACACATTTTGACCTTTGAAAAGAAGATGTGGGAGTGCATCTTTTTCTGCATACAGTATGTCAGACACGTATACATCATATGGACATGTTTATACGCCTGCATGTCTGTGTCTGTGTGTATCTGATTGTGTGGGCTTAGTTATATGAAGGGTGTACAGGTATGTGTATGTGCCCGTTTCTGCATCCCGTTTCTGCAGATGCATGTACTGTAGATGTCTGTGTTCCAGTATAGAAGCATTTGCAGTTATGCCGGTGTCTGTGTGTGTGTGTGTGTGTGTGTGTGTGTGTGTGTGTGTGTGTGTGTGTGTGTGTGTGTGTGTGTGTGTGTGTGTCTGTCTGTGTGTGTGTTTCTACTGTAGTATGTAGGTCACCAATATATTCCTGATGAGGTCTAGTCCTCTGGAGAACTCTACAGATATGAGGGCCTAAATTAGACACTATTATCTGTGTGTGTAACTGTGCGGAAGAGTGAACTAGACACCATTATCAGACAAGAGCCTCACCGGCATGCGTGTTCAATTTTCTGCACATGCATGCTTTTACATGTAAAGAGCAGTATCATGAGTGTGTTTGTCCGTCTATGTGCTTAGGTGTTAAATTGCATGCTATTTCCAACATAATGTATTTGAGTATGTTTGTGTGAAAATGACACTGTGGTATCATCTGTAAGGCTGCATGTTACCACTGACCTGGGACAGTAAACCTCCACCCTCAGTTTTAACGACTGTTGGCTCAGAGAGCCTGTCCATATTGCTGTTGCGGAGCCAAACTGCTAATAAGCCTCAAGCACCACTCCAAGAAAACTAGGTGGCCATTGGCACAGAAATGGCTGAGTGTTAAGGTATTGCCAACTGAAGAAACACATATAACATCCATAAGGGTTGTGTTTGTAGCATGAGGGACGGGAGAAGGTGATTTCATAATGCGTAAAAATGTGTTAAATTCTGTGTTTTTCTTGCTTGAAATAAATAAAAAATGGGTTTTTGGAAGAAGTCGGGGATGGCTGAATGTTTTAAGAGACATGATTTTTGAGCCATGCCTATCAAACACCTAAATTTCTTTCATGCATTGCTTCTTTTATTAAGCACTTTTGTATGGCTAAAGAACCAAGGGCAGTGATAATGAGGTTTCTTTTAAGCGCACAGAATTACTGTCACTTCCTCAATGAAAATAGCATAGTTTCTAATCTAGGACAGTTGAAACCTTACATTTAATTCCCCTTCATTTCAGGATGTCGACGTTTCCAGCTAGCCTACTCTTGGTAAGTCGCAGTCGACAATACCACATGCAGTCAATCTGTCAAACCAATTTTTAAAATTTTGCCAGAGCTCAGCCCAAAAGTTACACTGAACCTGAGATAGATAAATGAGGAGTGAGAATGTCTACCTTTGAAAAGCTTCATGCTTTGACCAAATCATATGCTGTCACTCCTAAGCTTTAGATGGCCTGCACTTTTCATCAAAGCTCTTGATGGCTACCTTTCACAGTACTGTCGAATACACCCTCAAAAGCTTCCCCCCCCCGTCCTCCCTTACCCTCCCAAATCTCTTTCTTCTCCCCTCCAATGTCGGCTACCCCTCTTCCCTGCCTCTCCTTCCCCCTCCCTCAATCCTTCCATTCCCCTTGTCCTTAATCCCTCCATCCTCAATCAAATCCTCAAATCCCTCCAGGTTTTCTTTTTTTTCTTTCTATGTGCATGTGTGACTTCAGTACTGTCAAGGTAGATGAAACATAAGAAATTCAGATTCATCACAATCATAACCTGCCATGATAATAATCCACTACTATTCTTCCCATGTGGTGGTAGGCCGATGTTACTGGCCTTTTCGGGATTTATTTGCATATTTGTTTCCCCTTTGTTTCTTTTGATGAATTATTTACTGCGGAATGAAATGACAGCAGAGATCACTGATGATTGCTGTCGCGGGTGGATGGGTGCCTTTCTCCTCTTTGTAATTATTCCCTTTTTTCCTGATTTTCAATCAAGTTTTTCCACTCATGTTCCCCGGTGACAACAGACGAGAAACCTGAGAAACACACACACACACACACACACACACACACACACACACACACACACACACACAGACACACACACACACACACGCATATATTTTTAGCATTTCTAGTGGAACCTTTCCACTGTCTAGTGGGAACGCAGCTTCCTTTGTTGTTGTAGTGATTACAGAGTAGGAAACAGCAGGAAAAAAGAGGAGAGAAGGGAGATCAAATGGGAAAAAAATACTGTAAACACTAATGTGCTGGGAGGGCCACCTCCCACACACAGGACAAATGAGTGAAAACTCACTCACATATACATCCTGCTTTCCATCATCTGACCAATCAAGACACTTGATTAGCATAAGATCAATTACTACTAATAACTGAACCGTACTGTTTGTGATCCATTCGAGTAAAGTTTGAACACAAAGTCAAAATGAGCCTCCAGGAGCTTAAGGTGTGGATCGCGTACATATTTACACACAAAACAATGTCTTAAGAGTTGTAATCACAGTGAGTTGTGTCCACATAGGTGACGTGATTGCAAGCCTCAGAAACTGTATGTAACAGGGTACACACACACACACACACACACACACACACACACACACACACACACACACACACACACACACACACACACACACACACACACACACACACACACACACACACACAGTCGTCCTGTCCCTGTATTGCCCTATCCAGAAATAACAATGCATAATTCATGTCCCGAAGTCTCGTCTGCAGACAAAAGTCAGTGTTTTCATTTATTATTTATTGAAAATAGCTCACATGATGAATCCTTTAACAAACAGAGCTTCCAGTAAGCACTGTACCTATTTCTTCTTCTCTTGCTGTTTGTGTTTTGGCATGGATTTAAGTGGGCTCATTAGCAAAGATGAGGATGTGAGGAGAAGAGAGGAAAGGCAGGGGAGAGAGACAGTGAGGAAGGGGGGGGTGAGAGAAGAAATGAGGCCAAAGGATAAAGGAATCATTTTTGTAAAGGTATGAATTAATGAGAGGCTTTTGCATCACAAGCTAATTAATTTAACAATGAAATGCTTTAGGGACTAAGTTCTAACTTTAAGGACATCACCCATTTATAGAGTAAAAGTTGATTATTGCTACCCAGTGGGTATTTGAAATTGACTGCATTGCAAAACCTGGAGGTGTCAATGTATGATAATCAAATTTATTCTTATACTTGATGCAGTGCTACTACAGCCTGAAAATCCTGCGGAGTTAGTACAAGAAAAGTCCCTAGCACACGTACAGACACACACACTGTCACAGTTACACTTGTTGTGCGGACAGTTTGCCTTGAGAACGGGAGGCAATTTATTGTAGAGTGAAAGAAGCATTTGCCATCCTATGCTAATGCAGTCATCACTTATCCAGAGAACTTGCATTTTTTTTTCTCTGCTTCTACTCCACCCCTTCACCATCCATCAATCATCCAAGGCATGAGGTATTATCTTTGCAGAACATTTTATATTCAGTCTCCCCTTAGATGGGTGGACGCACACCCATACACACATGCAGTCATTTTTGCTAAATCAAAAAAAAAAAAAAAAAAAAAGAAATATCAAATCTGGTCTAGCAAAGGCTGAATAATTGATGTGTTATGTTAAAAAAGGAATGAAATAATCATACCCTGTTGGATGTTGGAGGAACATCAAACCCAGCGTCGGAGCTTGGCAGACTGGGCTGAGCGGGGTGGGGGCAGTATGTCTTTGGGACGGCTGCCCTGTGAAATAATTATGAATAGCAAAGAGTTAGAGGATTAGGAGATTTTTGTTCTGCACTGTACCTGACACTTTGTGCATGCCCACCCGTGCTTTTTTAGCATGACCAGGGTCCAAGTATCCTGTATTAATACAGCAGGATTTTCAGAAAACAGTTTGTTTTGTCGGGCTGGGAAACATTCCAATAGGCCTGCAGAAATGGATAAATGACAACAGTAGAAAAAGGCACATTGCTCACAAGAATTGCTGATCTAACGGGAAGATATTGGTGCCTCACCGTAAGCAATGCATCTCAGGGGTGCTGCAACAGCTTAGCCAGCATGTTGGACTTTAGTAACAGCAAGTTGTTCCATTTCCAAATCAAGAACTCCATTGATTTTTCTTACCAAGGTTAGTGTAACTGACAATAATATAAAGTTTGAAACAGATTTGAGTTTAATAAAACTATGATATTCCAATTAAATAAAAAGAACATGAATTGAATATACTCCAAGCAGGATTTTTTTTTCTTGTTCTACTTAAGAGAGTTAAAAAATATCGTTTTGTGCCCATCTTTGTATCTGCTGAAAAAAAAACACCATTATCACTAGACCACCACAGACTAATGAGTATGCATTGTGTTCAGTTCTGACCACACACACTCGACTTGGTGGATGGTTTATAATAAACTATCAACACTCGCTTCACTGTGCTATAAGCTCATGGTGATGAAATGGAATAATATCTTCCTGTTTGCTACCGTAGACTAGTGGGCCTCGTTTTCATGGCTATAAAAGTCATCCATGAATATATAAACTGTACATCTCTTGGATGCACCCACACACACACACACACCCCCTATGCATCAGTGCTTCAAATGAAGATAAACTGTTTTTATGTTTGGGACCACCTTTTAAGATTGTCCCCATTTGGGATGCAACAACAGTGCATGATGAATACATTCATTCCAAGCTCCAGTGAGAGCTGTGCAGCCGAGCATCTCTGACCGATACCTTTTCATGATTGTATGAAGGCTGTATAGTATAGATTTTCCCATACAGCAACAGAGGGATATAAATGTTTATTATTATTACTGTTTCAGTTTCCCCATTCGCCATCAGCCTTTTTTTTTTGCCCACCAGTTCCAATTTGCATTTAACGAATCATCTCAGGGAATGAGATATGGTTGGGTCAAGAGGTGTATTTGCTCTCTTTTACTCTGCAGGGGTTGGAATTAAGATTTTATAGATACTTACGGGTACTGTGCATACAAATGACAGATATCGTGTGACCAACATGATGAGTTTCTGGAGAGAGGCTGAGGAAGGTGATTGAAAAAAGTGTCCTGTAAACTAAGAGTCAGAGTAGAGAGGTTAATTTAGTGTGATGACCCCAACTAAACCCTCTGAAGGAGTGTGTGACTCAGTGGGTGAGAAAATGTGAAATAAGTTGTCTGTATCCGTCAAAGATGACACATGAAATATGGTCAGCATGCATCGAGCTCTACTAAATTTAGAGCACATGTGTAAACCTCTGGATGGATGGGTATAGGGTTAGAAAACTTGCAAATGGTGGCATATCCTCTTTGGTCCCTCCTTTGCTTTACTCCTTAAAACTCTGCCTTCCATCCCGTATCCGAGCCCTCTGACTTGTAATGCTGTTCTACTCTGGAGGGGCTTATTTTATTAATTCACTGTTTCCTCTGTTACAGGCCCCCTTCTATGTAGTCCACATTGCAAGAAGACCACCTCACAGGGATTTTCCCCTTCACCAGGTAACCACAAAGGAAGAAAAGAAGCACATTATCCACATGTACAACATACCCCCCCAACACGCACGCATACACACACGCAAGCTTTCTGTGCTACTCAATGCTGACCACCAGCACAGCAAGAAACACGCACGCACGCACACACAACATATTATCTCTATGAGGTGTTATACATCAGTGACCACCAACACAGGGTCTCAGTGTTCTCTAATCCACAATCAGGCTGAATAATGCGCTCCATGCAATGGAGGGATTACACTGTCGGATTAATGGGACTTTTAATTTGAGTCATTGTGAGTGCTCATGATAATACGAATAGGTGCAGGAAAGAATACCACTGCCTCTATATGATATCGTTAAATGTGTTACAACTGCACATTTCACCTCCTGCATTAACTGCTATGACACACACACACACACACACACACACACACACACACACACACACACACACACACACACACACACACACACACACACACACACACACACACACACACACACACACACAGTGAAAATGAGCATACAGAAGCTTTGAAAGACTGTGAAACTTACTGCTATTACTAGGAAAACTACTGTAGCTATTGGTACAGCCACCACTACATCATCAGGTAGTATTACTACAAGTACATTTACTCTATTTTTTACTTGGAAAAGTGTTGTAATGTATAGTCACTGATCAGCCATACAATTTCATTTGGAGAGAAAGTTACCTTTTTACCTTCCAATTGTGAATACAGGCTGATGCCTTATGCAAGTACATGTGTATTCATAAATTATTTATAAATGAAAGAAGGCCAACGGCACCAGATAGAAACTTTGTACTAGTACCATTCCTAACTCGAGCAACCATTACTCTGCCACCATAAGTTTTTGTCAGTTTGTCTCAGTGTTCTCCTCTTCATGTGTAAACAAACAACAGCTAACAACAAATATGGTGGACTAGCCCCTCAAATACCCAGTATACCCAATTTCTTTTTGTTGTTGTATAGTATGTGTATTTATTGTCTGTGTCTGTGTAGTTGAGCTGCTGCAACACTTGAATTTCCCCCATGGGGATCAATAAAGGAATATAATAATAAGTATGCAACATGGGTTGTGTTGATTACCAAGCCCTACTGCTTAATTGCTGCAACTGGTATGTTTTCATATATTTACCATGTCTATTAATAAGGTGAATTTACTGTAACCGTACAACTGGTTGCCTGGGGTGCCAGTTAGGTCAGCGCCTAACAATTTTTGAAATGATTCATCATTTAATCAGCTTTAGTTTGGTTAGCTCAGCAAATACTGTATAGCAATATATAGCATATGTTAATACATAGTTTGATGTCTGCTACCTAGATAGGTCCAAGATAGAGAGAGGAAGAGAGAAAAGAAGAGTAGAGGCCAACGGTTAGGCAGAAACAAAGCGAGAGAGATGGGCCAAAGAACTTTAGCAGCAGAGTGAAGACAGCTTGGTGAATTGATCGATGGGTGGAAAAGAGAGCTGTTTAGTTTACCATTCTGAAAGGCAACAATAGAAGCACAGATTTAAGCACAACCATGGGTAAACAAAGGGAGGCTTACAGAACAGCAGTGTATTTTTATTTTTCTTCTCCTTCTTGTCTCTTACTTCTCTTTCGTGCATTCTAGCAGAAACACGACAGCTGTTCTGATTTAAAAAGAATTGTATGTTAATTAAATCAATTTGGATTCATTGTAATTTGCACAAGGTCAGTGTGGTGCATGATTATTTCATCCTCCTGGCTAAGAGAATACAACAACTAAATCCCTAAAATCTCAGTGGTTGTTGAGCTATTTTACTTATAAAACTACAGCGTTGAACTTGCCCTTCAAAACTAGCTTTTCTGAAACTGATGGTTGCAATTTGAATCAATCTCTTTCCTTAAAATCCCAAAAAACTAAAAACTCAACAGATTTCTCAAACAACAGAGAAGGGCTGATCATTGTTTGTTTTACATATTGTTTAAAGATTGGGGAATTATTTGAATTCTGTCATTGATATAAATTGACAAGACCTGTATCATTCTGATTTGGGCTCTACTTCAACCTCATATTAACCAAATAGAGAACCACTGCTAAATTCCACATACAGGCTTACATATATTCTCTGAATGCAAACCAAATGTACCAAAAACTGTACCAAAAAAAGCTGAGATACTGCTTCAAAGGCTACCTTATGAATAGCAACTTCCATCAATGTAACTATTGCGCAACACAAACAAACATAAAAATGAAAACTGAGGTAAAAATAAGGTAAATATAACAGCTTTAGGCTTTTGAATACTCATTATCCCGTTTCTTGACACCCCACTGACTTGTAAGGCCTTCATTATTTACTTTCTTCTGTTTTTTTCTTATTATGCCTTGTTGACGGCTACCTGCCTCGCAGAAAGCGATTACTATCAGCCCAATGACAGAGCTATTTACATCTTTTTATTCGGGTCTTTCTCAATAAGCTGTATGCATCATGCTATGCTGATTATATTAGCATACAAGATATTACTGCCCAGATTTCTGAGGCAGGGATAACAGACTGCGCCAGGGAGGGATGCCTTCACATAGAAACAGTAAGGTTGACATTTGATTAACATTGCATACCCGTAGTCAGTTAATATTTATATGATTGAAAGACCAGTATTGTAATGCAACAAAATCCAAGTTCAATCTGCCCCTTTTATTTATTTTCCTGACTTTGCGCTCATGTCAATTTATGCATGATATGGTTAGACAAAGCCAAACAAAGCTCTTGTATATCCATGGTACATAACTTTTAATCACATCACTCTGGATACTTTTCTTCAAACAACAGACAGGCTCAGTTAGGTGCAACTTTGATAGACAGCAAAATGGACAAATCCATCGTCATGCAGAATGAAGACAGAATATAAATGAATGAAGTTGTGGACTGAAAATTTCCCAATTTGAAATCTTTTAGTCATTCCGTTGCACAAATGATAAACCTCCACATTGTTAGTAAGCAAGAATGACTTGAGAGCATAAATATACATGCTGAACCAAAAAAAACACATAACTTAAACGTCAAAATATAATTAATATAATGTCTCCTTTTTTGTGTGGAGGCGCACATGTGAATATAGCTGCTAAGACTGTGATGTTTTACAGTAAACATGGGACTGGGATGTGCTTCAAATTGGCAAATTGGGACACCCTCGTTGATATGGAGATGCATTTGGCAGGGAAAATGGCACGCCTCATATATTATGCTACAAAAATACACATTTGAAACAAAAGTCTGGTGCTGTAAGCAGGAAATTGGGGGTAAATTGGCACATCCACCCAGCTTTACATTAATTGTGCTCGTGCTATTGTCAGGGCGTCGCAGGGTGACAGACAGATGGGTGAGGGCTGACACATGTTTTTGGAGGAGTTTAAAAATTAAAATGCTCCTCATGTGTGAATACAGACACCTGGGGTAATCAACTGGCTGTGCGTGTGAGGTGTCAGTGACTGCAACACTGTATTTACCCATAAGCCTCTGTCCCTGCCTGTCTTGCTGTCAGATTCTCCCCCCTTTGCTCTCTGGTGTCAGGTACACTGGCACAATGTCATGTTTGCTGACTGATAAGAGCTGTCCTGTTAGGAGAAATAAACATACTTTAGGTAATTTTTTTATATAAAAATAAGGTTTAAATTATGGAGGCAAGGCATTTATTTCTGTTTAAGCTCCTGGTACGACTGATCTCAATGCTATTCAAAATTAATTCACTGGTAATACCCTCCCACACGTCCTTCTCCATCTCCCTTCCTCGGTCTCCCTCTGTAGCGCACTCATCACTGGTAACTCTGTCTCTTTGTGTCAGTTCACTTCATTTTATTGGCATCGGGGTGTGATTCACTGTCTCTATCTCTCTTTGTTCAGTTTTTTTTCTCCTCCTTTCATTCTGCGTCTCCATCCCTTTCTCGCCTCTCCCTTCAAAAATCTGGCATGGAATCGAGACAGGAGAGCGCCTGCTGTTTTTCTGACACACTCTTCCTATCTTAAATCAAAACCAACTGAGGCGAAATCAGGTTATTACCTGAGCTGTGTTTTCGCTTGCTCCCCCTCATCCATTCTTCCATTTTCGCTCAAGGTCTATGAAAATCTACACTTTGAGAAGAAACAGAGGGCAGCCGGTCAGTCAGAGGAACAGTGGAGAGTTGGACTCGAATAGAGGATTGCTGAATTAAATAAATTCTGTAGTGCAAGATGGACGCCTGACATGGTTGGTGAGTGCTTGTGTGACTATGTGTGTTTTTTTTTTGCATATGCTTGCCTCTCAGCCTCCCTTCAAACCCAACAAAACACACACAGTCCCATCATGTAGGATGGTGTTGACTGTCTGCCCTGGTTTGTTGTGGTCTGATTTTTTTGATTTTCTTTTTGCAGCCTTTCATCTTAGGAGAGAAATAAGCATTGACCACAAAGTTTGTCTGTGTATGATCTTAGAAAGAGAGGGCTGCAGTCTGCAAATTAACTTTTAGGGTTGAGATATGGATAGAGGGAGAGGAAAAATACGTGGACTGACGTGGTATAAGGGATGATAAGTCGAGAAATTCTAGATACAAATCCCAAATAACTTCAAATACCTTGTCTAAGAAAAAGAGAGCGATGATGAAAGAGGTAGCAAGGTCTTAACTTTCAGCAAAGGTGAGAGAGGAGGATGGAGACATTGTAAGAAAGAAAAATATTGTGATTTTTATAGATAACAAGCTTGAAAAAGTCTGCTCTGAAGTGATAGATGGATGGATGGAAAAAGAGGAAAGACGTTATAATAAATAGGACAGGCTGAAGAGTTGAAGGAGAGTAACCCAAAAAAGGCAAGGACGGTCAGTGAACAGCATGGCAAAGAGTCAAGCAGGCATAAACAATCGCTACTAAAGACAGATGAAAAAAGATGGCGGGATGGCTGTATCAATGATGGACGATCAGCAATGATGACGGAAGAATGATGGATTGGAGGGAGCGAGAGGGCGGGGGAGTTGTAAACATATCTGAATAAACTCATAACAGAGGCAAATCCACAGGAGGGAGGAGGGATGGATGGTAGGTTGTTATGCAAAAGATAAAAGAAAGTCAGAATAAAGTAACCTTGAAGAGGGATAGAAAGATTGACTTAAAGGATGGGGATCACAGAGGCAGAATGAAAAAGTGAAAATGAATAAAAATGGATATGTTTGCAATAGGATCTAAAGGGATGTTAACTAAAAAGATACATGGAAATTGTTTTATAGACCAGGTTGGATGCCCTCTCAAAATAAATATATAGGAAAGATTTGGAGAAGCTGGAGGGATGCCAAAGTGTTTACAAGTGTGTGTTTGTCTGTCTTTTTGTGTCCCTTCAGGGCCCATGTGACGGGCCAGACTTCATCCTGCCAGCGACAGTTCTGCGACATTATCAAAAACTTTCAGTCTACACAACAGACTGAATGAAAACACTTGATTGCTTGACAACAGGAAAGCCAAGAAAAGGAACCAGGCAAATGGAAGATTGAAATAGCTTCAACAGACAAACCATCTTTGCAAAAACAGCTTACTTTTCATGTAAAAATGTGACTATGATTTATTCAGCTGAAATATATTTGGAGCCTCGCCTTGCATGCTATAGGGAGGTTCCTTTCCAGTCCAATTCATCCGATATGTCTTTGAACTGGGGGGGAACTGGAACACCTGGTTAAAAGCCACATAGACATATGGGGGTAAAAAAGCAAACTTCAATAAAAGCCCCATTGACCCTGGTGAGGATCAAACTCATGAGAGTTCTGCTTTGAAGGAACAGTGCTTACCACTGAGCCTGCGTGCCACCTCTATCATTTTACTCATCGGACAAAAGGTAATGGTGGTATTAACTAGGTTGTTTCATGTGTGTTGCTCGAGGCATTTTTGTAAATGAAAAGTCACCTTTAGCGCAGGTTCAAAAACCATGCTTCATTAAACTGCTGAATGTGCGTCCTGTGTCATGTGGTTATGTAGAATTAAATACAGATTCCACACCGTTTAATTGCTCTACTGATTTTACAGTTATGCTCCCACCTTGAAATAACTATTTTTAAAACCGTTTCAGCATATTTGTTTAACACGTGTGATTTCAAACGTGTACAAATCTTAGTCTGGGATTAATGAATGAAATGAATTCATGACTTTTCCAAGCGACCTCCATTCCCCAGTGGTGGGGGACTAAACAAGGCTCCGCTGTATTCATCCCGGCAGCCCAGCCTCTCTCACCTGTGCAAATTACTGTGTGTAAACAGACTGGATCACACGAGCTTCATGTGGTTGGCCACTTCCCTAGCTGGGACTTGGTCTACTCAGGAGAAATAAGCCATTTCCTGTTCACTGGGGAAAAGATATGGCCAACTGTAACCCACTGTAATTCTTTCCAGGTGGTGGCTGGATTTGTATCTTTTTAGAGGATGTACAGTACTCGACAGGAAACATGTTCAGCAATTTAAAGTCCCTTAAAGCTAGGGTTGGTAATGTTCTTAAACAAACATTTTTGGTTAGATTTGTTGAAATTCTCATGACATCTTGACAGCAATCACTAAATCAAATGCTCTGACAAAAAAAAAAGGCAAAAAAAGGCTTGTTTCAGTGGCTTTCCAGTCTGTTCTCATTCTCAGGGCTTCAAATACTGTTGACACGCCCCTCCAAATCTGATACTGACGCATAAGGAATTTTTTTGCGTCTGGGCTTTCAAGTAACTACAATTAGGGAAACAGATGGATCAAACAAACACAGGACTTTCAGCCTAGAGACTGGTGATCTGAAACCGATGCTTGGGTCCCAAAGTGTTGAGTTATTTTGAAGCTATATGTTTTCCTTACTTGTGTTAAATTTTTTTGTTTTTTTTATTCAAAGCCCAACCATGATGTATATCTTAAACTTAACTTAAGTGTTATTTGTTAACTTTTTGTTCCTTAACTAAGGAAAAATGTTTTTGTTTGAATTTAAAAACGTAAACCACATGTTTACCGGGACTGTAGTGAAGGTCATATGTTGACACGCTGGGTTACCCATTGAGTTAGAAAGTGATGCCAAGGGTTATCATCAAGCGTCAGTATGTAAAGAGTTCGGATGAGAATGTGTTAGTCTGTCGCAGGACTGTAAAAAGCCTGTCCAATCATTTCATTCTACGTGCCCGTCTACTATCTCCAGGAGCTAGCGCTGCTAGCTACTTTCATTGGAAAAGAGTCAGCAACACTGGGTTGGCTTTTTTGGTTGGATACATTTTAAATTCTAGCGTATTCTTTCTAGTTTCTTAACATTATTCTACCTTTAAACTTTTATTTTCACTGGTTTAATTTGTTTAAAACGTGCAAACTTTAAACAGTTTTCATAATTAAATATTACACCTCTTTAATAAAAACATTTAAGTAAGCTTATTCTACTAGTAACAGGGTATGTGGCATGACATTCATAATTAGGTAATCCTGTATTGATATTGTATTGTATCCACTTTACATAAGCATTTTTTGTTTTCTTTCGGTGCTGTTCCAAGGATCCAGTTAGCTCAATCTTTTATGTAAATATAAGACGTGAAGGCTGCAAAGCAAAAATAAATATAAGAGTGGTTTGAAGAAAAGATTTCTATATAAGTATTGTCAGTCATCAGCACTTTTTTAGCACTGTATTTGCATCGCTTAGATAAAATGTTTGAAAAATGTGCACTCATCCGAATAAAAACAAACAAAAAAAAAACTGGAAACTGTCTGACTTTGGTTGTAAACACAGAGATTTTGTTGAGAAAAGAAACTTAATCTGATTATATCACATCTCAGAAAATCTCTTTTTCACATAATTTGATGTATTTTAAATTAATCACTTTGCAAACTTTGGCAAAATCCTGAAGGCTTCTGATCTGATCTGACATTTTAGAGGCTGACTCCTCCCGATCTTCAGTGATATGCATGTTGCGAAGTCTAAATATTCTATTGGGGAGGTTAAAAAATCCACACAGACCGAAGTTAAAGAAAATTAGTTCAGGTTTTTTTTTTGACAATAATGCAGTAAGATTTGCATTAATTATACACAAATAATCAAATATTTAACACACATTTAAATATTGAAAAGCAGTATCATCATTTAAAGTGTATGAGTTAGTAAGATCATAAATACACAATGAGTTTGAGCTACAAGAATATATGATGTGATCTGTGTTAATGCTTTGGATGGATCATTTATAAATCCTATAAACTTGTTAACTGGTTTATATTACAATTCATTATATAAGTATCCTCACAAGGTCATTTCAAACACTGCTCTAATTTCCAGGCCTGACCTTGTGCGTGTGTGTGATAAAGAAGCATTCCAGCCACAGTGGAGGCATGTCCTGGCTAATCCACAGGCCAAAACACACAGGCGGTTAAGTTTCCATGACCTCAACGCCATGCTGCTCGAACACGCACACGCATACTGTACACACACACACACACACACACACACACACACACACACACACACACACACACACACACACACACACACACACACACACACACACACACACAAAAACACACTTGTGCACACACAATATTGTGTCTTCTTCTTGCTTTAGCTCTCTTTTCTTTCTCCCCTCCTGCTGACTTTCATCTCTTTCTCTCGCTGCCGCCTCCGCTCTCTAAATTGCAACATTTTGTCAATTACCATTTAGTTTATTGTTAACCCACTGAGGAAAAGCGAAGTGTGTTCCGTAATACCACAGGAGTTCCGTCGTCTTCAGAACAATTACGCCAATTAGCTCACATTTAAATGGTTTCCAGAGAGGAGAAGCTAGGCTAATAACAGTCCAATGAAGTGACAACCAACCAATTAATCTCACCCTAATTGCTCAGTAGGTAACGTCAATCAGTCATAATCTCCCCCTCTCTCTCTGCTTTGTTTCTTTGCTTTCCGCACACATTCCACCACTCAATGGCCCGACCCACCACCTGTCAATCAATCAAATATAAACCCGCCCTTCCACCCCCTCCAGAGATGGAGGTGCATTCCAGTGTGTTGACATCACGGCCATGCTGCGAGTCAGCACATTTGGCTTCTAACATAACAGTGAGAAATACTGTGTTGACAAGAACAATCACTTAGAGAGAGGCAACTATGAGACAGAGAGAGGCAGCAGCGAGAAAAGACAAGTAGAAAAATAAATGAAAGAATGAGACAGAAACTCATATTTCAAGCAATGGGATGAGTTTTACTTTTGAACCAACAGTGACTCATAATCAGAAACTCATATTCACTTCAGCGTTTTTGCAGCTTAGATCAATTAGCACAAACACAAATCCAATGAAACAATCGGTATGCTGATGATATATTGCTGTATCACTGTGCCACATCTTACAGCCTGTCTTTGAACTCATAGTTTCACAAGCTCAAATGTTTTCATATGGATTGGAAGAGATTTACTCTAAGTACTATTTTTAGCGTTTAGAACGCTACAGTCTTTACACTAACTTTAAATGGCCTCTACACTTATACTGTGGTAGCTTTCCAAAGAAGACTTGATCCTGTCCCTTTTCAGTAGACTTTTTAAATCTAATATATCCAACAATGAATGTATTTTATGATTATTTTCCCATTTTCTTGAGTTTAAAGTAGCTGTTGTTGGCGTTAGCTGAAGCCTATCGAGGGCCAGATGTAGGCCATGATGTATTGGGCCGATTCTTTTGATGAATTAGAGACTGTGTTGTTTAATTGCCATGTGTGCGTTACAGTGCTGATATCAAGAAGCCATGCACAATGGAATAACATGATATTCACCACATTCTAGTGTCAGTAGATCAGTGCTGTTTGGGCAACAACCAAAGTAATGAGCAGAATATCGTGAGTGTAATGAATAATGTATATTATTATTGCCACACTTGGATAGTATCGTAAGGCGTGCGACAAGGGTGAACTGAGCAATCCATTGATATATTGCTGTTATTTCGTTTTACACATTTTAGTTTACTAGCAGACTATTCACTCTGAAGTATGTTCAACTGACAGCCGGGCTTGTGTCAAGGCACCCCGCCAGGAGCTCCCTCACATCTCTGAAAACTATTGCAGCAAATTTCCAAACGGTCGATATTCGGCTAAACTTTCAACATATTGGTAATCTAAACGGTAACTTTCTCGCATGAAAACATTTTAAAGCTTTTAGCCTGACCCAAAACCTCACAAAACTGACAATCAGTCTGGGGCAGTTGAGTGTGTGCAGTAGGCTCACATCTCATACGCAGAAATTCCTGCTATTGTAGTATACATCCTGGCATTTCTTGTGAACACAAAATCTACATATAATGCAGTGGGTACACACTACATACTCAAGTATATAGTTGTGATCTTTATTATCACCATTATATTGGAGATAATAGAGATCACCAATATAGTGGCACCTTTAATCCACACTTCCTAAATATTTTTTTTTCCTCACTCATCTATAAACATACAATTAAAACGGCATTTATCATCACTGACACCTTTACATTAGTCATTCTTAAGATTATTAACATCAGTTACTGTGACAAGTCAGTGTGCGTATGGTTCTCTATGTGTTTAATTTACTGAAAGAAAGAAAACAAACTTACTCGAGCCAAAATGTGATCTGAACAAAGAACTAAGAAGCAAGAATACCTTTTGACATCATGCAATGCCCATACTGTGATGCATGTTACAGTTTTCAACACATTTGTAGACTTCAAAGCTTTGCTCACCACATACATCTGTTAGCTGAAGATTCCTAATCTCCAATAGTTGCAGGAATTCCTATGAAAATCTTTATTTAGTCATTAGACAATGTGTTTTGACTGAGACATTCTGTAAGATGTGGTCTCACACACACCACAGCATTCTGTTCTACAGTACGAGCTAGAAAAGCATTAAAATTCACCCAAAAATGTCAGCTCTTACTAAAAATAGAGATTTCTGCACCAATATTACCACATATCTTATTTCACTTTTCTCAAGATATGCTTATAGAAAATAAGCTTCACAATTTTTACGAAGCTAAGATTCAAATGATCCCTTCCATTTATGTTAATCCCTGTATCCAAAAAAACAACAATGAAAAATAGTATTTTATTTTGGTTGGATAATAGGATTTACCTTAATAGACATTAGGAAATTTTTAGCGACAACTATACTGTATCAAGTAGAGAAGAAGAGGAGATGTGAGATATTCCCAGTCATCAGTTGAAATCCACAGCATCATGAGTATATGTTATGTTCCTTGTGTGGCACCATCGCACGCCATGATGTGAAATATTGTTCGAAAATATTGTTTTCCCTCACTGATGTTTAATTGTTCCTCGACCGATCTGCTTGTTCCCTTTTTCATTCTGGTTCCCACCACTAATTAGGAATGGGATTTAACTGCCGATGACTTAAGTGCTGGATCAGAACACACCCAGCCATTATAAAAAGCCCAGGGACCCATAATGTGGTGTGGGCTTGGCGGCTAAAACCATGGGGTGGAGAGACAGGAGGGGAGGGGAGAGCTGGTAACAGTTTCTTTTGGTTGCTCTTTGAATTGTTGGCTGTGTCCTTTGTCGCCTTTGGCCTGTCATAAGAGGTTTTTTCTCCCCCCCCCCCCCGTTTTGAAATGGTTTTCTGTTTGTGTCCTCTGCTCTCCAGCTCTTGTTCTCAATGTCTTTTTCCTCTGGTCCACCAGACTCACCTCGCTCTCTACCCTCCATCCCCACTCTCACATTCTCTCACCCTCTCTCTTTCCCCCTGCCTCGCTTCCTCGCACACTCTCCCGCCACAGTAAGACCTAATGTGAACTTTTGACAGGAGCTGGGATCTTTGTTTAATTGCCAGTGTTACTGCGAATGCCCTCATAAATCTAATGCTGTAATGCCTTTGAAACGCCTTCTAGGCCTTGAAATCTCACACACAAAAAGACAGACACACACAATCTCTTTCTCACTTTCTCCCACTTTCTCTCACTTTCCTTCATGCACACCCAAACGCATGCACAATCGCACGAACAGATGTGATGTGTGAGAATGAGGGCTTTGAGGTTGTTTGTGCTCACATCAGACACAACAGCTCCAATGTTTGTTTGCAATTTCCACTGGCTCTGGTCCAGTCCACCAAACCCATGGGAATTTTAGGATCAGCATCTTCTCAAACAGCTGCTGGGCGTCAGAGTGTAACTCAGCAAAGAAACAGTGCAATGAGGTCGTTATTTTTATGAGCTCTTTTTCTCTTTTTTATGATTTAATCTGTATAGAACAGTTTTTAGTGGAGGGTGAAAGGGGGGGAAAGGAGAACAAGACAAGTGGTGATATAATGTAGGAGAGTCAGACTCTAAAAAACTGATCATACTGGTTAAAAATTCACCTCTGATGTATTACATTTTGTTAATGTTACCTGGATGGGTCTTTTTCTAAATTTGTATCCGTCCCTTTTTTCCAATTATGCATTCCTGCAACCTTATATTGCTATTTGCCTAAGTTTTTCATACAGCTCAAATACTTTGCCCTTAAAATTAAAATTTGTATATCAATTACTCACTGCTGTTCCCTTGAGTTCTTAAAAGAAACCCTCACATGCCTCCACAGTGAACGTATAAAACGAAATCAGACGAAAACGGAGAAAATCCTTTATGCCTTTAAGTAAAGTCTTGTTTATCCAGTCGCATGCTCAGTACTTCCAAACACAAGCATTTTGACGAAAAACCTTTATATATTTAAATCACTTCCGGCTTTATGTGCACAACGACCCGCAGTGCACATGGGCAAGTTGGACAGTAGTGGCAGAAGAGTTTTAAATAGGCTAGTAAGATTTTAGATAAAATGCTTGTTTTTAGTTTGGGAAGTACTGATCATAGGGCTGGATAAAGGACACTTGGATTATTCTGCCCGAGTTTTGTTAAGTAAATAATATATTATAAGAAAGTAGTACTGCAGAAAGTTTGATAAAGTATGGCTCTTTATTAACTCACCCTGCATTTAATCAACCTGAATACTTAAAAATAAAGCTTCAACACTCAAACATGGTGAGCTGTAGTTATATATAATTGCTGTTACATATGTAATATGTTTGCTGTTGGGGTTTTGCACTCTGTATAAATTCAGCTCCCATGATAATATTCACAATATTGCCTGCAGGGATATTTGCATTCAGCAAATGAAGCTACAGTACATAAATACCTGATCAGAGAAGTTAGACATGGTCATTGCTCAGGAAGTTGTTTTAGTTTGTGCAGTGTGCAATGTCCCAGGCAGCATGAAGTCAAAACTGGAGGCCTGTCCAACTTTTCTTTTTGTCACCATAGGCCTGCAACACTCATAGTAGTGGGCTTTATAGCAGACTTATACACAAACCTCTAAGAAGACTAATAAAGCCCATGCATTATGTCTAAAGCTGACAGACAACCTGTTCAATGGGAATATAAATTCACTCCTGTACAGGTTTAGTTTTCATTCATAACCTGGAAGCAGAAATCTGAAGCTGTGCATGTAACCAGAGAATAACACATTTCAGGTGTGGCAGAGAGTCAGAGGGGAAGACCACTGGGTCTAGACAGGACTATTACCGGGGTAAGTGTTACAATCTCTCTTTGTTGTCTATTACACTATACAATACCTGTTTGTCTTTCTCCATCTCTCTTTCTTTCTCTCTGCAGCCCTGATTTTGTTTCTTCTTTTATTGTCTCTGTGTCTCCATCTCTCTCTCTCTGTGCTACTACAGCTGATTACATGAATTATTTACAGCACATAAATCCTCAGCAGCTGCTCTCTGTTTGCTTTTTGTGCCCTTCTTGTTCCTCTCTCTTTTCTCTTTCAGGGATAACACAGAAGGATTTTTCTCAACTTTGTCACCTCTCCCTCCCTCCCTCCCTCCCTCCCTCCCTCTCTCTCTCTCCTGTTTCTGTGCCTGGGGGTTAAGCTCTCTCTCTCTCTTTCTGTCTCCTCTCATTCTCTCTAATTACACAGCCCTTAGTTGCAGTCCTGTGTCTTCCCATGGGTTTGCATGCCCTTATGTAAGAACTGGCTGAATTATATTTTTTTTCCTTCTGTAATGGTGGGAATTTTAACCCACAAGTTCACAGTTGTTTGTTTGTTGTGTCTTTTACTGTGTGTCTGTATGTGTAGACATAGGCTGCTACACACATGCAAAATCCTTACAATAAAGACACTTGGATGAGGACTCAAAATACATTGTGATAATATCTTTTTCAGCAACTGTCCCATGTTTACATCAGAGTAGATATTTTATTTCACTCCAGGCTTCAAATGCTCTAAAAAGGATTCCAAACTGGGCTTTCAAATGAGCTTTTGTCCCTCCCTTTCTTCTTTGGTCCCTTCAATCAAGTCCCCAGGTTGGACTACAAGCATATTTTTTCATGTATATGTGAAGTAATTTCATGTTGAAAAGACAGAAAAAATTAGTGGTTCCACACAAGAAAATCTATCAAAAAATAGCATGAGGCTAATTCAAGTCAAAAAAGAGACAAAGAAAGGGAAGCATTACCTTTGGCTCTGTTAAATAATTTATTTTTTTCCCCATTCAGTTTCTATTGTTCGAAGCCGGAGCCGATCTGTCCAATATTACTGCTAATCTAATTTCAAAGGGCTGCAGTCATGTTAAAGCACTTTTTAATTGTGATAAGGAATATGCTTTCATGCTTAAACCCTTCTCGTCAGTTCGTCTGGACAGAGCCCATAAATATTGAGGCCTTTTTTTCATTGGCAATTAAAATTAGAATTGGTCACATTTTTCACTGTCAGCCATTTCCTTCTGCACAAAAAGACATGTGTGGGCCACACACACATGCACGCACGCACACGCACGCACACCCACAGAAACAAGCAAGCATTCAGACACATGCAGAGTCAGACATTGCCATATGAGGAAACATAATTAGTGTAACATAGTGTTTTCGGACAAAGTTAATATCACTTAACACAAAAAACATTGCTTAATGTCCGTTGGCCTTTAAAACCTTGGGAAAACTAAAAGTGCTCAAAGGCTTTTCTAGCTTCGCCAACCTAGCAGGGCTGATGATTCACCACAGGCTTCCCTGTTGTCTCTATGACACATGAGATGCAGGCTGCGCCGTACTGTCCAGAGATAACACAGCAAGATGATTCTTGAGTGAATCACTTGCACTGTAGTGCTTTTGACACAGAACATTCTTGAAGCTTTGATATGTACACAATATTTTGAGGGCAGTGGAGCAGAAAGATGTCAATCTGACAATAGTAGTTTATCAGTGCATTGTACAGAACAAGAGCGGTATGAAGATTTACAATTGGTTGCAGTTATCGGGTATATTCCTATCCTTTTTGCCTCAAAAAGATTCTCCTCTGTTTTAAGCCTTTGAGAATGTTCACATCTAAATATTTTCTCCACAAATGAGCGGAATACAAAAAAGAAGAAGAAAAAGAAGAAGAGTAACTGTGTGTGCTGCCAAATCCATCGTTACATGAGAAGATTGATATCGGTTTCATCTTTATGCATCCAGTACATCTACAACAGATCCGGAATGTGTTAGCCTGGCAAGAGGAAATATATGCCTAGCTCTTTTAAAAGCAAAAAATATATACTTTAACATGTCTAAATCTATCCAGGGGACATTGAGTTCAGTGTAAATAGAATCTGAGTCTCGAGAATTAACTGATACTGCAAACGCATGCATAACTAGCTGTTTTATGCAATTATGTGCATACTGGTCATTGACTTATCTTCACACTGCAGTTATGGTATGACAGACATGTTTCACAAAACCATTACGACCATCATTTGACTTTATATTAAGTTTCCTAGGTTGCCACTTATACATTAATTATTGTGACATAAGGCTAAGGGGTCGGTGAGAGGACCCCCCTTCTAAAGGCTCAATAATTCCACAGAGAAAAACTCCTTCAGTGACATGCAGCATAACACTGCAGTCAGACTGACAGCTCTAGCTTCGCTGCAGTAGCTCTCACACTTCACCACAGCACAACACTGCACTTCAGTCAGTCAGGGTTTTAGACATACTGCAAATTGTTCAAACTGAGTTTCCCACTGACAACACTTGGGAGCGAGTATTTGTTTCTAAGTTTGGAGAATAAACTATTAGTGACGGTGAGGGAACAGAAGAAGCTTGACTTCGGTTCGTTCCCCCTCACCTCGGCTCACTACAGCTTGCCTTCACCACTGCAGTCAGTCTGGGTATCGAGTTTTGGCTGACATGGCTGGGTTGGCTCACTGCTTGTTTAGCAGTCTGAGCCAAGCATGTGCATGTGCGACTGTCTGAGTGTGTGTGTGTGTGTGTGTGTGTGTGTGTGTGTGTGTGTGTGTGTGTGTGTGTGTGTGTGTGTGTGTGTGTGTGTTTATGTGCATGCATGTCTGCCCTTGCATTTTTTTTTTCCTGCAGGATTTGTGTGCATGTGTGTGAATGACTGACTGTGTGCGTGCCCCTTTGTGCTTGCATGTGTCTTGTGCAGTGAGAAAGGTCTGCAGTGAGAAAGGTCTGTCAACCTTGGTGGGAGGTTTTTGCGGGGGGGGGGGGGGGGGCTTGTTGTGCAGTGTGGCCTCATTACCCAGGTGTTTACCCCCAACCACAGGAAGCGCTTGTCAGTGATGACTGTCTGCCGGCAAACATCGCCTGAGGGAAAGACAGAGGGAGGAAGAGAGAGAGGGAGGAAGGGGGAGGTTGAATCATAGAAGCATGGCTTTGTTTGTATCTATCTATCTATCTATCTATCTATCTATCTATCTATCTATCTATCTATCTATCTATCTATCTATCTATCTATCTATCTATCTATCTATCTATCTATCTATCTATCTATCTATCTATCTATCTATCAATCTATAGCACATCTATGGGTGCATGTGTGTATGTGTGTTTTTTTATACTAAATGTGTGTTTTTATTTGTGTGTCTGTGTGGCTGTGCCAGTCAAACCCGTACTGACAGGTCATTGGGTTCCTTCACTCCTTCACCAGTGGAGGGAGAGAGGGAGGGAGGAGAGAGAGAGGGGAGAGAGAGAGTAGAGGAGACATACAAGCTGTTGACAGGGATTTATGAGCTGATAGTGTCAGACTGCAAGCACAACAACAGTCTCCTTGTCTCTGCCTGTCTGCTCATAGAGAGAGAGAGAGAGAGAGAGAGACACAGAGAGACAGAGACTGACAGAAAGAATGGAAGGGGGGAGGAGGGGTGAAGAGAAAGTGAGGCAGCAAAATGAGTTGAAAAAGAAAGAGCAGAGTGAGGGAGTGAAAAAAAGAACACAGAGGAAGGGAGGGAAAAGAAGATTGGGATTTAATTTGTGTCGGGTTATTTCTCCTTTCCTTCCATCACAATGCACATTTTTTTTATTCACACACCTTCCTTTTCTCGCCTCTTCACTTCAACATCATCGTGGCATGAGCTGACTTGTTGTTAATGTGTTGATTGGTGACTGCTTTTGTTTTTGCTTGTTGACACTCGTGCTAGTCAGAAACCATGTGTTCATGTTTTCAATATTAAACCAAGGGCTATTGTTGGTCTCGCGTGACCACAGGGATGATGAGGATGACAAGGAAAGCACTGAGATAACCGTGCACACATATTCTGGACAAATAAAATAATAGGATTTCACGTTCGATAAGATAAGGCTATTACAATGAAGTGCAGACAATTGTACATTTTCAACAATTGTGCAAGAATACACAAGCTATTGATAACTTTTAGCACATTACAGGAAGCAATTGTCCGTGTGGCTGCGTGTGTTTCTGTCTGATTTGTCATGGTGAGTCACGACAGTGTTCCCTGTTAGATGACACACTGTTATAGTCTGACTGTCTGATATAGGAGACACACAGTCTGGTGGGTAATTTTGTCTAATTTGCTGCTCTGAGCATAAATCAATAATATCTCACTATATTTAGGTTTGATGACTTTTACCAGCCTATTTGGACTGGGTTCCTTTTCAGATGAGGCGTTTTCATATAGCGGTTGAAGCCCACTTATCCCTAGTTTAGTCAGGGAAGGGCCCTGAGTTCATGTAAAAAGATAACTCACTTTACATTAACTTATACTCTATTGGCAATGTTGTCTTGAGTTTCTATATTCACCTTGAATGAAATGCAGCATTATTAACCTACGATTTTACTCAAACATTTTACCAAATTTGCACACTGGAAAATAAGCTGAGCAACATCTGAGCTGTCGCCATACTGCAAAAGATAAATGCATGATATGATAAATATCTACTTTTTACAATTAACCTTTAAAAACCTCTATCAAGGAAAATGAGCAAACACCACACTGTAAGCAAGTTTTAGAAATATCACATTTAATTTATTTATTTGGGGAATTTTAAAATATAAAAAATAAATAATTCATGCACCTTTACTTCAATATTTGTCTTTCTATTAAAGTAACACTAGTTTTAGCAACAATAACTTTCTGTCAGAATTACTAGGCTATAACTCAAATCAGATTGAACTTGCAGGCCTGATGGGAAACTTGAGCGCGTGGAAAATCGCAACGAGTGTTCTTCACTCAGAGAGCCATTAAAACAAACGTGTGGTACCTTGATAACGACTTCTGAGTCGTTTATAAAGGCTTTACCTGACTCTCTGTCGTCGGCGATAAACACGACTTCATAGGGATGTCCCGATATGTCGTGGCCCGTACCGCGGAGTACGATGAACTCCGTCACTGCACGTTGACTACCATAGTTTGAATCCTCAGGGTCCTCACGTGGTAAACGATGACATAGCGGCAATAACGTAAGCTGTGTTAGCTATACAGTGGCTAAGAGTCAATTCACTTTGCTAATGAATGCCAATAAAGCACTCTGTTTGCTACAATACGAGCGTAAAGATTTGGATAACTGTACGATAAACTTTGAGCTGAAATATCTCCAGTTATTTGCAGGTTAGATGTAGAATGAGTGTCTGGTGAAGATTATCAAGTAGATTTTTTTAAGACACCAATTACAACTTATTTGCACAAACTTTCAGAAATCTTCACATGACGATTATAAGTCACATGAGCTCGCGTCGCGCCTCCGTTCGTCAAACCGCCCAACGCAAGCAACACTCTGACATTTACTTCGTGACCCCGCTTGTCTCAACCAATGAACAACCAGTATTATCTTTATTCACGAATCCTACTTCCTTTTAACCACATGATCTCTTCAAAATAAAACAAAATGCATACATCTGTACATCTCTGTCTTTTAAATACACTATACATTTATCTATTTATGAACCACCCCTGGATCGTAATCATCATATGAAATTGCCTTTTCAACCATGCTCATAAAAATGCACTCATGTTTATCTTATTAATCAACATACCTATTATCTTAACATTTTGATGACTATGGAGGCTACTTTTTAACCCTTAACCAGACTAATCAAGTTTGCTGCTACCAGGAAAAGTCACCCTTTGTGAGTTCTATTCTTTCACATAAAGTTACTTTGCTTACACAGACATGGGAAAATGTGTCAAGGACTTAAATCTATATTCATATGCTGTATCTGAGGTATTGATCAGTTGTATTTAGTTCCACTTACAGTTTACATGCAATTCAAAAGTGAGACCCAAATGCGTAACCAACAGTTGTCAGTTGTTCCCTTGTATATCCTCAGGTCTAAAATCAAACTGTACATATAGACATCCTGTGTCTCTGTGAAGGCACTGGCTTTCAATTTTGAAAGTTTAAAATACCATACCCCGTTAAATGTTATGATTGTCATAATAACAGTTATCCAGAAGTGAAGTCTGCCAGACTGACATGTTGGGAGACAGACAGCCTGATGCGAAGCGCACATACCCCCTAGGGATAATATAGACTTTGTAGTGATTTATATGTCAGTTCCTGTTTAATGATATAGTATTAAAGAGTAGTGATTTATGAGGCCATTTTCATTTTGCATAGACACTCAGATTCAGACTCAGGGTTTAGCTTACACTCTGCAACATGCTGAGTAATGATAATACGTTGAGTTCCCCAGATAGCAAACGTCATTATCTTCCAGAACTCCTCCATATAGATAATAGCCTTTAGTGCAAATGCAATACAAGTATGTGCATTAATTGTTATTTGTACAGTAAAGGCAACATGTGGGACCATCAGAGAGACCATAAGCTCCTACAGGCAAAGTTGGTCCTCTGAATTAAGGCTTTCAGTCCAAGAGCAACAGTACAGGGGGCTAAGGATGGCAGTCAGGTAGTAGGGTTGTGCACATGGGTGTGAAGAGCAGCACAACCTCTAGGGGCCGCTAGAGTCTCTTACAATTACTTCTTATATTTTTTCTAGAGTTTTAAGGTCTACTGTGATTAAAGCATCATTGTCTTGGGTTGCATTATTTTTATGAGACATACAGTCAAGGCGTCCATGTTCTTACATATCATAATTCTGACGGTGAGTGAAAGATTATGTTAGTGAGTCTTTTGGCAAAGAAATTCACAATGAAACAGTAAATAAATATTTAATATACAAATGATCTTGGTGATTATCAGTGTGACTGTCTCACTGAAGCTGATTGTGTGCATTTTCGCCACAGACACAACATGGGTAATTAAAAAATGACAGCTGTTTTATACTTTAATATTTTGAATTTTTTCTAATGTGTTCATATTAACATGCATTCATCTTTGAATATGTGTGCTCTGTGTGTATAATACAGATGTGCAAAGAAACCTGTTTCGAAATGAAGAAGAAAATCACGATAAAGAGGAAAACTGATGGAGTTAACAGTTAATTATGCATTTCATTCACATATATGGTAACATGTTCATCATCTTTGTTGTAATATAAATCCTTTGCCTGCAACTAAAGTATTTCACTTTAAATATTTTAGCAACATCTGGTTGCCTTGGGGTCTAAATTAGAAATCAGGATATGCACTCAAGTGTTACTTTTCACAGGATATCACTGACGAGTATCACTGAAGTTTGAAAATCATTATGCATTGATGCTATTTTGTATGTGTTATATGGTGTGAATCATGACAGCTCTTGCTGCAAATTTTTCTTCATGTTTCTTAAGACAATATGAGTTTGTATAGAGCTCCATGAAAATTGACATATTCATTGATTACAAAAAAATTCAGGACCAACATGAGTTCTACTACGCTGTAGGTGTGTATGATATATATATGAAAATACTTTTTCGTGTTCATGTTAACCGATACATGTGAAAGTGCTGTCCACATTTAGTTCCACAATAGTGCACTCTTCACGGGACATATCTTTTTCCTAATTCTTCTCATGTATGTACATTTGAGAGAACATGTGGTCTGAACAATGTATGCATCTCAAGAGTCACAGTTTTACACAGCTTTGACAGTCCTAGTGTCTGGTACAACAACATAGTCATGTATGTGCACTGTATCTGTTAAGAAGTAATAATCCCAATGTGGTCATGGGGGACCAAATACAACATTAACGACATGTACTCACATACAATATGTAAAGCTCTGTGGAGTAATATTCCCAGATAGTACAGCTCTAATGTGACAATATATGTACAGCGTAGCACTTTATCATCCCACCATAGATTATTAATGAACATTGTATTGTTCTGCGACAAATCTAGGTAATATAAGGTTGAATAAAGATTTTTTTAATACTGTCTCAATGGACTCATGAAAACATGGGACTACACTTGTCATATGAGAATCTAGCAGTGTAGGAATGATGCACTGTATAAAGTACCTCTTCCTATGCAACATCTACCACAACTGTGTTGGAAAGCCCTTTAAGTATTTAAGAGTTGAGTGGCTTGCTGCAGGGTGCTGTGGTAATGTCACTTGAGACTTAAGATGCAAAGTGAGCAATGTGTCTTAAATACAGTAAAGCCTTCTCAAGCCTTGTTTTGTAACATGTTTGTAGTTCACTTACTGTGTATCCTTTAATTTTTGCACGTCCAGTTTGACCTAAAATGATAGGGACAGAACTGACGCATGGGCTGTGCAAATAGTGACCACACAGGTCTGTGTGTGTGTATATACTATATAAATATATATAGTCATTCATCTCATTTATTTTTATTTGTGTCATGCAAAACATTTTGCCCATCCCACATGGGAATACAAGCATATCAAAAGCATATTAATATATATATATATATATATATATATATATATATATATATAGAGAGAGAGAGAGAGAGAGAGAGAGAGAGAGAGAGAGACCTGTGCGGACGATGAACAATTTCCTCTTGTTTCCCCTCTCGGTGGATTGCTACAATGGGTGGGAGATTGGACTTATGGCCAAAATTTCTAATAACAACCAAGAAAAGCAAACTAAGTGATGTGAACTGTTTGTCTGTCTGTCTCTTGTTGTCCTCCGCTCTGTTTCAGTGGTACGGACATAGTTGTGAGTGTGTAGGTGCTTATATACCAACGCACAGCACAGTCACAAGTATCTCGGCAATAATGTTGCTGTTTTTTTTTTATTTTTCGCTATAGGTACATCAAGTCCAAAGGTGCTACATTTAAAAATTCAGAACATGACCATGATTGCAAACAGAGCTAACACGGTTTACCTCGAGGGGAACAGGAGGGTGGGCCTTAGCCCCCTTGTGGCAGCCAATATCTTGCAATGAGCAGGGCCTCACACCTACCTGTGACGGCAATTGATAGAAACACCTTCAAAAATAATAATATACTTTACTTTACCTAACATCTACAATTATGCGGTTTTCTTTTTGACTCAACCGTACGACCTTGTTTATTTATTTTCTTTTTTCAAAAAAACATTACATATTTTCATGACAAAACTCTTGTCACTTGCAGTATCTTATTAACTATATTTGTCCTTGGTCCTTGGTTACTTTTTATGTAATTTCTCTTAAAGTCTAGATAGAGTTATTTCTTTGATGACTTGACATAGGCTAATAAAAACAAGACGTAGAATATATGCTTGCGGCATTGTGGGGCTAGGCATGCTTTGGAAATGTTTTTGAGCTAAATGCGAACATCAGCATGCTAACATATTGACAATGATAATAATACAAATGCTTATTTTATCCATGATCAGCATCTTAGTATGGCGTGTTAGCATGCTTAGAGCTGAGGCTGGTTTCAGTGGCCTTAGTTTGGTCATATGCTTGTACCAACTTAAATGGCAATCAATCCAACAGCTGTCAAGACATCTAACTAAAATCCTAAAATTTGACATTCTGGTGGCTCTAATGAAGTTAGGAAATCACAAAAGGCTTCGTCCTATGGGAACCATGCATCTCTGCAGATGACTTTTAAATAGTTTTTGTGAAATTTCAATCTAGACCAGAGTGGCTGCTTGCAGGGCTAACAGCTTTGAAAGTTCAAAACAGTGAAATGTCATTAGTCATATAATTAAAAGCTTCTTTTCTTCATATAAGAACAACAACATGTAAATAATTCAAAATGCTGTAGCTGGGTTAGCCCTATCACACCCCTGCAGTGAACAGTTTTGAAGCTTCCCTATCTGCCTCCCTCCATCTTTGTCTGTGGTTACTAACTCCAGCTACAGTGGTCAGACCTGGGTCCCAGCTGTCGATGGGCAGTTTATCACACTTCCTTTCCCTCTGCTCTGGGCCCCCAGTAAGTCTGCCATACAGGAAAATCAAAGACTTGGGACATACCATTACAGTGCAATTGGTATATTGCACTCTACAGCATGCTGATGATATATAACATTAAAGTCTCACTAGTAAACACAAAAAAGGAAGCAGGTCTGAGCTGAGTGTTCCTTTAATAACCCTCACAAGTGAACATAAATGTCTGAAGCACACATTGGATTGATTAAACGTTAGCCGAAATGAGCCTGTACATACTGGATGGTATGGAATTGAATCGTAGGTAAAACGGTTTTACTTGAATGTCTGTTGAGGTTTTTTTGCAGGAACAGTATAGGGTTGAATTTGATTAAATAAGGGGTTTAATAAATCATTCATGATTCAGTTGATTTCACCGTCATTATATGGTATGGATCTAAATGCCAGGTAAAGGGATTTTATTATGTTCTAAGGCAGTTTGTCATACTTTCTGTCAGTCTGGCCTGGCTTCACAGTCATACCGTCAAACATTGAGACATTCATGAACAGATTTCCTAAGAGGGAACAGAGGGTAGAACCTGCTCTGTCCAACATCTGGCCTTATTCCTGCTAGCTGCTATCTGGATCATGAATTGTGCTGGAAATGTAGAATCAGCTTTAAGTAAAAAAATAGGAACATAATTTCCTTCTGGATGAATAGAGTAGACATGGTTGAAAGCATTTGAGCTGTATTGGGAATACAGCTCTTGTTTAAAAAAAAAGTTCTCCTTGTTTCCCTGCTTCTTACTTTTTAATGATATTTCGTTAAGCACATGTACATGTGAGGTAGAACACTCAGTTCCACTGAAGTAGTAAACATATGCGTAGCATACAGAATAACACATTCAATTTAAGTAGGGCAAACATAAGTTATAGAATAGCCTACTAATGCAATATGTGTCTCACAACTTGTGTTCACCATGTCTTCTGTGAGGGACATACCCATTTTAAGACCAAATTCTATTATTAAACTTGTAATAGGTGATTTTTTTTTTTTAAAAAGTCCATGAAAAACATTACCACCACTAGTGCGTACCTTTCATTATTGAACATAATCTGTCTGCTCCTCACCATTCATTTTCTCCCTACTTTTTCCACTCAAGCTACAATAATAAGCTGATTACACACAGGATGAAAAGTTAGGACGGGGCTTCTCAAGCCATTAGTCACTGCAAGCAAAATAAGGCCTATCTTTCAATTTTTTGGAGGAAGTAATTTTATTAATGACATCAATTTTAACACTTAACAAATACCTCACATCAAAATGCACTTTTTCCTCACGTTTCAAACGTCTGCAGCACCGGTTGTCCTCCTGAGAGGCATGGAAAACTTTGTTTTCAGAGTAAAAACATTTTTTTTAGAAAGCAAAAGGGATGTTTCGTGCACTTCTTTTGATCAACTAGGGTTCAGACACATACAAACTGTGTAAGGGAGAGCAAGAATGAAAAATGACAGGTTTTATGGGACAATTAAGGAAGACTTATGGTTATCATAGCTGCATAGTGTTTTATGACACCTGTAATCAACTGGCTTAATTGGACATTATGCTGTGAAATGCCACCATACACATGTTATCTTCCACTTGTTAGCTCCCATGACAGCAATGGCTCCTATTTTGTTTTCCCTCCTACAGCATGTACCTCAGCCAGGATGTGTATGAGCCTGCCAGCCGTTAACCCCACAGAGGAAGTGTGCAGGAAATGAGATCAGCCTTAAAGAAAGGTAACGCCTGAGCCACTGACACCAGACCAATAACTGTCACTCACTGCACCTGATACAGAGATACTACAAAACACAGCGAATAACAGGAAGGTCAGAAAAGAATAGAATAGACAAATGTGATACAGCAGGGTTGGAATGGAACACAAAATGAGGGAAACAAGTTTAAGCAGCTTAAAATAGAACAGACAACACAAAGAAATCAAACACAGCACATCAGAAAAGAGAAAAGTGACACAAGAAAGCAAATAATTCACCACAACTTTCACCATCAGTCTGTATCAAAGATAGGTTCTGTTGGAAAAAATTCTGTCAGAGGAGTTAAAAATATCTGTGAAGGGGTGGAGGTTGAATTCTGGCACTGTATGTAACTGCAACAGCATATGGTACACATTTCCCTTTGTGCTGCTATATATTAGAATAGAATAGGATAGAATACAATAGTAGAAAATGACAAAAATAAACAATCTAAACCAAGAGTAGAACAAAACAAAACCCAGCAATGTGCAGAAGAAAGAGCGTTCAGTACAATGTAAAAGGGGATAAAAGGCGACAAAGTAACTATCAAACAAATTCAGTTTGAATTTTGTTTTTCGGTAGCTAAAAATACAAGCAGGGTTGGGCCTAATTCAGTGTCTGTGTATGTGAAACTGTCACTATGCCCTGCACACATTCTCTTTACCATGATGAAAGACACACTGTAACTTCATCGAGGAAACGAGGCCTGACAGGCCTGCAGTGTGCACGTGTGTGTTGATGTTGTGCATGTGTATACGTGTATTTCAGGGTGCACACAAGCAGATGAATTTCAGCTTTTTATGAGATTGAAAAACAACACGCGTTTTTCTTTTTTTGTACTTATTGAGACAGGAGGCAGGAAGAATGATGAAACATTTACAGTGCCAGCTATCACCTACAGCCAAGAACAAGAGCCGTTTGATAAAATACATAGATACAAACAAAACACTTGTTTTGAGGCACAGTACAAGCCTTTGGTAGGAAGAAAACTTGCTTGTTATTTAGGGTTTATGTTATATTTGATATGACTGATTTGTGTTAAATTTTAAGGACCTCAGAACAGATGGATTGAGGCTGCTGAAGTCCACTGACACTGCTCCACGAAGTAAAGATATGAATATTGCTGTTGTCAATCACAATTTCATTTATTTGTCTGCCTTGGATCTTCTGTTCCTGTCTCATGATCTGGGTGCCTGACATGTTAATGACAAAGGAATACACCTTTGTTGGGCTGTTGTAATGTTGCGATGCTTTTACACACTTGAATAATAGATGACAGAGATGTGTGCATGGTGCTACTTAGTAGTTGCAGGCCTGTTTTATACTTGGGGGTGTTAAAAAAATGATTCTCTCTGTCTGCAGATCTGACTCTTTAACAACAGAAAAAAGGGAGACAGACAATCGTAATCATCACTGATCACCGGGCATAACACCAAATATGAAGATATTATTTGTCATGACTGTGAACTGTTGACTTAACTATGCCCCAAAAATATAATTAATGTATGATGGTATTAATGTCTTTGTATCTCATAATATGACTCACTGAATGACTAAATATATGCAAATATATGAACAAGTAAATTAATGGTAATGAAATGATTAATCATTAAATTAGTTCAACAAACCAAACGTGTGTCAGAGGCTGACAGTGGTCCAAAATCTCATCAGTTGCATAATCAGAAAGTGTTTTCTGAAAAATGTAACCACAGAACGAGATGTATTTTTTTTAGGGATAACAGAATTGTATTTTAAATTCTTTACAAAAATGCAGAAAAGGTGTTATATTATATTACAATATGTATATTTAATATCTATTTCATAAATATTTACTTGAGATGGAAGATGCTTTTTAGAAGGATCCTAAACAAATCTATCGTTTGTATATGTGTTGCTTGTCCTTTTGCAACTTGCCAAATTATGTTATATGCTTAGTTCGAAATTCAGAGCAAATCAATTTTTCTCCACATGGCTTTCTGAATGGCCACGGCTTAGCTAACAGCTCTAAATGTGCAAACAACGGTAAAAGTGCTGACTCAGCTAACAGTGCAACCTGAGGGGAAACAGGAGGGTGAACGCTATAGGTTTCCTCCAGGATGCCGTCAGTCGGGACAGCATTATCAGCTGCAACCACCATATGAGCACAGGGCAGAGCAGCGGCCATGAGCTGGCTAGTGGGGCACGTTCACATGCACTAACATGCACTAAAAAGACACATGCGGCTGCAGCCCGGATTACAAAACACACAGAGGGAGAGTGACTTCATTCTCAAGTAGACATTACTCCACTATATCTCGACACAGCAAATAGTTGTTTGCTGCTGTATTAATGCTATGAATATCGTAAAGAGAGACTATGAAGTATTTCGTTAATATTTTACTTTTAAAAAGTCCTGAAGGATCAAATTTGCAAAACAAAACATAAAAACGCAAAATGACTGGACATGCCTGCATGTACATTTCAAGTGTTTGTCATAAATTGATCAATATGGCCCTTTGTTTTGATCCTAAAGCAGCTGTCTACTCATGCAACAAACTCCTATATGGTGAATATAATATGACTTTACTTTCCTCTTAAGAAACCCATGCTAAAATGTTCCAGTTCAACAATCTCTTCCCCAAGTTCTGTCTGTAAAATGTGTTATGCTTTGAAGTCATTACAAATACTGTATATCAAAGAAATTATAAGGATGAAAAAAAGTAAGTGGAAAATGACAGTGGATGAAACTACATAAAACATCACATATCCAAACAGCTATGGTTCATTTTAAATGTGAGATCTAAATGTCATTAGCACTGCATACTCTGCTGTTTCATTTGCTCAGGGATACGAGGGCAAACTAATTTAGCAAAAACACAGTTGGCTGGCTGATGCAACACAGTGAAATTTGAGGAGCATTCATGCACAATAAACCACTTTTGTCAGACCACCTATTGAGTGTGTGCCTATTTGTTTGTGCATGTGTATAAATCAACGTCAGTAGTTTTGTGTACTGTAGAAGTGTGAGTGTCTGTGTGTGTACCTGCCACTGATGAACGTAAGAAATAGATGCTCCCTCTGTTGTTCACTCCTACAGCGCAGCCTGAAGGCAAGTTTCATCACTACCTCTGTGTTCTTGCAGGTATCTTTTGTGGCCCATTCCTTCAGAATTTTTGGCTTGGAGAGTGGAGATCCTGTAAATCACCCCACTTAACCGAAGTTGTGTAATTTAAACTCAAGCCCATAATCAGCCTGTGCAGTTTAGAGTGGCTTTTGGCCTGTTGTTCACGCAGTGTATGATGGAAAGAATCGCAAACAAAATCACATTTTTCATTTGGTTCCTAACTGTACGATAGAAAAAAACAAAGAAACAGATAAACAAATAATCAATAAATAACAAAAAAGGAATAACACAAATCATGTGTCTTCACTGGAAAAGTTAGGATTGTGCATTACAACTTGGGCTTTTGGTTGCACCCTTTTGATTACAGCTATATTGAATCAAAAAACCAAAACTTACTCTGAGCCTGTGTTTTGGCCTAAACAGCCTGGTGATGGCTTGGCTCAGTTGGATTTCCACGCCATTCATGTCACCTTCTATCATCTTCTTGATCAACACAGCATTGTTCCTGCTCCTCACTACATATTTCAGGATGCTCAGCATGGAGTCAATCACCCTTTGGCTATTCTTCCTAATTTGTTCCATATCCTCATCCTTCTCTGCCAACTTCCTCTCAGCTTCACTCTTGACCTCCATGTTCAGCTGAATCTGAACACACAGAATCTTGGACTCCTCATGCTTAAAGGTATCCTTATCAAGGATCTTTAAATGTTGCAGAATAATTCAATAAATCAATCTGATGAAATGCATTAGGGAGATGATACCATAATTGCAGTTTAAATGTCATACTCTACTGACATTTCTAATCATAGTTTTCTAATTAAAAATACTTCTTGAAGTTATTTTAGTTAAGTTTGCAGTGCATTGTAAATTTAAACATATTCTGGTCTGGCAAACCTGATGTTATGAATATTCCATCGACACTGATAGTTTAACTAGCACATTGCCATCTGTGACAGCGACAGACAAAACAATCAGACAAAAGCAAATTTCTTTCTTGATGCTAGAATTCAAATAGTCCCTGTAATATCACAGTATACTGAAACCATTTGATAACTGTCAACACACACTCCTGTATGTTATGGTTAAAAAAAAAAAAAAAAACCCCACCCCCCCCCCACTCAACAACCACATTAAAGATGTTAAAGGAGAACAAAGTTGCAAAGTAAAACACTACAATGTAAAGTCATCATCCGAAGTCTCCCATAAGACATTTTTAGAGTTTTTATAAGGGCTCCTTTTAATGTTGCAATACTTGTTAATAGTGTTTTCCCCAAAATCATGTTTGGCTCTAACACATTAACTGAACTAGCAGAAGATGATGTTTATTTATAAAGGGTAGCCTTTTAATTTTATTTCTGTCATGGATGAATACTATCGAAATAATTGAAAGTAAGCTATCTATTGTGCATGTTTCTGATGGTGAGTTTTTTAAGTCTTGTGTATTGAAGCATGCATCTCCATATTATTCCATATGCAGAGAGAAATTAGTTGGTCTAATAGGCCACTTTAGAAACAGAACGCTGCAAAGATGCCAATATTAAAGTGTTGGAAAGACACTTTTCATAATTTCAACAATACTGGACCCAGTGTTTTCCCTTGGATTTACTGTCTAGCTGTAGGCATATATATATGTAAATATGAGAGCAAATGTAAGAAAAATGTATTCAAGTCTTATATTCGAATTTCTGAATTCGTTAAACTTGAACAGAAAGTTAAGTGTTAACCTTGGATAAGAACCTGCTCCATGTACTCTTCACTGCAGGTTCTTGTTCTCCCTCTTAAGGGTCTCTAATTGACCTAAAGCCTCCTTATAGGAGTTCTTCATTTTAAAGCGCTCAGTGCTCACAGATCTGGCCTCCTCCTGGGCTGCCTCCAGCTCAGCTTGTCCCTCTTCCTGCTTGTGCTACCAATCTGCTAGAACGTGGTGTTATTAATTTATCAGTGAAAAGTGAGTGATGACGGAGAAGTGGTTGGAGGACAAGATTAGAGCTTGCGATACTGTAAGCACAGTGTATGCATAAGCCTGCTGAGTAACCAGGCACCGCTTGGTATTGCAGTAAAGTAGTTATAGAGGGTCATTATCAATAATAGATCTGTTATCTTCTCATTATCTTATCTTGTAATAATATTAATATGCATTCCTACAAGTGGGATGATGTTGGATTAAACTCTCCTCTTCTTTTTCTGATTAATGGCATCTAATGTTTTTCCCATAATGCTTTTTCATAAATGTCATTAATTATATGAATATCTCTTGATGGACCAATTGATTTTTTCACAGCAGACAATTTGACTTGTTGTAGCAGGAAAAGCAAATCTGATACTCAGTTCTCAGTTCGATCAAGTGACCTGATATGGCACAACAGTAAGCTAACAATCACAATACCAGGACCCTAGAACTAATTCAACTATAGGGAATGCTGTTGTTTTTATGTTATCAATTAAACCAGTGCACAAAAGCCAACATATCTGCTGTGTTACATTCCTCTGTTTCTTCTCTATGTCAGTGGCCAGCAGTCACACCATCGCCTTTCTCCACTTCGCATATTAGATCTGATAATGATATGACGTATTACATAATACCATGTCACATTACATAGTTTACTATCATCTGATCTTGCATCTGTGTGTCTGTCTCTTCTTGAAATGGTTTAAAATGCTGTAACAATAAATATACCTATATATCTGCACTACAACTACACAACTTTGTGTTTCTGTGATACATCACAGCACCAGTCAACATGTCACTATCTTTTCCTCACCACTGAAGCCCAGAAGCTCACAGGGAGTCAGAATTTCACAGGAAAATAATGTTTTTTAGCAATTGAGCTCATCCTTTTCAGTGATTCTCTGCATTCTAAGTCTTTTGACAGTGACACATTGTTGGATGTTTTGATTACCTTGGAGGTAAAATGGCTGTAGTTATTTAATTGTTCACTCCATATGGATGAATATCACCAGTCTTCTACCTGATATTAACAGTGTCATTTTATATTCAGTAAAGTAATAACAGTAGAGTGCTAAAACATCAATCAATGTGTTACAGTCTCAATCGTATGGGGCTCAGCCAATTACTTTTCATTGACTTACATCTGTGGCAATGAACTCTGCAGTGGCATAGTTGTGACTGGATGATCAGCGACCATTGCAGTACGTAGGGGTTAAGATATAATATAATAATATAAATATTTAAACTCTGTGTTTCAAAATAAGCATCACACTAATTACATTATATGCCAGGGTTTGAACTTTTATGCACTGATTCCCAAACATGGTGATGCATGAAAATGTATAATCTCATCAATTTTGTTACATTCTTAAAAATAACCTGTATACTGAGATGCAATTCCCTCATGTTCAAAAATAGATAACACATAACTTACATATCACTTGCAGCTCACTGACTTTTGAAAGGAGTGTTGTATTTATGCCATTGAAGCAAGTTTTTTGCAACGTGCCTAACACAATAAGCAAATAATGCTCGGTTTCCTCGCTGTTTAATGTCTTGTGGCTCTAAAGTCAGGCAAATGTGATTTGTTTTCTTTGAGGGCTCATTATTTATTTCCCTATTGAACTGTAAACTCATTGATATGAAGAAGTGTCATGTTTAACGGACAAATGTTAATGATATCAATAGCTTATGGTTCATATGCAGGCAACTGAGGGAGCTCATTATTTTTTATCAGCTCCACCTTTTCAGTCCCTTACCGCTGGCTTTGCCAATGTCACAGCTCTGTGTCAGCAACTGTACTGCTGATTACATTTAACACGGCCATCAAAGTAGAGGCCGTCCTATTATTACATTGTCAACATAGTGATACACTGAAAGAGGGCTCCAATTTAAGGAACCTTATTTTGTTTACAACTGCCAAGCTATTAACACATCTTTTTTAAGGTTGAAGAGGTGATTGTCATTCTGGTGATTTTATGGCATGGTGATGTACTAAATACTTGTGACACAAGGATCTGTATGTTAACCCCATTTTTGTTGTTGTTAATATTATCTCATCAAAGATTCTACCTTAGTTTATGGCAAATCACTTAATAACACAACCCTCTGAGCACCAGACACTGGATGTGACAAACACAGCTCAGCAGTTGTTCCAGAATGTGTGGCCTGTCCAAGAATTAGGTTTACTGAGATATCTTGATACATTTTTTGAGTTAAATATGTCATTCCCCCTAAAATCTGAACCCCCCTCAAAAACATTAACAGATGTAAAAAGCCTTCCTGGATTTACTCTTGTCTGGTACTCTGGAAGTACCAGACAATTCAGTAAAACCTGCTTCTCGTAACACGTCCCTGTTGGCAGCCAATAAACATTATCCACTGACCAGACTAGCTAGACCTGAGAGGACCTGGTTGGCCCATGGCCAATAGGCACTCTGGCTAGAATTTCCTCCTTAATTTAAGTCAAAAGGCCAATTTGGAGTTGAGCTGCTGCTGTTATAAAAATTCTGGGCTTCAGTTCAGTATTGGATCATTATAATCCATTAGCCTAAATCAAGCACAAAGAAAAGAATAGGTCAGATTTTATGTTGCTCTATAAAGTTTATAGTCTGAGTATCATATTTCTATTCAAAGAATAGGCCAAACAACAGGTGATCGCACACAAATAGTTGGGGATTTCCAACAAATAAACAAAACCGAAAAACCATGTTTACTGAAAGGTGCCATGTTGATGCCACAGGCAGCATAATATAATACTAAGAATATTTTGTTTTATGGTGACCAAGTAAAAGTAAACCCTTTCAACAAAGGTCTACTCACTGTTAAAATAAAGGCTGCTAGATTAGTGATGGAGTGATTAGCGCCTTTACAAGAGTCATCATCATCGGCACAGTTTTCACATCACATGAATATATTGCATTTAGTCAGCTGTATGTTGTAACAGTTTTTTGCTTCATATCCATGCATACAATAAGAAAAAATATACCTTTCAGAGAGTTTGATGTTGACTTTAAAAAAAACCGTGTATGCCCTTATGTAAAATCAAATGTTCAAAGAAAGAAATATTAGAAAACTATCAGTCTGGTCAATCTAATATTCCACATGTGGCCCTTTTATTATGAATTTAGGAAATGCAAGCATTTCTCATTTGTTATCTAAGTGAACCAAGAAGAATATGTGGCAAAAGACACAGGATAAACCCCACCACGCACACCAGCTTGCATGTACCCATAAATACACACAGGGTGCCAGGAAATAACCAAAGCCCAAATAATACTGTAATTGTTCCTGCTGTCTCAGATGCTCTCTCCCTCTCTGTCTCTCATAATAAAAGCCTGTTTGACAGGCCAGTGCAGTATATGTGCGGCACAGGAGGGGGTCTTCTATTGCTGCTGAACACAAAATTGTATTATTGAAGGCTGCACACAGCACAGTGCCTTCTTATTCCTCCCCCATGTCCGTCCTTATATTAGAAATGTTTTCAGATGCCAATAAAAGCATAATACGGTCTTATACATGCAGCATTTGCAAGTGAATTGCGGTGCACCATATTGCCTCTGATGGTAATCAGAAAAACATTGTGCTATGAGAGAAAGAATAGCCAGTCCAATATTGACTGTGATTGTGCTGAATGCTATCTGATGGAGATGTTGGAAATAGAGGCATACTGTATGTAAACTGAATGCCACGCTGCTTGGCCATATGGGTAGCAATAAGATACGGGCATATGAAACAGCAGGAACAAATTATTCTTAAATTATAGCCACAGCACTGCTTGCATGTGAAACCATAAGTAAATGGGACAAGCATATGGTGCAGAATAACTTAAGGGTGTGTTATATGGGAAATATAGTTAAATTGTTTATGAAGGAATGTGTGTGGCATCCTTTGTGTTGTCAGTAAACGCTATATCAATTCTCTCTCTCTCCATCTCATTTGTGTCATCTCATTTTCATCCCAATCAAGCCTCCATTTCACATTTCATTCTTATCTCTCAGCTGCCTCAGCCTATTATTATTTCCCCTGTTTGTGTTTTCAGTGTCTCCTACACTCTATTTTTTACTCTTGATCTTTCTGCCTGTGATTTCTTTTCGTCCCTATCCAGCATCTCCCTGTTTCATCTACTGTTGTTCTTTTGCCTCTTGCTTTTCCCCCCCAACCGTAGAGTGTATTTCGATGCAATTTTGCACAAGCATGTTTAGTAAAAAGCAGGATCTCATCCCTCAAATTACTTACTTTTTCCCCTCCAAAATTCCCAAATTCTACAGAATTACTCACCCTACACAGTTTAGTGGGATCTTTTTTTAGCTCCAGTTCGGATGGTGACGGATGCAAATATGCTGCTGGGTGTCTAAAATAACAGCAAACATAGAACAGTTGAAGAGAGAAGAAATAGAACCAGCATGAAAAAAAAGATGCAAGAATAAAGAGAGAAAATTACTTTGCATCAGGATGAGGCGCAAAGGAGTGAAGACAGTAATAAGGGCAAAGGAAAGAAAGAGACAGAGGGGAAGAAGGTAGACAAAGTGATTGCAATTTAGGAATGATAATAAACTTGATGCTGTCAATGAATACTGCATTTAGATTTTTAACAACCTCAATATCCCCACTGCTGTACTGCCAGAGATTTACTTTGAACCACCTGGGACCTGAATTCAGAAACAGCGAAGAGTTTAGCTGGAAGGAATTTTTTTTAGCAACTATCATGATTTTATGTAAACTCACACCCAGTAAAAAAAAATTCTCTGCTAGGGGAACTAATCTGCAAAATATTTTCTGTTCATTTTCTTGTGCATTTTAGGAACAATTCTAATAAAACTTGAGGCAACACAGATATATTTAGAACCTGAGTAATATTCAGTAAGGGGTACTGAGTTTTATTGCAATACAATAAAAAATGTATTGTGAAAGAGAAAAAAAAGGACAAAATGATGATAAAGAGGAGAGGGAGGAAATTGACAGAGAATGACAGAAACATTGTGCAAAAGAAAGATAATGCCTGCAAGAGTGAAAATGTGTTACTGGTACTTAATGCACGCTCGCCTTTCTCCTCCCTTCCTCTCCCTCATGCGCTCCCTCCCTCTTCTCGCATCTGTTTTGACCCAGTAAACTTAGTAGTGAACCTGAATCACAGTTTTCTGATTGGCTGCGTCAGTCATGTGACGACACACGCACATACAAACACACACACACACACACACACACACACACACACACACACACACACACACACACACACACACACACACACACACACACACACACACACACACACACTCTCTCTCTCTCTCTCTCTTTCAGCCCCTAAGCTGAAGATGCAGATTTCAGCAAAGAATCCTGGATCGTTTTGCTCTCGATGATGTGAGCGCTTTCTTTTCTTTTTGATCCGTTTTTTGACACGCCTAATACTTCCCCTTCTCCTCTCCTCTCCTCTTCTCTCCTCTCTTCTCCTCTCCTCTCCTCTCCTTAAGAACTTTGTTGCAGGTCAAACCACTGATGAGGTGTGAAGTGGGATGTCAAAATTCAATCTACTAGCTGAGCTGTAGAAATGACACGTATCTGAAAATGATCCTCTTTATTGCTCTGTCTCGGTCTCTCTATTAACAAATAAAAATCACTTCAACTGGTTGAAGCTGGCTCACTGTCTCCCTCCTCTGACATTCTATTATTTTCACCTTTTATCAGTTCAGTGTGACATTGTGTATTAACACGTCCATTCAGTGGCTATTTCAGAAACTCACTGTTATTCAAATCCAGTTAATAAATCTTTCATCACAAAATTGCTGTTGCTGTTGCTTTAGATTACTTGTGTTGATTGTGTGCTACAGATTTATTTTCTGAATAGAATAATAAAAGGCCTTCTCATATAAAATGTACAACAAATAGTTCCTCTGTTACAAGAACTATACTCAGATAGACATTTAACTTCAATAAGTGATACGACTGTAGTGTTAGGCTAAATTGTCCTAACACTGAATAGGCTATTATCCTGCATGTTTGATATACTGTAGTGGCTATAGGAGCAGTTTAACATTTTAAACACAGATTGTTTAAACCTGGGCAGTGCACGCAAGTCCCAGTGTGTGCGCTCCAATGGCTAGCTAATTGCAGCTGCTCTGTGCTCATTCTGTGCTTACTGCTGACCCGTGGTTTGGTCATGGAAGCATTGTGCCCACCGTCCAGTTTTCAACAAGGTTAACCCTGAAAAATACAGAAACCGTACTTTATTGCGTACTTCAGTTCATTTTTAGTACCTTTAACTTTCCTTATTATTAGTATTGAACATGCCATTATGTTAGATAATTCAAGAATAAAATTAAATTGATAATATGTGGACTGAAAAAAAAGCTCTAAATGCTTCAAATAATCATTCGTTTGTAATAGTAGTGGTGATATAGGAAACTAAACATAATAATTTCATGCTAATTTTATACCGCAAAATCAACATTCTACTCTTTTTGCCAGTGAGCAGCTTGATGGTGCAGTGAAGCAGAGCCAACCTGCTCTGTCACGGGACGCCGATCTTTATTAACTGCCCCCTCACATGCAGTTTAGCAATGGCTGGACACACCAGCCTGCTTAACTCCACTTTCCCACGATGCAGATGATTTCTGTCTTTCCCCCTGTCCTTGTTCCTCTTTCTTTCTCTCTTTTCTGCAACAATCTTGCACCGCACTATCTTCTACACCTCCGTCTCCTCCTCCTGCTGTTTCCCATGCTTTCATGCCCGTAGCTTCAGCAGATCTGACAACTCTATCCTCTCTACTATCATCTCTCTGCCCCGGTGCCAAGTGGGAGGACCTTGATTCAGTTTCTGTTGTGTAACATACTGTAATACATGGGGCAACGCTTAATACAACTTCTTTCCATTCAGAGCTGTAATTTTAATCCATTTTATTTTTGCCCATTTTCCACTGTAAACAATAACATCAATCTGCATTTCTTTTAATATTCCTAATGTATCTTTGACTTTATAATCTCTCTCTGTCTGTTTTTATCTACATCAACAGTGTAGCCTACATCACCTCCTTCATCTCTTCTATTCCTACTTTACTTGAGACCTAAGCGAAAAGGCAAAAACTGCAAAAACTGCTTTGGAAGTTGCTTTTGACCTGGCAAAAACGTAATTCTTAACACTGTTTGGCTTTATGTCATAGCATTACACAACGCAGTAATAGCCACGGCTAGAGGACATTTTTATGGGTTTGTTCTTTGTTCAGATGCTATCTTTCTTTATTTTCCTGTACTTTCAGCAGTTAAACTGTGGCGCAACATACCTGATCTGAATCTGGTAAATGAGGCCTGCAGCTCCAGCTGCTGACGAGGCCAGACACGTACAGAGAGGTCTGGTGTTGGAGCCCAATGAGAACTAGGACTGGATATTGTTGCCACATCATCATTAAAGTGAAGATCTTGGACTGTGATACATACAACGTGCCACCCATTTTTAAATGATAAATTAATCCATTAGATTATTGGATATTATAGTAACTCGGGGCTGGTAGGTGAAAGAGTTTAGCAGTTGATGTCATAGAAGACATAAGGTGCATTTGCACTGTGTCAGGTTTTACAATTTTTTCTTTAAAGCGATGATAAGCTTGTTGCCTGCGCATTAGTTTTTCCTGATGTACCATTGCAATCTCTTGCAGCTGCTGTGCATTGTTGATTTTCTTTACTAGCACATGTGGACAGATGCAATGAACTGCATTCATTTCACAACAACGATGTCCATATCTCTGAGGACATAATAAAACTCATAGACGTCATGACTGGATCAGCATAAATGACTCTAGCAATTTTCACATACTTCAACAGGAATTCCCTTTCTATACTTCCAACCTTGTACATCTTTAAAAAAACACTGTGTCCTCCCGCCCTGCTTCTCTCAGGGCCAGGCTATAACAGACACATTTGATGTAATCACAAGTCCCACAGAGGGACTATGTGAACCAGACTCTAGAGGATGAATGGTAGCATTCATACTCTAAACATCTGACGTTAGCACCTCTCACTCAATAATAAACACGCTCTGTAACCGAACACCTTAACACAATGATAAATGCACCAGCAGGCAGGACCTGTTTCAGACATCCAACATCTTAATATAACTGATATTAGTTGTTTTAACACAAACAAAATCTGGGTCCCTTTCACTGTATACTGTAAAATGGAAGATAGGCAGTATCACAGACTACAAGTAAATGTACCACAGCCTCTGTTCTCCATCTGACTTTTGTCCTCTCTGTGAATAGTAACAAAAGAGTAGGTAACTTTGTCTTTTCATGTAAAGACAAGGAAAGAGGGATGCAGAAAGTGGCATAAAAGGAAAAAAAATGCCAAAACATATCATTGGAGATTGATAGATGGGGTACTGAATAAGAGGACAGATGCTCGGATGCAAATACATTTTTTTCTAAATATGATTACAGAGAAAATTCAGTTTATATGATGAAGCACTCTGCTCAAGCCTCTGTGTGATCTTCTGATATGAGATATGTGTGGTGGTGTTAATTGCATTTTAACACAGTAGGGTTTATCATGCTGTTAATTATACACATGCTGTCTGAGATTAAGTCACACACACACACACACACACACACACACACACACACACACACACACACACACACACACACACACACACACACACACACACACACACACACACACACACACACACACACACACTGATCTGAAAAAGAAAATGATAAAAACAGCTTAGTTGACCTGACCTGAACTGTGCTTGCTAATGAAAGAAAACTACTAAAGATTAAACAAAATAAAATAAAATCAAGCTACAACATGCACAAACTAAAGATGGAATAAGACTGTAAATTTCAGTTTGGATGAACTGAACTAACTGAACGCACACACACTGATGCACTAACATCGCCATTTCCAAACTCAAACCACATGAAAGCACAGCTGGGTGTGTGTGTGTCTGTTTTGTATCATGCATCTTAATTTTCCCATATGTCTGTCTCTCCCAAAGTCTTAAATTTAGACGTCCTGCCTTTTATTATATTGGCATTAATTATCAAAATGATAGGGATCCTATCCCTTGTGTATGTTTGTGTGCGCGTGCCTTCATATGAACCTCCCTAATCTTGCTTAGTAAGAAGATTGAAATGCTAATTATACAGTGACTCTGCTGTCATTCTGGGATTAACTTCATATATCAGCCTGCTGTCTGCGTGAGATTCTTAAACAGGGAACGTCTGTCCCGACTAAGATGGATCTTTTCTAACCACAGGATTTATATATTGTTGTTGTTTTAAAGCATTTCTCATGCACATACGTCTTTGTTTTTGGGATTTCACATGGTTGAGGGAAAATTGTGATTTGTGAGCGAAATGCATCTCAGCTGGCACCGCATGTGTTGCACTTTGAAGACAAACAGTTTACCTAATATCTTCCACCTCTCACTGCCGATGACGTGATGGGAGCTCTCACTCCCTGTCTCGCTCCCCTTCTCGCTCTTCTTTTTCTCCCTGCTTGTCTCTTTTTTTTTTTCACTTTCCTCTCTCTCTCCCTTACCACATCTCTCATCTCTCTTTATCACTTTTACAATAAATAGTTCAGAGGCAGAACTCCAAGGGAAAGGCCATGGTCCTACACACACACACACTCACAGGGACCTCCGCTGTGTGTTGCTGTTTCCAGGGACTGGAGGGGGTTCTGGGAGCAAAAATAATGAGCTCATCAGTTCAGCCTGGAGGTGGTGTTGGCAACACACACACACACACACACACACACACACACATAATTTTTCTTTTTCTTTCTTTCTATCCTATACACAGACACAGAGGCAATTACCACGATCCATGCTCGGTAGGATATTCCATCTCCAACCGACTTCACGGTGACTCACTGTAAAGACTCTGGGCTGCTGAGGAGATTGCTCCCCTGCCCCCCCTTTTTGCCTCTTCCCTTTCTTGTAAAAAAGAAACGTATGTAGTTTCAAAAGAGGTGTGCCTGCGCCTGTGCGCATGTGTCAGAGTGTGTGCTCCTGTTTGGCACTGTGGCTGTTTGTTAAGATGCACAAATGTGTGTGTCAGTACTGTATGCCTGCTGAGATCTGCTATTCTGCAGCACTGATATGGAGATTTGCAGTTTGCATGTGTGTGTATTAAGTGAAGTTTATGTGTAGCGAGGATATTGTATATGTGCATGTTTGAAGGCATGCATATAGTAACGAGAGTGGAGATGATGATGGAGTGTTTTCAAGAGCTGTCTGCAGGAAGTCTTGGCTTGTTTGTTTGAAGTGAGGATTATCATTTGAATGAACTGCATGAACTCAAAGTTGAAGCGTGGCAGTTTGAGAAACGGAGGTCATGAACTAGTAGATTGAATAATTGCCTCAGTTTTCTGTGCTCACTGCAAAGTAAAACATCAAGTGGGTGGTCTAAATCCATACAAATGGAGATAAAAATGATCCATAAAGAAGAAGCTGTGGATTTTCTCATTAAAATATTGTTACTGTTGTATAATCATTTGTAATGAAATGTTATACGGCTAGGGAAAGCAGATACTTTAATAAACATGTCACATCACTGTGGAGAACATTGCAGAGGATAACTGTTGGTGTTAAATTTGTTAAGAGTGTAGTTTATTATAGTTGTATTAACGGAATCTCTCTTCACTTCTCCATTAACTTCTCATGCATTCTGCCTTTTTATTGTCAATAATACCTCTTCACAATCCCCTATGTACAATAAGGTAAGCCACTGAGCTGCCAAGTCTCACTTAACTTTGAAAAGACAATACATTTGACCTTAAAATCAATCCCAGGTTAATTAACACACGGTGGTTTGTTACAGCTCATTAATCATTCCCAGCTTGGGCTCTTTGGCTTGGTGCAATTTGCTCTCATTGGTTTAATTGAGATTTCGTATGAGTTAAAATGCAAAGACAACAGCATGTCTTGTGGATTATTGATTCCATTGTTTTGTCTTGTCTACCCACTGTCCGTGTTAATCTTCAAGCATTTCTGCTTCCTCTTCATGTCCAGACTCTTCTCTTTTCTTCACTATACCCCACAAGTGTTCACCACTTTTCCCTCCCCTTATCCTCCGCCTCTTAATCCCTCTCTATTCCTTCCTCCGCCTCTATCTTCTCTCTCTCCCTCTATCCTTCGGTTGCCAGGTGTTATTTTGGCGTAATGATAGCCTGCTATGTGGTCTCACAGCTCTGGGTTATTAGATCCAATATCATTTCTAAAGCAATAAATGGGAGACAGTACTTGTGTGTATTTTATTCTTTGTATTTCTTTTTTTCATTACTCCCGGAACGTATTAACAAGCTTACTTTTTATCCTTACAGGCTCAAGCTTAATTACATTCAGGGAAACGTCACTATCAGCCATGGAGCAGAATAAGTAACGAAGGCTTTTTTGATTAAGACCGAAAGTTTCTGTTTTGGGTTCCATTTCTTATTAGTTAATATGTGGATTCTCTGTGATATCAGTCATGACTGGAAGCTGGGATGTATTTTTCAATAACCCCATATTCATATGGAAGTTTAAGCTTTCCAAATCCAGGATGGTGAATATTTAGCAAGCAAAATGTCAAAAAGGAATATGTCATTAACCTTATAATATTGAAACGTCCTTATGCAAGTTATTAACATATTTTTTTTCTTTCCAAATGAAGCCTCTGTATGTGTGTATGTGCTTTTGTTTGTATGTGCATCTTTGGTGAGGAAGGTCAGTATGCCTCATCATCAATCGCATCTTTTTGTCAACACATGCAAACACACACGGAAAAAACAATTCGAACATGGTTCCACTTCACTTAGCTTGGTAATATTTACTTAATAAATTGAAGCTCCAGTGCCAAACAAAATGGTATTTCATAAATACTGTATGAGGGCTGACGTGAAGTATGCACCAGTCTTCTTGATTATATGCCATGTAGCTGTCATGCAACTGTTACAAGAGGCACATGCGTAAGTCTGTTTAATTCATCAAGATACAAGTACACATACAAGAGATGCCAGCCGGTTCAGATATTTGAGCAACCCAATGTAATCTTATTTTGAGACAGGCTTTCTGTGACAGGAGACAGGAAAACACAAATCAGTTGTTCATCAGAGGAAATATATCCCATCTAACTTTCTGTCCACAGTTAAAAGATGATTCTGGTGGTTAAAGACAAACAACATTAATTCAATGCTATGGCACTTTGCATGGTAGCACTTTCAAAAGAACGAATGCAGTAACAACTTAACGGATAATGAAGAATTTAATAACTTAACAATTCATTACTAAATAAGAATACAGACCTCAATGCATTACACTGGTCCAGTTTTTTCTAGCTCTTCTCTTTTCAAGAGCAGGTTTTGCTCGTAAACCTGCATTAATAAAAAATGTTTGGGCCACTTTGGGGCAGCACCACAAGTTTAACAGAGCAAACAGTTACCTAATTACAAATTCACCATTACAAACAAATACAGGATTTTCCACCAGGTGTTTGAGACTGGTGTTGAGTTATTTTGAAATTGCGTGATATTTTTGACGTGTATTTAATATTTTTTTTCTTGTCATGACTCAGGCCTACTATTGGTATGCATTATGACCCCTGTTAATCCAATCATAACCACAGCTTTGGCATTTGCAAAGGCACAAGCGATTCAGAAAGAGTTTGCTTTAATTTTTTATGAATAAGCATGATGTCAACAGCTGGCTTAGTGCATGAAAACATTCACTCTTCAATGGAGAGAAAATGATAAGAGGAAGAAAAAGAAGAATTAAACATGTTAAGAAGTGAGAGACTAAAAGAGAAAGGATGGGATGTGAGACAGTACAAATGTTGAATCAGAAAGAGAGAGAGAAATCGTTTTAATTATCATTATATAAACTCCACCAGTTATAAAATTCTAACAATGACTATGGGTCATTAATGCAGTGTTATAATGAATAAATAAGTGTTCTCAGGCACATTATCAAAGATTATCTTACTTGTAATGAGAATGCCAAACAGATGTTATGCAAGTACTGTATATTTCACTGTTATGTCTAATCCTACGTTTTTAATTAACATCAACTCAAAGACAGAAGTATATTAAAAATGAATATGATCCTAGTTAATGGCCTCAATGTTTTGCAGAATATCCTGATGTATTAATGTAGGCTATGTGTGACTTTAAGCACTTTATTAATAAATAACACCAATACTTTTATTTTTGGAATATAAACCATAAACCATTACTGGGGCTGGGTAACCTGCGATCATGGCATGAAAAACATATCATCATTGTAGCTGATCATTGTCTTAATGCTTTGCGTATTGTAACCTTTTAAGCATCCATCTTATATGCACTTAATGGACATTTGTATAGATATGGGTGGTGCTGATCTGAGGAAGTAATGTGTCGTCATTGTAATATTGCCACCAGTGCAATATGGATTCGCAATGAAGTGGATGTATCATCAATTGTATTCAAGAAATGAGCTATTAAGAAATTGGGAAAAAAGGTTAATTTACCCACTAACAAAACATTAATAATGCTGTGTAAATATTTAGCTTCATCCTTGAGTCATAAAACTTAATTAAACTAAATGTTGAATGAACTGTAAGTGGTCATTTACAGAACAAGACAAAAATGGAGATACAAGGTTTTTACATAAAACTGACAATGAAGAAAAAAATACCACAAACCATTCCGGAGCTTACTTTTCTCTTCTCATGAATACTGATGTGAACTACAATCCATTTGCAGCCGCACGTTCGCTCAGTCTGCAATTTATGATTCAAGCTGTAACTACCTCATTTGATCCCATCCTTGTTATGCTAATTTCCTCTCACAATGGTAGCAAATCAGTTTGATTTAACTGTGCAAACTGTGTGAGTTGAGGACTGTGTTGTGTGTGTGGCATTTGGGAGGAGTGGTTGCTACCATAGTTGTGCCTGTCTGTCTGAATGAGTTAGCTTACACATGTGTGTTCATTTGTGTATGTGCGTGTGTGTGTGTGTGTGTGTGTGTGTGTGTGTCGTACAGCATACAGTTGTCAGAGAAGTGAGAGGTGTTTTTGTGCCAAAGCCAAAGCTTCCAATCTGCATTTTGATGTCATTAGCTTGCCACATCAAGCTGCTTCAGTGGTACTTTAAACCCAGATTGTGTTTTCAAGAGCACTAAACAGAATATGGAATGAAAGGCTTAAAAAGCGTCGAAAAGACCCTTATAATGAAATCATAAATTATTTTAGATATTGGTTGTTTAGTATTCTAAAGTCTGGTTGTTTTTCTAAAATCAGTAGAGTGAGAATTAGAAAAATAAATATTGGCTTATTTGCAGTGAGAGTAATCATGCACTCTTTTTTTTATCAGACACACACACAAAGAGACACACAAACACAGAGACACACACACAATTGTGTATTTCCAAGAACCCAGCTTTTACACAAAAACAAACAGCTTTCAAATGATGGGCCCTTACTGACTTGAAAACTAAAGAGAATATAGAAAGTTTAGTGAATAAATAAATTCAGGAAAGTGCAGTTTTGGTCTCCATTTAAATGTTTAGTACAAGAAATCTCCTGGCTGAGGTTCAGTTGGATCTTTCCTTGATTCTGTCAAATTGGCTCTTCCTCTGTACATCTTTTAACCTTTTATTACCAAATAACACAGCTGATGGTTTTAGTAAAAGTCCCTAAGTTTGCCATTTTGAGGAAGATCAGGCCTTTATTACAAGCTAGGCAGTGCTCTTTTTGTTCAGGTCAAATAGCCTACTTTGATGGTAAGGCTATGCAGTCCTGCACTAGTCATATCCAGGGATACATAAACAGATGAAACACTTAAAACTTATTCTTCTGACATTATCCACATTATTTTGGTATGTTATGGTTATTATCTCCACATTAACATGTGCAAAGACCCAGCACATTTTATAGACAGACATTTTTCACATTGTACAACACAATAAAACTAAACCTGTGAGTACTTCTGTACAGCATGAAGTCTCAGTCCACAGAGGATGCAGCATTGGTATGACCTCTTAAAGAAAATAACAGAATCAGCAAAGTGCTGTAGGCACACACTCGACATAATACACTTCAGAGATGAGAACAAAAGGGTTGAAAACTTAAGGTAATTTGTTGGAGAAGGAAAGAACATTAACATCTGAGTAGCTAGAGGCTATGCTGACCTTTGAACTCCACTCCTTGTATTTTTTAAAGTTTACCCTTGATGCTGTCAAAGACTCATCCCCAATTCTGTTCTGAAATTATTCAGTGTGTGTGTTTGTGTGTGTGTGTGAGAGAGAGAGAGAGAGAGAGAGAGAGAGAGAGAGAGAGAGAGAGAGAGAGAGAGTACAGGTGTTTTATGTTTAAGTCTTTCCTGTGGGGATCTCTGGAGCATGAAGCTTAGGGAAAACAAACTGTGATTAAGTTAGCAGGCAGGTGATAGTTTCTCTCTCCTTGTCTAACTGACAACTGGAAGCCTGGAGCTGAGTCAGCGAATATCACTTTGAATAGTTTTAGCCAGTGTTGCCTCAGAATTTGATCATCCCACTGAATTCGGTCATGTTGATTTTAACACTAGCTTTGCATTCCATTGCACACACACAATAACTTCACCATTTAACCTGGCATCTGGACCAGACTGTTCTCCTAAAGGGCAACAGCAGCTCTCCTTCTCTTTTCTTTAGCCTCCGCAGCAACATAATGAACTACCTTGTCCGTCTATGTGCTTGTCAGGTACCAACCATCTTGACCTGGTCACTACTCTCAGTTTTTACCAGACCTCATTTTTGTGATGCATTCGTCTATCCTAAGTGCACCACCTGCTCTTGTCATCAGCTGGACAAAAGCAATGTTGCAACTTCTTGGAGCACACTTCCAGGATGGAGAGTGATGAAAGTGAGACAAAACATTGCAGTGGACCTGCTGGCATTCCTTCTGCTCACCACCTCAGATGTACGATAAAACAACTATAAAACACCATCTTGTCTTCTTTTATTAAACAAGTGTTACATACATCTGACGTTCCATCATGTTAGGTCAAATCTGGAATAAGTTGAGGTATTGTGGCGGGAGCCCCTTCCATAACTGGTTTCACAGACTTCACACACTTGACAACAATAAATCTGCTCCTGCACAGACAAAGGGGGATGGGGGGGGACCATATTCAGTGTAGAATTCCAGCAGCCAACCCGGAATCTGTCCCACTTTGTAAAGTTTAAAAGAAGAAGCTCACCAGGCCTGTTGCCCTCATCCCTTTAGATGTCCAAAATGTCTAGGTAAGCAAACCTACCTCCATCCAAATGATCGAAAAGATCTGCTGAATGCTTTCTCTGTCCCACAAGAAATAACCTTCATCAGATACCATCTTTCTATAGCATCTACTCCGCCATTGTGTCTTCTTTTGTCACTGAAGATATGGTAAAAGTCACTCAGTCAATCAATCACTTTATTTTACCCAGATAATCCACAGAGTATTATTACTTTGTGTGCTATGTGCATTTGACAAACATCAATGAAACAATTAAAACTCAATCCACTAAATCAAATAACAATAACAATCAAGTGTTTTGGCATAAATAAAGCCTGTAAACATCTGTGTTTGACAGCGTGTTCACACACTAAAGTACCTCTATGCAGAATTTATGTTAGTTCTAAATCAGGCCGAGTAATCCTGGTCACTTCACTCTGAACACTTTACTGTACACTGCCTCAAGTAAGAAATGTGTTCTTGCCTCCTGAAAATCAGGTTTAAGGTATTTGTCTTACATAGGGACTCAAGCACCTGAGCACAACTGTTACATGAAAAGCCCCTTTGGGTCCAGATCTGTAGTTCAAAAACACTAAGAAATAAAGGAAAACCACATTGACATGTGACGTGTTAACTTGTGAATGAAGTCTGTATGCTGTTTGAATTGACTTACCATAAATCAATAACATTTGGGGTTGATAACGTCATAATGAGCAAGGCTTATATGTTAAATAAGTTTTGGAATTCAAGGTTGAAATAAACACAACTGAAGCATGAAGAAGGAAATTGCAGCATGGCTTGTTAAATCCTCAAAACCCTCAAGGACACATATGATCTAACAAGGGTCATATTATTGCAACCTGTTTAGCTGCATACTAGCATTATCCTAAAATCCATTGCCTTTTCTCAGTATATCTATGTCTCTGAGTTTCCTACAACCTCAATCTAATGCGCTTCCTTTTTTCCCCCTCCTCTACTTCTCTTTCTCTCTCACTCTGTAAATCAATTTTGGGCTTGAGGCTGCCGTGCCTTGCAGGCATCTCTCTCTTTGAAAGCGTTCCCACCACAACTCCGAGTTTATGTGTGTGTGATAGCACCCACCACAGCTGAACAGGAAGCCATGCCAGATTTAAAACTTCTTTGTAGGATTTTGGTTCAAACTCAGCGCTGTTGTAGCCAAAACGGCAACTTAAAGACTCAGACACGCACACAAGCGCACACACACACACACACACACACACACACACACACACACACACACACACACACACACACACACACACACACACACACACACACACACACACACACACACACACACACACACACACACACACAATTAAAGTCACACAAACAGTTGTAGATCTCATACACATGGCTTTGAACGACGGAGATGAGAAATGAGGAGTTTTGTTCTCCTGCTACACATGTGTAGGCTTAGCATTAAAGAGACAAAGAGACAGAAGGAGAGAAAAAGATAGGCAGCGCTTTGAAAGCAGATGCACCTTAAGGCAATGTCCTTCAAAGACTTTTTTGCACAAAGAATTTTGATGAAAAACTGTTTAAGGCAAAGAAGAGGGAGAAAATGTTGCATAAACATGAGAGATGATGAGCTGATTCCCACATTTTGTGGTTTCTCACACACACACACGCACACGCACACACACACACACACACACACACACACACACACACACACACACACACACACACACACACACACACACACACACACACACACACACAGTCATAGACACAAATATGACCTTTCCCATGTGAGCCTGTCAGTGGAGACAACTTGGAACCAAGCTCAAACAGTACAGGATCTGTAAAACTACTTTAATTAAATGTGATTTTTGAAAAAAGTAACCTCTTTCTTTTTTAATGGGAATCTAGGGTTGGAGTGGAATCTGTGTGTTCAGCTGCTGGCACCATCAAAATTGCATCTTAACACAACTTTGTGAGTGTTTACTGTTGATGGCAGGTATACTGTATATTTGAGCATTATCAACTGTCTTCTCCGTACTCTCTGGCCTGTATTATGACTGAAAAGGATCAATTGATGTCTTTCCATCTGACTTGAGCATAATTCATAAACCCTAAGATTATCTGTGCCAAACAGTTATCAATCATGTTCTTGTCCTCAAAACCACCAGGTTAAGTATGCATAGGAAAACTGCTGCGAATGCACCTCTTAGAACCCTGTACTAAACTCTCAGTGCCATTCTAAACTGCACCTGTAAACAAATGCATGGAAAAACTCTGCAATAACCGAGCGTGGAATGTAGCACATAAGCCGGCATCGTGGCCACCTGTCTTGCAAGTGATCCCAGACTCTGAACTCACATTAGGAGACTGCATTCAAGACCTGACAGTGGGTCGTGCTTGGTTAACCGTCTGTGGTCCATCTCATGTGAAATAGCTCCACCTGTTGACTGATGACTGTACAGCTGGTGAATGGTTTACTGTTAGATATACTGTACCATACAGCCACAGTCGTGTACAGTAATGCAACTGTAAAGTGCTAACATTATGTATATTCTATTCAGAGTGGGCACTCTTTTGCTTTTTTTGTAATTGTATTCAAAAAAGCCTAGAAACTGCAAATCAAATTACTTTAACAATGATAGATGGCTCCAGCTACATTTACCAAGAACAAAAAAATCTGGTGCTTTGTGCGTCTTAACATGTCTTGGCACACACAAATATCTCACTTTGCCTACTCAATTTTCAGGGGTAACACCTCCTTTGTAGCCCCTTTACAACTGTGATTTACAGTAGCAGGCAAATTGCTGAACCAGCTGTGTTTTTAACTGTATTTCTGCATTTTCAGAGGGTTTAATGACATTTAGTATATGGATAAACTCAAGTCCTGGTTTATATAATTGTCTTTGCGCACATTTTGTAAAACTTAATGCATTATAGATAAAGGAATACCAGATTCTACCTTCACTTTGGATTGCATACATATTCCACTGCAATATCCAACCAAACCCTTATTATCTTTTTTTCCAAATATAACATGATTACAAGGGGAACTGATGGGCAAAATGATCAAAACTCCATCCACAATTGGTTGGTAAAGTACAAATAGTTTTTGTAACCTTTATTCCTGTTTGCCACTGGTTTCCCTGAAGAGATGTGTCTAGCAGTGAGACACTAAGATGAAAAAAAAGCTGCCATAAGACGAAACAAACAATGTGCTTCTGATGATTTTCTATTGAGATTATGAAACGTGAACTTTGAAATTGTAACATGAAGTCAAAGCATGACATCATGACATGCTCTGGCAGGCGTTGATGTCAGATTTTCTGCCACAGTGTTTAAAGTCGGTGAGCCCCAGTGGGTGGAAGTGATTTCACAATATTGCCTGAATATAACGAGCTGATATCTTTTTGAGTAGATAAGATCTTTTTCTTAAAATATCATTCTAATGATAGTTTTTTCCTTTTATTCATACAGTATACACAGAGGAGAATAACTGTGAAGTTTAACAAGCCAGAAAATATAAGCTTGTCATGTATGTCACAATGCTGCACTGTGAAATATATGACATATATTTTAAGCTGTCTAACTACAGTAATGGGTGTTCTTCAAATATCTTTCTGCAGTAATAGGACCTGGCCAGCATATATTACATTGCCAATTGACCTTATGATCCTTGAGATGGCTCTTTAACAAAGACCTCCCAGACAAGTGGTAGGCACTAAATCCACCATGTGTTTGGATCTGTTTTACGGTCTCATTAGACCTGCTGTGTTGTTAATTTTAAATGCTTACAGATGAGTCTTATAAAATCATTTAGATACTTGGACTACAGATATCAGTGAGCGAGTTCATATTTTTTTTACACTGGTAATGCTACACTCATTAGTAGGGTTTTTCTGTTTCAGATATTTGATTTATATCTAGACTATGAAATAATTCACTTGCTGTGATGTACACTTTATTTGCATTTTTAAATGACTAGCATATTTAAAATAAGGAGGAGTTTAGTTTCTCCAGTTTAAACAGACAAAAAGGGGGTTTCTATGTAACACATTTCTCCTGTTTAAAAACAAATCAAGGGTTTCCATGGAAAACATGCACTTTATTAAACACTTCCCTAAAGAAGTTAATGGCACCGTGTCCCGTATTTCCCATCTCTCCCTACTGACTCATTAGGCCCCTGCTGCTTTATTAAACCTACATGTAAATACTCACAGCTGAGAGTTTTAAACTGAACCATATAACTTATCAAGTGTTCTGTTTAAATGTTCTCATCACTTGTGTGTATGGGGTTGTGTGCACTATTAAAAAGCAAATGTGTCAAAATACCACACAGCCAAAAGCAAAGGAGGTTGAAATGTGTTTTGTCAAGAAAAAGGACACAATAAAAGCTAAGACGGTTTGGTCTCACCCCCTGGGTGTCAAATACTGACGTTCTGGCAGCGCCCCTAAGCGTCTTGATGCCAACACACAAGGCACCGTTTAGTGTCTTTATGAGACATACCGGGCTTTCAACTAACTGAATAACTAACCAATGTGAACCCATCTGTGTCATAATTAGACATTTAGAGCAACTGACTGTGTATTTAAGAGCGAGAAGTCCTCTAAGGGTGGGTAGGATTGGTGATGGTGTTGGATGGGGCAAGCAAACACAGGGCTTTGACTTGGGAGCCGGCATTCGTGTCCTGTGTGTTTCTTTTACCAAAGAGTTACATGACGTTTTGTCCTAACTTTACGTTACGTTACAAGTTACCACAAGTGACAACTATAACCGTTTCTGAGCATCAACATGCTACGCTACAAGCCTTCCTCAGCTATAATGATGCCGGACGCTCATGCCCAAACAGACAAAATATGACTAGGAAGGATGACATCATGTTGGCTACCAGGGAGGCAATTTGAGAATGTGTTGGCCACAGCAGCAAAGGGACGGTCAGGATCAGGTCCACAGCTGGACTGAGTCATGTTGATCTGACTCTGCCTACAGCCAACAAATTCAATTCTTCAAAGATGTGTGTAGCTAGAACACACAATTTTCCTTCCTGACTGGCAACTAAAATGCACTTCAGATAAAATCATCAGTTCCAACATACAGATACCACTACAGTTTCTCATAACCTCATGTCCGAAGTCTTAAGGGCTGCAGCAGAACTCTCAGCAAACACATAGCAGCCTGCTATAACTCAGTTGTACAATTATTTCTGCATGTCTGTATTTCAGACTCACACATCAATGCTTGCTTTTTAACTACATATAAAAGAGCCTTAGTTGTATCAACGCAGATGTTAAGCATCAGCATCATCATTTTTTTCACAGAGAGATGTTGAATGATCTTTTTCAAACCAACTGTAAGAAGCTGAGCATGTTTCAGTGGTGCAAAAGTTGACTACAACAGAATGAAAGGGCTGAAAGAAAATAACTCAAATATTTTGTAAGAGATGTCAACCCGTAATAATACAACACATAATACGTCAAATCATATGCCTGTAATTTTGTGGACCAAAAAATAATGGGTGAATGCAAAAGAAAGAAAACCAAAAGAAAGGGTATGTGCAAAATGCAAAAATAAGCCCATGTTTCTATCTAACCAGGCTTCTGAAATTTCAATGAAAACTCCAACATGAAAAACTAACTGTAAACCACATGTTGATATGCATGACTTAAAGTCTCATTCCTCTCACACACTTTCTCATACATATAGACACAGGTACGTTTGGGTGTATTCAGTTATCCAGATGTGGTGCTGTATGCAGTAAGGTCCAATGGGACAGAAAGGAATGTACAGTTGGTTTTGGACATACAGTGGGGCCTCTGTGCTGCTCAACTATCCCCAACCCTGTAGTGTGTAGATGGAAATACCTATGTCTAAGTCTGTGTGTGTGTGTGTATAAACTGCATGTGCATATATATGATTGCTTGCATGCATACACAAGCAGACAACCCCTCTCTTTCATGTACACACACAAGCACAGACATATGTGCCCTTGCATATGACCCTTAGTGGCCTGTGAAGGGATTAAACCACAGCAGGGTGCTATGGCTGTCAGCCTGTCCTCAGCGCCTGATATGCACATGTGTGGGTGCACGCACACACACACACACACACACACACACACACACACACACACACACACACACACACACACACACACACACACACACACACACACACACACACACACACACACACACACACATGTGAATACACTCACACAGTAGTTGTCATCCTGTCCTCCACTTCTGTAACCTCTTCCACAGGCTTGCAGATGTTTCCTGAGACCAAAGTCTATGGGAACTGAAGCCAGAATTGCACATTGTTGTGAAGAAGTTTACTGTCCTGTTCACTTCTACAAGGTACACAAAAAGAAAAATCTTTTAACTCAACTGTAAGATCTACAATACAAGTATTTTAGAGTTTGTTTTTTGAGTTCTATCCCAAAAGATGTCTTCATGTCTTTACAGTATAAGATTCTCATCCTGTGTTTTAGAGAAGAACTAATTATTTCATTGTATTGTCTATTCTATGGTGTCAATTAGTTGGAGTGTTTCTGTGTAAAGTACATGTTTTTGTTTTTTTTGATTCATTGTATAACTATTTTATGATTGAATGATTATTGCTGCAAACTGAATCACAGCCATTCTACTAACTCAGCTTCACACATGATGACAGTGCCACCTAGAGGTATATTTGCATGCTCTTGATGAATGAGCCTGCAAAGATTACAAGTTTTCTACAAGGCTGTGTTTCTAGCATCAAAGATACAATACAGTGATCAGACTCACTTTTTACATCATTGGATTAGTTGGTATACAGAAGCATTATTATACATTGTGCTTCATAGAATGCTGCCACTATGGTTTATTATTCTGGGGAAAACTACAAAATGAACAATAATGGATATTTATTCATTCATGCATTTAAATATTACATTAAAAATTCAACGATTTCAAATTCAAATCTAAACATAAAGTGAGACTACATGCAATTTCTGGCTAATCACAAGATGAATTATTTTATGTTTCCCCCAGCAAGTACATACCTCATACTGAGTTAACAAATTAGATGTCAGTCATTAGTCCTAATTTGCCTCTTAATTCTAATTAGCAATTCAAGTCTGTCTCTCTCACATGCATGCATGGGAACCAACCAACACACACCATCACACACACACACACACACACACACACACACACACACACACACACACACACACACACACACACACACACACACACACACACACACACACACACACACACACACACACACACACACACACCTTGTCTTCCTTGTTCACTGTCTTTCTGGGCCCTTAGAGATAGGATGACCCTCCTAGTGTATAACAATGTGTGTTGGAGCTAACAGCACCTCCGGGGGTTGCTGTTGTGTGCGTGTGCGAGTGTGTGCGTGATGAATGACGGTATATATTTGTGTGTATGTGTGTGTGTGTGTTTTCATGCATCTCTTGGGGTACCCCAGCTGAAGCCAGCTGTATATCACAGCACTCTCCCATGTGTAACTTCAAAGTCGCCGCATGCTCGGTTCAGGCTATTTATGACACAGTCACAGGAAGGACACGTGTTTATGCTGGGCTTTGTGTAACAAAACCTGGACATATATAACATTACTGCACACCTTCCTACTGTCTCTATGTTCTTCTTTCAAGGATATCATGTTAGTAAGTTTTCTCACTGAGTTTTGGATCTTAGAGTACTGCAGAGAAATCTCTATGGCTCAAGACAGAAGAGGCCTTCTTTTTTTTTCAGGTCTGCTTGGAAACTTTTAGATTGTCATGACTTGGGTGAAAATTAAATTAACAAGATAGAGGACAAAGGACACTGGATGGGGGGCGGGGACAGAAATAATCTGTGAATAAACATAAAACAAAGTGCTTTGCTTCTGTTCAGACTATATTTCCACAAGAACACAGGGGCAGTGTGGCCCCCCTGATTGGCAGCAGCAAGAGCTGCAGAACACTGCCTTTTTCTGTCTTCATCTTCTCTTTTATTTACATTGTTTGCATTTCTTTTTTTGGTTCTTTCTGGATGAGATTTAGGTAGATTTTGATGAAGGCAGTATTATCTTTTCGACTCAGGCCTTGACCTTATGTTGACAATACACTAATTAAATGCACCCTGCAGAATTTTGGACCACTCGTGGCTCTGCGGAGCATTTGTTTTGTTTTTACAAGCGACTCCCTGTATTGTATGTACTGTGCACAAGGAGGCCCATGCAAATATGGGATCATGTGGGCGGTGTTTGACACATCATGCCGGTTTCACGCTACTCCACGGACCAACAGTTGGTGGCGGTAACGCGTAGTAAAGTGCCAACGAACTTGGTGAAGAAGAAGACTGGTATCAAGTTATCAAGCATGTAGAAATGCAATATATAAAACATTTAAATATTTGCAAATGTCTTTCAAAGAAGGTAGGAAATGCAACAAGACATCGGTCAGACCTCAAGGATACACACAGTGTTTTTGGTGAGAAACAAGGAATGTGAACATGACTTTTCTTTATTTACAAGGTAATTTACAGGCCAACTTTAATGTCAGTGCCAAGAACAGTTTACTATAAATTGGTGGCTGGACGAAGTCCTAAATGTTTATGGTGAAGTCACCTTTATAGACTTCTATCCGAAAATCTACTATTAATTTGCAAAAGAAAATCTGTTTTGAGAAAACATGATGCCACCACTTTATGATTTTAAGAAACATAAAGAGGAAATTATGTCAATGAATGTATAACAAAACTTTATACATTCTGAGAATGTACTTTATTTGTTTTCTTACAAAAATATACTATACAATGTTCACTTCTGCATCTTAAGCCTAATAACAGTTTTTATGTTCATACATAGGAACTCAAAGCACTTGCCTAAGGTTAGTTAAAGGTGGGTGTTTTGCTTAAAAATTCCAAAAGTAAATGTAGAAGACAGAATGTTTTGTACTCGGAACCTAACCACACGTGGGATTCAGGATGCCTCAGAAGTCCGGCCTCTAGTGTCAGCATCCTAAGCACTGTACGCTGACCATCCACCCAGATCACCTCCCTACGATGTCTGTGTTACAAGAATGTAGCACTTGAAGAACTGGTAAGAAATGTTGCCATTGAATCCAGACAGCAATTATGTTTCTATCATAACTATCAAAAGTAATTTATAGGAGGCAAGACTATGAATGTGATACAAGCACCAGCAGGCTGCAAGTGGGAGGGTTGGTGCTTGGCATTGGAGGATTTTGGGTGGTTGCAGTGTTTTGGATAAGCTGCATGGGCTGACAATTGTACCATGTTGGGATGTTGAGCAAAATCCTTTTTGAGAGCCACTTGCAGTGGTCAAAGTGGAATTCTTTCATGCCAAATATTTTTTGTTATTATGTATGATAGAGATAACATTACATTTCCAAAAAAAGAGCTTTTCACTAAACTGGAGAACCTTCATTGTTACATTTGTAAACTCAAAACATCATACACACTACTCCCAAGCTCTCACATTCACTCCCCCTCCCACCCTCTGTCTCTCCTTCTGTCTGTTCCTGTGTGACAGAGTCAGTAACACCACAGCAGGAGGTGAAAGAAGGAGAGCTGGAGGCAGGAAGAGAGAGGTGGAGGGAGGGAGATGGTGCAAAAGTGAAGCACCGAATCGCGCTCGACATTAGAAGAGAGCAATGCAGAAACATGTTACGCCGCAAAAAGGGACAAGGAAATAATTTTGACTGAGTGCTTCTGAATGTACGACAAGGTGTGAGTCTCTCCTAATAACTGCGTGCATGTGTGTGTCATTGTGCAAATAAGTGTGTCTGTGTTTGTTTGTGTGTGTGTGTGTGTGCACACTGAGCGGGGTGCCAGGCAGCAGCAGCTGGGAAGGCCTTCCTCTGTTCTCCTGTCATCAATAAATGATCAGAGTGGGCCATCTGGAGAGAGGGAACCACCAACCACCAGGACCTGGCACTGAACGAAAGACAGAGAAAAAGAGAGAGAATGTGTGGATAGACGGTTAGAGGAAGGAGGAGGAAGAGGGAGATGGGACAGATATGGGGAGAGGGGAGAGAAAATAATGGAATGTAAAAACTAAACAGGACGGCAACAAAAGAGAAATATAATTTTAGTTTAACATGCCTTGTATCTGTGTTTATGTGTATCTTCAAAATGTACCGGTTCATGTGAATATAGTAACACAGTGGGTCCCCTTTTAAAGAGAAATTAGGCCTTATGGTAAAAACTGTATTAGGCGACAAACAAGGATGCAAAGAGAGGAGAGGAAGACAGAAAATGCAGAGAAGACAGGCAGGAGAGGATGCCGTGAGATGTCAGGAAACGCTTAGGGCAACCTCCTGATGTTTAACCTAACGGCACGCATGCACGCACGCACATACTACTTTATTTTAACTCGTCTAATTTCCTGAGTTAAAATGAAACAAAATATTAAAGACAGTGTGAAGCGTGATCTTGAATAACAATTTACCAGTGTGTTTTTAAACTAAACGTGAGTATTTAATACATTCACTTAGCTATTAATGCAATAAATCTAATTGTGCCTTGCAGTACATTCACAATTGATTTAATTGTGCAAAGGACATCACAGTACAATAAGTGAGTGGAAGACAGTTTCTGGAACCATCTGGTCACAGAGAGCCAAAATATGTAAAAAAATAAAAAAATAAAATGAATTCTCACCTGAAATAAAGAGGGGAATCAGATTTCTTTCAGAAATATGAATGTGATTTTTAATACCGAAGTACATTTTATCTAGTCGATAGATCATTCATTCATATTCACTTATTCCCATTTAGTTAGGTTAACCTAACTAATGATCTTGAGTTAACTATACTAAAGGTTACTGCAATGACTTGAGTTGCCTAAACTAAGTTATTTCAAGCTTTAACAACTTTAAATGAATGCGCCACTTTACTTAGAAATTGTGAGACTTAAAGTAAAGTCAACTCATTACATTTTACAGTGTATTCCATATTCACTTATTCCCATTTAGGGTCACAGAGAGGCTATTGGCTATCACAGGCAACACACTGGGAAACACATTCGTTCAAATTCACACCTGTAGGCATTTAACTGCCCTCAGTTCACCTTACTTGAATTTCAGTGGATGGTGGGAGGACACGGGAGCACCTGAAGGAAACCCATGCAAACACAACAATGTTGATATATGACCAGTGCCATTTCAAGTGTTACCACTGGTGCTTTGTCTGGATGACCTCCAGCTACAGTATCAGCAACTGTTATGAGAAAGACCCCTATGGCCGAATCTCCCTCTGTCCATCCTCAGCCAGCACTCCTGAAGTCTATTAAACCACCATCCTATTTTCTCTTCAGCATGTATACTCATAAATCATACAGTGAACGTGATTTTTTTTTGTGACTCCTCTACATTTAAATGAAAATAGACAAGTTTTTGCTTTATCTCAACATTATGAAGCAAAAGTTGTTTGCAGAATGTAGAATGACGAAACCATTTGGGTTTAGATTGGTTCCTATAAGACTCGCTTTCACTATGTACCAGTTGGCAGACAGAATCACAATCTCCCAGGAAAATGGGAGATTGATTTACGGCACAAATTAAATGCATCAACAATTGCGCAAACAAAACAGATGGACCTTCAGTTATTGCGCAGCAATTCGAATTCAGCCAGTGCAAAACCCAGCACCGGGGTCACAGCGGGCTGGTGGCCAGCTGCTAATGGGGGGCCTCAAAACCGGCTAGGCCATTGCTTACTTGACTGTGAACAGTCTGCTTATAAAATCATAGTTAATTGTTAATTTAGTTGGCAGTAGGCAGTACATACTGATTGAGTATGTAGTGTGCAGTAGTATACATTTTCAAACACAGCTGGGTGGGGGATCCCACGGCAAAGCAGTCGAATAAATTAGTATGGCAAAAATGTCGGCAATTTGAGTTGCGGTGGTGGAGTGGCGCGGCTCGTGTTAGCTATCCACTCGTGCTTGTTAACTCCAGGGAAGAGAAGTTTGGTTGTAAAGTTACCCAGCATTCGCGTAGCATTAGCAGGCTAAGCAGCCAAAGTTAAATGCAGTCAATGAGCTGCAGCCTGCCCGCTGTGGCCGATATGCTGGACTCTGCAGAGCCTTGAAGCTTCACCCAGAGCGCTGTTTGCTGTTTATTCAAAGTTTACCAGTATTGAACTTGTTGCGGGCTCAAATTGTACCACTCCCTTGGGTCAGCAGCAAAACACCAGCCAAGTGTGAAGAAGAACAAGCGGTTCTCGAGATCTGCAAAGGACAAACAGGAAGAGATCGCTTGCTTTAAAGCTATATGCAGTTAGAATGTCTTGTTGTTAGAGAGAGAATTATTAATCAAGGATTAGTGGGCGCAGTGTAAGTTAACCATCTTTCTGCTCCACCAGCAACATTAAATACTGTAACATGTGTCTGACACAAGGGTACCAGGTGGGAAGTAATTTAATGATATGTTTTGACAGTTACCAGAGCATTCACACTATCTTAGCAGTAATGCTTCATCCAGTCTCCATAGCAACAGAGCCAGATCTATCGGTGGCCTCACTTTTTGTGGGTTCTGTAGTTCCATGTGTGCTGGAAGAACATGGACACTGCATCTTTAACATTACACTTACAAAAATACTTAGGTGGGTTTCTCACCATTTTTCACACTCTGCTATGTGTAGAAATAATACGCAAATTTCGGACATGGTTTCTGTTAACTAATACAACTTTTAGCCTTTACCAAACAGCTTCAGGGGCATTATCAACCTCCTTTTGACTGGTATTATGCTGATTTGCAGGTTGTCCTGCAAAATAAAGATGTATGGCAATCAGACTAATAATGTAACTAACATAAAAAAAAAAGTGTATTGTATCACATCTAGATATGGGAAACTTGAAATAAATTTTTAAGTGGAACCTATGGCTTAGGCAGAGGTCTCGTAAATTTGACTTACAGTTCCTCTACATTTTCATCGCGTTTTCGTCTTGTCAATCATTTATAAAGCACTTTGAATTTCATTTGATTTTTTAAAAATGTGCTCTATAAAAGAAAGTTGCTTGATTCATTTAGTTGCAAGACTCAACTATCAAATGCAATTATGACTTCATGCAGCCATAATGTAATTCCACATATCTACTATATTGTCATTATGAGAAATATGTTTTTGGCTTAATTCTCTAAAGTCATAAATGTATATTTATTTTACATTAATACCGTATTATATATTACTTTGCTCATTACTGTATTCATTTATGTCTTTCATATGCACATTCTTTTATTTATAATATCAAAGCACATGGCAAGGATTTTATATATGATTATACTTTAATATTAAAAATGTGTATATTTGTTCCCTACATTGTCATTTTAGCATAACAATATTACTGTGGTCTACCCCTTACCCTGGAGGTAAACCACTAAATTAGGAATTCATATTAAACATCCCAAAGCTATACTTAACAGAGAACCACTATCTCTGAATGTGTGTCTACGTGCTTGTATGTGTACAAGAATGCCTAATTTGAATATGCATGGTCATTTCAGATTTAATTTGCCTCACCGTGTGACTTATTTGTGCTTCAATAATTAGAATATTCCCCAGGCCATGTAACCTTGCCATTCTTTGGTTTTAAATAGGCGTTTATAATTCTTTGATGCTAAAACTGTGTGCAATGATTCACCACTGTAATTAAATTAACCTATTAGAGGTCAGTATGTGTAAGCAAACAAGTATAGGTGAGCTACGTAGCACGCAACAATCTACTACAACATTATATGAAATAAACAAAAAAATAGAAGCCCTATTTGCAGCCATTCTTCCAAAGTATGGTAATCCTATATATATGTTTTTAATTCTTAAAGACCAAATACAGTAAGTTAAAGCTGTACATTGATTAGTAGCCTTCATAACTACACCTGCTTTTGGTAGGCCCATCTTTCCCATAAGAACAGCCATTCATTTTTTTTTAATATATACTGCTGAACAGCTATAATTATTCTGTAAAGGTCCATGCTGAGTCCAACCGGCTCTCACTTCCAAGATGTCAGATACCGCCGGTCGGTGTTAATTCTGACCAACCAAGGCAACCTTTAGCGAAATATGAGACACACTAGGCTTTCAACTAACTCCAATGAAAACTCATCATTATTAGCGTCATTATTAGACGGTCAGAGGAAATGACATAGCATAAAGAGCAAGAAAGTCCAGTAGGGCAAGGGGGAGGGGTTGTTGGATGGGTGACACCTAGTAAACGCTGTCTTCTTCTTTTAGTTATTTAAAATAACTTCCTAAATTATGTAACAACAGTTGGGTATGTAACTGTACCTCGTATTTAAGTGTTGAAAGAGCTTAACAAGCTATAACCAAGAGCTGTAAGTGAATCACTTGTGCATTTACGCAGATGATACAATGTTATGTTTACCTAAAGGAACAATGGAGCACACATTTAATGCACCCTAGGTCAGCCTATTTTCAAATTTTTTTTTCAGATACATTTCTACAAGTATGTTAGTATATTGTGCACAACAAGCTGTGTAAGTGACATTACCCCGGTGAAAAATAATATCTACTGCTTTTTTCAACAGAAACAGAAAGTGTTGCACCGAATAAGACAGAAAAAAGTTTAAATTTCTCCCAACTTTTGTTTCTCCCAACTTTTGTCTATAGTGATGTATGTGTATTTGTCAGCCACATTCCAAAAGTCACTAGACCCCTTATTTAACGATGAAATCTGTGATATTACACACTACTGTAAGCTATACATCAATATAACCGGACACATCCCAGTAATGTGTTTGTCAACACTATTTTGATGTATTCTCTATTTATCATCGTCATGTTTACTGCAGTTAAAATATATACAATGTAACGCACCAACCTCGTGTTTTTTTACAGTCTGATTGTGGCCATCACTGCTAAGTATGAACAAGGTAAATGTGTCAAATGTAAATAACTTCCCCTCATTTCATGTTTCATAGATAGCTAAGCTCTATCAGCTGTGGACAAATTGTGTCTATCCACTACAGATACAAACATGCACGCACGCACGCACACAAACACACATACACATTTATAGCACAGTAGTCTGGCACTTATCCAGGTAGCAGCAATGACATGATGAATTGTCTTCATCCCTTAGTCTCCAGATTGGGTAATACATAGACAGACATCTATCCACTGGGGATGAGCTTCACATAATTTAATCCTCTGGGGCTACTTAACCTGTCATTGGTTCTCCATACCATGTGGGTGGAACATTGTAAAGCCCTCTAACCTTGTACCCAGGTACGAGAGCCTGTCACAGACAGAGAGGGGGCATAGGATGAATTAGACGATCTATCTGAGCCTTGGCAGTAATCATAAAAAGTATGCGATATAGTGAATAGACAAAAGCTTTCAAAACAATGGTGTAGCCCTTTCAATATGGAGAATAACTCGTAGCAGGTGACTTTGTCAGGCATGTTTAAAGGAAAACTAAAATAGAGGAACAAAATCAGTGCAGGACTTTGGCTGGATGCTATTGTATTACAAAAAACACCACAAAATGAATGTTATGATTTATGTGATGTTTACACAAGTGTTTGTGCCATTTTATGTAAAGGAAAGCATTGATGTTCTCACTATGCATTTCCTCATGATGCAGCCCTCTTGTCATCCATCTCTTTTTGCATTTATTCCTCTCCAATTTTTCTCTTATAAACACACTTCAGTAACACGCCATAAGCACCAGCAAGAGATCCTGACATATTGTATACAGTCATAAATATTCTCTAAGCAGGAGGGTCATCTTTACTGTATGTTTATGAGTTAGTGCATATAACCTCAACAATAAATTTATTATTCAGCAGTGCCAGTTGCAAGGTTTAAGAAAGTCTTTGAACAATGTTGTGCTGAAGGTATCATGTCTCCTTTTCTCTTTTCCCCGGGTGTTTTTTTCCCCTTCTCTCACCTTGCTGGTTGTGATCACTGACAGAAAGTGCTTTTTGAGTATTCACATGTGCTAGAGACCACCTGCTGAGAGAACTGCTGTCGACAGCTTCACACACATGCACACAGACGCACATCTTAGAATGCCTGTGATGTAACCTCTACCCCTCCTTGTCAAGGAAAAGTATTTTATATAAATGTTTATGCAGGACAGAAAGGGTTACCACCACCTCCTGTTTCCCCTTCTCTTTTAGCAGAAAGCAAAATCCAGGACATTTGGAGTAAATCAAAAAGCTTCAGATGTTTATTTCGGTCCTCTGTGTTCTCAGGGGTGTTTGGTAGACTTTCAAATAGTCTTTGATTAAATACGTTTTTTTAAAGTCTGAATATGACAATGTGTACAGTGCCTCTGTAGATAAATGTGTAATTTGTCTTTCATTCAACTTTTGTATCTATCAAGGTTGGCTATTGGCATGTGTCATAGTTATCCATCAAGGCTATCTTAAACTGACATCTTGGCAAGGCTAGGCTGCATTTACACCAGTTCAGGCTTTGTGGCTAAAATGCCAATCCTCCCATTATTTTGAGTGGGGTAAGTGCGTTTGGGCTGAGATGGTTGCCGTCGCAGAGAATGGCAGAAAAAAAACAGCGGCCTTGTGGCGGAAAAGTTTAAACAGAATCAACTTTCGAAGAAACACAGTTCGTAGTCACACTAATGTGGCCAACCCTGTAACCAGTGATCCATAGCTGAACAATCCAGCCATAAGGGAACAATAAGACATTAATCTCTGTGCAGTCGCCTGGTGTTTATGGGCCATTAAGTGACACTCCCACATTACCGCAGAACCCTTTGCTGCAACGCCAACCATTTTTGTGAATGCAGCCTTACAGTTACCTACATAGCAGTACAGTCAATCCAACAACTAGAGGAGCAGTTGCAGGCTGCATGAGGAGCTTGTACTGATAGCTTGTCAGGCCTTTAAAGTGCCCAAAAGACAAGCTGAAACTCCATGGACACTTCCAAACTACCCTGCATAATTTCATCATGCCAAGCAACCGGAGGTCAACAAACTCCAGTATCAGGCTCCAAGGGTGATGAGGACAACTTTCAAATTCCTTTTTCACTCATGTTTCCCCAGAATAATCACAAATTGTTAAGAACATTGGCAGTGTAATAGTTATTGCATATTTCAACACTCAGGGGGGCAGAAGGGTGTACAGCATGTGACTGTGGAGCAGTTATCATATCCTTTTGTTTTGCACAATACATCATTTGCCAACACTAAACATAGGGGGTATTCTTCTCTCTATAGGTAATCTTCTGGACAGGTAATGAAAACGGAACACTCAGCAGCTCGGTCTTGAAAAGATACTATACCTTAAAGGCTGCCATCATCTTTGGGTTGTATGGAAATTCAAGTCCACTTTTCTGTCTCTGGCAAACAGCAATGCTTCTTTAGGAGTGGATATGCCCTAAGCCTGAAACCCTGATCCTGACCAGGTTGAGAAAATCTAAACTCAATGATTCTAATATCAGAATGATACACTTCCTAGCATCTTCCATGCAAGATAAACATAGGCTCAACGGGTCTGCCACCAAGGGGCATCCATTGCAACAAACTTGCAGCCACTTGCATTAGAAATCAAAGCCTCACTCAGAAGAGTATTTGCTTGAAATCCAACAATGAATCCAACCATGTACCTATGAGCCTTAACATATTCTGTTCAACCTCTTGAGAACAAATACTGTACCATAAACTCACAGTTCTACACAATAATTATTGTTTGTTGTAGTTATTTTACTTGTATTGTATTACAATAATTCATGGAATAATTCAGTACATGAATTTTCTTTCAAGCCATGTGCCCCCACAATCATTTTTTAAGATATCTGGACTGTAATGTAAATGAGGCAAACAAAAAAAGATTAAATAAATTGATAGAAATAAAACATCCGTCTTTGCTATGGGCATATTTTTAATAAGTTATTCTTGATTGTGTACAGTATGTGTCTTTCTTTTTTTTGACATTAAGCCAACCATCTCAAGCTTGATGGGGCATGAAGAAGGGGTAACAAGCACAATAATGTCGCTATTTTTTCCTCCCCCTCCTTCCCTCCCTCCCTCCTCTTCCTTTCTCATTCTTTATTTGCAGCGTACATTTTCACTGTTAAATGGAATTATGATCAAAGAGTTTGTGGCTGCGTATTGTGTATCCTAACGTTAGTCACACATCAGTGAGTTGAATTTTGATCTGCCTGGAGCGTTGCAGACTAAAAAGCAAGGCAGACGGAGGGAGCAGCGAGGAAGTGGAGGAAGGGAAGGGGGAAATAAAGAAAGTGAAAATAGGAAACATGGCAGAGAGCGAAAACATTGTACTCTGGTGCCAGGATCTTTTACTTTTATGTTTATCACTACCTCTCTCTATCTCTTTCCTCCTCTCTCTCTTGCCATCTCTTTTTCTCTCCGTCTCCCTTGAAGCTTGTCAGTAAGAGCCTTGGCTGCCACCAAGGGAATTGAAGGGTATAAGATGTGTGTGGAGCAGTGGAGGGAGGGTAACTGACAGAGGGAAAGTGAGATGAAGAGAAAGAGAGAAAGGAAGAGTCACAGGTGGGTTGAATAATGAGGTAATGTAATAATGCTTGTCTTCTCTTTGTGATGACACTACGTGAGGAAATGCCATTTTGTCAACCTTAAGGAACTTAAAATACAAATTCAGAATATGTTGTGTATATTCAGCCTTACATGCTGCCCTGAAAACGTGTAAAGCCTAGCATAATTATATCTCTTCCTACCCTATTTATGCTGTACTCACAATACTGAAACCAGTCTTATAACCACCCAATATTACAGAATTCCCTATTTATTTTTTTCTAGTTAAGTGTCTTGCCTCCCACACAACCATACTGATATGGTAATGATGACAAACCACACATGCTTTTAATACACAGATGGGAAACTAAAGCTGATTTCTTCCAGAATTTCCATCAAATGCACTCTTTTGAAGATATAAAATTTCTGAGGGGCAGTTAAAATATTCAAACAGTATTCCATGTGCATTTCATGAAAAAAATAAAATAAAGACACGCCACAGTTTTGTTGTCTGTAGACCCAAGTAACATATTTAGTTGAGTCACAAAATATCCTGTCACTGGCCCTTTGGCCCTCTCTAATAATTATTAGCCTTGCCTCTGGTTTTGAAGCCACAGTGACATAACCCAGTGCTCAGTTTATAAAGTGATCAAAAGGATGATATCTATTAAACTGTCCTATGTTAATACTACTACTGTATTTAATATGAGGGTTGTTTCTGTACAGGAAGTCTTTTTGATCCATTGCCTGTTTTGAGATTTGTTACTGTTGTCTTTATGCTCGACAACTTTCCTTACTCACTGACAAAGAAGATACTCAAGAAGCTCAGTTTGTCTCCAGCTCCTTTCGTTTGTGGGAGTCAAGGGCTGATATTTTGCATCAGAAAACCCAAAGCTGTCAGAAAACTTGTGCTTATGCAATAAAGACTTGCTAAAAAGAGTTATTTGCAGTACTTGTGATGAATACCAGTTATCATTTGTTTTCATATCAGACTACTATATCCAATGAACATCCATCACTTCACCTCTGCTTAACTCACCTTACATTATCTAGCCACCAGAGGTTTGATGTTGAACCCCTTGTGAAGTCGTTATTTTGCAAAGCCTGTACAGTGTGCAGAGATTTGCATGTATGTGTGTGGATTGATATGGACATAACTCCTGAACAGCTGAGTGGTGGAAAGATATTTGAGGGATGGGAATGATGACATGCTTTGTAAACTTGTGTGTTTTTTTCATTTTCCTTAAATGTATTTGGCTATTGCTGGTACATCTTGCAAAGACCATGACCCTACCAGGACCACTCCATCTCTCTTCTCAAGAGGGTCTGGAGGTCGTGGCCTGGGGAAGATAATTGGGAGCCATAACACAAGAAGCCAAGACAGAAATGCCAAAACAGTCATAGCTGTAGTTTAACATGGCCACATATCCCACACAAACACCAAACCCAACACGAAAGTTGCACTGTTTTTTCTTTTAAATCTTGCATGCAAAATAGTTCCTTCAATATTGAAAGATAACTTGTATTCAGCAAATCAACCCAGCTAAAGGTGAACAATAATGCTTCCCTTGTAGCAAAAGCAGGCAGATATCTCTTGCCTCATTGAAGCAGTACTGACCGGGCCAACCTTCAATGACACAACTACAGCACACATGGCATCTACACGTCTGTCCTAAGAGAAGAAAGTTCAGGGGTCTTGGCTCGGGGAAAATAATTGGGGAGCAGACAGACAGGCCATCGTCGAACCAGGCCAGATTTATCCAAGTTGCAGTCAGACAGAAGAACATAAACTAGGCAGTTAGTGAGTCCAGTGAGGCCAGAGCAGTACTGACCAGGGCAACCAGTATGTTGACATGTTTTCACACCCAGAACACACCAGGGGATATATAAGGGTTTTGCTGTGAGACAGAGATGTGGAACTCCTCTGAAGAGGGCTGGTCTTTCAATCAGTGGCCTGTCACTCATTAGTTTAAAAGAAAAACTGTTAAAAAAGGAAGCATGCAATTAAACAAATGAATTAAAAGATATAAACTGTATGTTTGATTGCTTAAAAAAAATAAATTTGCTTGGTGTTAAGGAAGAAATATTTTGACCCTGTTGGATATTATGTCAGCTTCAAGTTCAGTTGAATAAGCCACTGTCATGTATGGCAAAAATAAAGAATAGCATGCTCTTCTGTCCTGAGCAGACTGAGAAATAACAGTTATAGTTATATATATATATATATATATATATATACAAATATAAATAATAATATAAAATATTTTCAACCAAATTGTTCAACAGACAGTTAACTAATGGCCAGGAGACCGATCAACAGTGGTAATAAGTGCAGCTACATTTTTGCAAAGCTTAAAAGAACCCTAAAATTGTAATGTTTAACACTGTCTTAAATCGAAATTTCCGGCTGGTAATGTTTTGCCAAATGCCAAACAGCAAGTCCTATTTTATTGTCCTTTGCACCAAACAATTTCTTTTCTTGTTTGAAATATTTAGTACTATAAATATATTTAAAAACTGGCACATTAAATATTGCCCTTATAAAAGTAGGCAGCATATTCATATATAGTATAAAGGATTAATGAAAGTCATTAAGAGTCTCCTTATTTAGATTTTGTGGGCCAAAGCCAGAGTGCATGCATCCCAGCCAAAACAGCAGTAACTGACCAAGCCAGCCTGCCAGATGACATGCCCTCACCGTGCCTTCACATCCACAACTCACTGGGGATCTATGGGGACAGCCGGAGCAGACAAGGTGAGAGCCCCAGTTCTCGGTCCTGAGACAGATACAGTAATTGGCCAACAGACAACAGAGACAGACCGCATAACTTGCCCAACACAGTTTCAACTAGGGTACTGTTACATTTGAAGAAGTTCCACATCATACATCTAAAGCACTGCATCCATCCTGCATTGTACTTCTTGGACAAATTGGGAATCCTGCACAGAGAAATATTAGCGGCAAACTAAAAACCAAAACAGAGAGCAAGCAGTGGTCAAAACCTTCATTTGATGTCAGTCAGTAAATCACTGTGATTCAAAATAGTAATTATCACAGGTAATTAAAAAAATGTAACTTATAAAATTTGTCTTTTAATGGTTAAATGTGGGTCGGTCTGTTGTTCAGTCGATCAGCCAATCCACCCCTTTGGTCCAGACTGAAATATCTCAGCAAATAAAAGATGGATTGCCATGCAGTTTTGTACAGACATTCATGGTCTCCAGCAGATGAATACTAATGACCTGGGTGACACCTGATTTTTTCATTTAGCACCGTCATCATGTCTAAATTTAAAATTGTCCGATACTTTGGTTTGTGACCAGAAACCTGCCTAACGGCAGATCATTTTAAGATTGTGCTGTTTGCAACCCACATCTGCATCAAGTGCTAGAGATGTGTTTCAACATTTTTTTCAAATTTGGACCCCTTGCTCTGTTATAAGAACACTTGACACTGTGGCACACGTGTTGTCTTGTTAATGTCCTTTTGAAGAGCATGCCTAAATATATAGTAAAGGGTATTTTAGCCAGGTTAGAAATAGCGCATGTGCATACAAGTGGATACAAGTTTGTGTTTATTTGTGTGCGTGTGTGTTTGTGTGGGTCTGTAGTGTATATGTGTTATGGGCCCCAGGGAGTCCGACTCACACCAAATTACCTGTCAGGGGTTGACATCACCTACCCCCCAGTCAACCATACACAGAGGACAACTGTGCCCTGCTCCAAGGCTCCTGCGATCTGTCAGCTCAACTAGCCTCTACTTCTTCCTCTCTCCATCTATCTGAATATGCGTTACTTCTTTATTTTTTCCCTCTCCTTTCATTTCCTTCTTTCAGTGATAGTATAAGGTCAGGAAAGTCAGGCCAGTCTCTTAAAAAAAGATGCCCAATGTCTCCCTCTGGTGCTGGTTATTATTGCAGCCTGATGACAATACACCATAAGCACATGCCCGCACACACACACACACACACACACACACACACACACACACACACACACACACACACACACACACACACACACACACACACACACACACACACACACACACATAGAGACAAACAGACACACCACATGTTAGACACACATAAATGCTGGTGTCTCTTTCTGTCACACACACCTGGAGGTAGATGTGTCAGTGGTCTTTGTATCCATGGGTCCTAAGGCCCCTGGCTGTCTCTCATCATGCTACTATCGCCACTTGTGAATGGATGCCCCCAACACCAAGATACTTATTCAGACACTGACACAACCCACAAATTGCCCCCGAACAAGCCAACACACAAATACACATAATTGAAAATGAATGTCACCCATAAGCATTATATCAGCACAGGATGATACACAGTTTCCCCCAAACAGTTCTCTCTCACACACACACACACACACACACACACACACACACACACACACACACACACACACACACACACACACACACACACACACACACACACACACACACACACACACACACACACACACACACACACACACACCCTATGACCCCCCCACAGTCACCAGAGAGTGAGAAAATGGAGGCTGAACCAACATGTCTGATTGGGTTGCACTTGTCAAAACAGCAGTAGGAGGCATGGAATGAAGCTGAATGTTCTCAAGACTGTTCTCTCAAGGTCACCAATATTTCTACTAGACTTCCTACAGGGAAAAGACTTGACCGACTGAGCACATACAATATGTGATATGTATAATGCATTTTTAACACTACAGGCCAAAGCTAAATACAACTGCTGTTGCTTGTATTGAATGCAAACATGTTTTGCAGTAAATGCAACCCTGAGCTATCGGTGCCTAGGAGTTGAATGTTTTCATCCAGACCCAAAAACTACACTATGGAAACCAAATACTGTATCAATGGTTGCTGTACAGTCAATAATAAAATTGGGCCTCTTTAGGGTATGTATAAAAACACTAAAAGTTGTGTTCAAAGAGCTGGTTTACTGTTGGGACAAAACAAAAAATGAGATTTTGTTATTCCAATTATTACAAGGTAGTTTAAAATCCAGGAAAGATGAAATTTGTTTACAGTAGCAAGGCAGAATGGGAAATAATGCAGGGATTAGCTGCTTAAACACAAGTCTATAGAGCCACTTACCATGTCCAACCCTATCCACTACTTCTGTCAATAAATAAATCCAACATGGAGTGCTGCTGTGGTTGCTTAAGGGACGTAAGCATGTTTTTTGGGTTTGAAACTGCCACACATGCCAATTGTTGGCATTTTACTAGACCACACTTGTGGCCCTTGGGTCTATGATGCATTCACAAATTTAAGAAGATTTAAAAAAAATAAGTTACGCCATTACATGTTTAATATGAGGTGCGGGGAATTATATTTTTGATAAATCCATGCTGACCACTGAAATTAGTTTTAGTATGCGAGAAGTTTTGTGAAAATAAAAGTATGAAAAAGGAGCAAAACATTTTCCTTGCAATAGAGAGGTACAGGGTGTACCCCACCTCTTATTTGAGCCCTTGTAACACAAGAACAAGATTAGCTGAAAAAAAAATGATGCATAGACATCAAGGTGAGTCTCAACACTGTTCGAGAAAATTGGTATTATGTTACAGGGAAGAGAAAAATAAGGCATTTGCTAAAAGTATCTCTTGTACTTAATCAAACTCTTTAATAAACTAAAACAAGTCTGCAAAAGTTGGAACATATGAAACTTATGTGAAACTGCTCAAAAAGAGGGAGATACTTTTCAAGACAGTAGACCAGCGAATAACAAACGCCAAAGCTTAATGGGGGATTTTTTAGCAACACCACTGATATTGCCTGATAAATCAGCTCCTGCATGCACACAGAAATGCATCATCTGATTTATCCAACCACCGTGAAAGACTGAAATTGCTTTTTTCCTGTGTGACAACACTCCTGCTCTATGCTGAAGGGCTTCTTTTAAGGCCTAGGAGCTTCAACCAGTTTTTCGATGTGTCAGGATTTCTATTCATTTGGCGTCCAGGCATGTAACACCACCACAGGCTCACCCACATGTAAATGCTCTCAGTACAAGACGACATAAACCCATTTTCATTCAGGGACAGCTGGACTTAAAGTTATTTAGTGATGCTGTCAGGCGATTTATTCCTACTTGGTCCAATTTACATGGAGCTTTCTCCTTCTTGAGCTGCGTGGCTTCCTTGTTGAGATTGAATGTGTGTGGGGAAGATCTGTCCTTTTAAGCAGACCGGAGTTTCAGCATTGAGTCTAAGATTGACTAGCTGTCACCAGATATTGATTTCCTCTTGCCTACTTAGTTCATAGCAATAAGCCAAGGGTAAATCCCAGGGAACCACACAGTTCCTGCATGGACAGGAGCCTGCAATTCACTAATGGAGTGTTTTGGTCTTATTTTTATCCTGTGATGTAAAATCCATGTTACACTAGGTAACTTTGAAACATTGTCCCATCACTTATAAACCTCAAGGCACCATCTCTCAGCTGCATATAGCCATGCATACTGTTAAATTCAGGAAGTTATCAGGATGAAACTAAGGGAGATAAAAATGGACATGATTTGTTTTTCTCTCTAGAAGGAACAATCATGTCAGTCAGAGACATAAAGTACTTTATGTCCCAAAGCAGGTAATACATAAACAATTACAGGTTTACTATTAAAATGCCACCAAGACAAACAAGAATTACAAGTTCCTGAATTATGATGTTGTGGTATTCATCACCTGATTAGTGATTATGATTGTTATGATCCCAGTGGTTAATCAGCTCGCTAAAAGAATAATGAGAGGACGCTTGTTAGAAAGCCAAACACCTGCAAGGGCAGACGCTCTGTTGGCATGTGTTTGTGTGTGTGTGTGTGTGTGTGTGTGTGTGTGTGTGTGTGTGTGTGTGTGTGTGTGTGTGTGTGTGTAGGTATGGTGTGTGTGTATGGTTGGACGTGGTCCAAGTGGAGTACTAATACCTGATCTTGTTGCTACTTTAATAAGATAAGCTGGCACAGACGTTGCTCCTCATCACCCACAGCAGAATAACACATCTGCGACATTCATTGCTTCTTCTTCACTACACTACCATGTTTTCTCTGGCTTTTTCTTTACTCTGATATGTTTGTTCTTCACTCTTTTTTTTTTTTAAAGAGAGAAATTAAAACTTGGGAAAATTTACAAACGACTTTTTTCACTAAAACTAATAGAACAGAACAAAAAAGGTAAATGGGCAAGCAAGGATAACTCTACACATCGTATCTAACAAGAACATTTTTGTTCTAAAAATATTTTGTTTTATTGAACAGACTAATACATAAATATGCTAGTTTATCAGCTACACCTGGCTAAATGTAATGGTATCCAGCATTACAATATAGTAGAAGCTTGCAATATTCTTTTTTTCCCCCCAATATTTTGCTCATCCACATTAGCATAAATGTGGTAGACAAACATTACTTTCAGTTTATGACGCAGCAAACTACAGCCTCCAAAATCACATAGAAAGAGGGAGATAGATGGATACAGTAGATAGAGAGAAATATAGCAAACAGTGTGTTCACTGTTGTATCAGCTCTGCAGGGGGGCAATATTTTTTCCTGCTAGTGTGAGCCCAGATCACTAATAAATGTAACATTCAGTACTGTGTGTGTGTGTGTGTGTGTGTGTGTGTGTGTGTGTGTGTGTGTGTGTGTGTGTGTGTGTGTGTGTGTGTGTGTGTGTGTGTGTGTGTGTGTCCACAATATGTGCGTGTGTGCAGTGGAGAGTTATTTGTGTGTTTGTGTGGTGGTGAGATAGTTATGTATGCAGGACAAATAAGTCAGATCAAATAGATGTCTTGCACCCTCCAGGTCTCCTCGGCCTATAAACTGAGTAGTCTCTATCTATGGGGACCAGTGGTTACCCATGTGCATTGCCCAAGGAGAGACACACAAGCTCTTCACTTGCAATTACATCTTGGTAACTGGGAATTCCCAGGATCGGCCACTACACACAGTCCAGCCTAGTTAACCTTTTCTTTTGTCCAAATGCACAGAAAACAAATGACAATAAAATGGCTCATAGGGAACAAGCACTGCACAAATATTAAAGTTGATAAAAATATCATTATGTCAGATTTGTTGAGCCTCCATCGCAAAAAACAACAACTGTTTGATCAGATGAAGAAAAGTTGCCAGCAAGAATTTAATAAAATAATCCAGTATCGTTGATACGTTCGTAAATTTTCCAGTTTCAGATGTTTCTTTCTATGATCCATGATAAAATCAAATGTTTCAAGCTGTTTACCTAAAGTTTCCAACCAGAGAATGTTTTTTTTCATTTAATTTAAAAAACAAAATTAAAATTTGGTCTCAATATAAAAACCTCCAAGCTCCAATTTAACCACTTGTTATGTTTTTTCAGTATTAGTCATTGGATTGGAGCATTGTTGGCACATCATTTCCTAAGGAAAACCCCTTTTCTCCATTGTTTCCCAGTGAATGTCACACCAGATTAGGGGCAATGCAGAGGGACAGTGGAGGGTGAAGGGGTGCGTTTGACGTGCATCATGGGTCGGGGCAGGCAGACCCCCTGCCGGGTGGCCTTGGCTGTCCAAACCTTTAATTATAGCTACATTGACAAGGTTGCAGATGGTCCATCTGAAGAGGGATTAAAGACACAGGACAGTACACATCCTCCGTAAATCTATGTCTATCCTTTTCTGTGTGTGTGTGTGTGTGTGTGTGTGTGTGTGTGTGTGTGTGTGTGTGTGTGTGTGTGTGTGTGTGTGTGTGTGTGTGTGTGTGTGTGTGTGTGTGTGTGTGTGTCTGTGTGTGTCTGGCTTTCTCTCTCTTTCTCTCCTTCTATCCTTTATACTTGGATAGAACTGCAAGAGGCCTTGTGCAACCGGCATTCTGCAAAAGCAGTTATAAGTCAAAGTGGGATTTTCATAAACTATAGTTATATAAAGAGTAATGCGGCTTGTGTTACGGTTCAACACTGACGTTATAGTTTTGCATCCAATCTCATACTTGTTGTTAATGTTGACATTTTAACCCAATAGTTTTTCAAACTACAACTTCATCTTATGTAAATGAAAATAAGGGTTTAAAAATCATATTCTAGATGAAGTCGCTTAGACATCCTGTATGAATACGAAACCTTGCATTCATGCTCCTGAAAGCCCCTTCACCCCTCATTCACAAGTTTTACTTTTACTTGTGAGGGATGATCGAAGAAAAAGCTCTCAGTAATTGATGTCATTACCATGCATCACCTGTCACTGCCTCACTAAATGCACAGGGACAGAGATTCACCTAAATGGCAGCGAGGAAAGGTCTGGCTCAGGAAAGGTGAAACTACACAATGGAGTGCACTTGGATAATGGAATGCATTTGTACCTTCAAGCCACATACAGACGTGAATAAGGACAGAGAAAGAATAAAGTACAGAAGGAAATAAAAGGAGGAAGAGAAAGACACAGGACAGAAATAGAGAGGGAATGCTAATGAGAGAGAAGAGAGCAATCATTTATTTAAGTGATTGCATAGATTAGGGATAATTTATTATAAACGTGTGCCTCGCTTCTTTTGACTTAGATGCATTAGCTTTGCCCCACAACTGTTTCTCAATGGATCTCTGGAATCGCAATTGTGTCCCCCAGTATCATGCAAATGAATGACTGTTGGCCAGGTCCTCATTCATAGATTGCATTCAGTGGCCACTCCCCAAACCATTGTCCCATAATTAATGACTCATTCCCAGTTCTTTCCTCAAGTAAGGTTATTACTATTTACAACTTAAACCTTGGAGGGAGAAGCGGAGCAAAGACAAACAAAATGTATTGACAAGATCAATAAAACATTCAATAAGGACTCCAAAACTTTTATCCATATATATTTTACATAATAGTAATGTAGGTGAAAACAAAATTCAATTTACAGATTTTTATTGCAAATGTATTGCCATAATGTCACTTATTATCAGCACATAATGGGGAACTCTGTGTAATAAACACAGCATTCACTCAACACAAATTAATTTGTGAAGCAGTTTATGAAATGATGCATCCAAGCAAATTGAATTATACCATCTGTGGTTTTTGTGGTTTTAAGCCTCAAGGGACAGCTTAGATTGCTGTTGACATGTAGCCATTATGGTAGCTACAGTATGTCTGTATCGCTTTGTGTTCAAACATCTAAACACAATAACACATGCACATACAAGTCTGGCTTTAAATATTAAGCATTGAGGAATTTATTTTCATCAGTGTTATTAACTTCAAAATCATACAAGCATAGATCTAAGTCTAGGTACAGTGCACACCCTAAGATTGGTTGTAAAATTCGTAAAATTACTGTATTTGTGTTTGCCACTGCATTTGTGATGTGGTGATACACATTTGACCTTTTTCTATCTTAAAAAAACTGTCACTGTATATTTTCTCCCCAAATTATGCCTCCTGTGTTTTACATATGTGCATCAGGCCTGGGCTAAAGGCCAGTGCTGTCTCACATATTTGCAGAATCTCACAGGGTTAAACAACATTGAGCCTACAGTAGGAAATGATCCAAGCAGAAATCAAATCTGCCCATCTGAATAAATATCATCTTGCCGTCTGAGGCACATCCCTCCAAGATAACCTGTCTGCTGAACGCAGCTGCTTGACACACATACACACGAGCACACACACAAAAACAAAAGTTGTTGCCTATACATGCATGCACACACACACACACACACACACACACACACACACACACACACACACACACACACACACACACACACACACACACACACACACACACACACACACACACACACAACAAACGAACACACAGATCCGAGCTGGGTGAGAAATCAGCTTTGGACATGACAGGAATGCAGACAGACAGCCATGTGTAAAAATGCCTATCCATCCATCCATTCACCCATCCAGTTATCCAACCATCCATTTGTTCATCCGTCCATCTGTCTGCCAATTCGTTTATCGGTCCATCGATCCCCCCATCCATCTGTCTGCTCATCCATCCATCAAACGTGGTTTCGAATTTGGGGCTGAGGCATCAGCTCCAACATAGAGGCCTGGGTGATATGGAGGGTTCTTGGAATGATCCAAGAGAATAAGGTGAATAAGGTAAGGATATTGACGATTGTAAGGATTGCCACTGGCTTGCTGTGTTAATGCCCCATTGTTATTATTAGATGTTTCAGATGTCAAATGGTGTGCAGTCATGAGCTGAAGTACTATTAGTGGAGTCAAACAAAAAGGGAGGAAAGGGAAGTAGAATACATCAAATCATTTTTGTACAAGGTTAAGAGCCAGGGTTACACATTAGGAAGTCCCTGGACTGATGCCCCTTCAGAATTTATTATAATTGCAGTTTCAGATACAATTGGGTCATTTTTTAGATTGTTTTGACTGCTGGAGTAATTTTTCAATATATATCTTTTGCCCACAAACAGCCAGTGGATGAGTAGTCTAAATGCCAGAATGGCCATTCGAGGTAATAGCAGACACATACTGCATGCAACCGATCAGACAGATTAAAAAAAACGGGGCTCCTCTATCTGCGATTTTCCTCAAAACTCTGTTTCTGTTCCTGTCTCTGTACATTGATGGGGTAATACAACTTAAGATCACCACATTTTTTTGCTCAAATGGACACTCTTTCACCTCAATGCATGGTATTCATTTGTGTTTATTCTCCTTTTTTATTCTCCTTTGTCGATTGTCCATTTAGTTTTCCACACATAGTGAACTTGTGTATTAATTTCCCTTAATCCTTTGGGAATACAACTGTGATTTGATTTTGGATTTCATTTCACTGAAGCCTAAAGGCATGCCATAGTCTGTTTATCAGTCCCAATCCAAAAACTGCAGACCAACACAACATTATAGCAGATGTGCCTTGATCGGACATTATCATCCTAGCTGATTTATGAGGTCTCCTTTAAAGATAGCATACACCTCCCTGTGGATCGAGCCCAAACATTAGGCAGTCTACCAGGTACCAAGCGAGGTGTTAAGACCAAATGTATCTACTTTCAACATTAAATGTATTTCTTTCATCAATATTACTTATTACTGACATTCAAAAAGTCAATGTTTCAGGGTTTACTTAAACCAATTCCACACATTTTATTTACTCATAAAAATGAGCGAAAAGAATGGTAAGATATATCTAAGACACACACACACACACACACACACACACACACACACACACACACACACACACACACACACACACACACACACACACACACACACACACACACACACACACACACACACACACACACACACACACACACACACACACACACACACACACACACACACACACATGGAATATGTGCAAAATCAGTGTGTATATGTGTCTGCAATAAAACATTTGTATACTTGAACATCTTGTGTACTCATGCACACACCTCACAAGCATTCGCACAAATAACCTGCCCACAGCCAAGGTCAGGCGACTGCAATATAGATGAGCATATTTGATCAAACCAGGGAAGGTTATGCAAATAGGGTTCCTGCAATTAAACCAAATTCATGCATAATAGATAAAGGCTCTGCACTGGTCTGTGCAACTTTGTGCGCATGTATGAATGTCTGCCTGCTTTTTATATCTTTGGGCCAAAAAGGGGTGTGACCAGTTCCTCCAAGTGTGGTATTGACATGTTGGATACAGCATTTGCAAAACGGTCCTAAACAACAAGGAGAATACAATACAACAGCTGTTCATTTTGTTGTTTAATACTGCAGAATTCTTTACTTTAGCAGAACATGTTCATGCCCTACACCACAATTTATTCTCTGAAAATAAACCTTAACCCCTCTTTAGATTTCTATTTAAAGCTATGTGGCATATCTTTCTACTGCAAAATAGACTCCAAGTCAAACAGATGGGATGGATTAAAGATGCTGGTTCCAACAGTCTATTCATGAATGGCTATTGTTTAATTTGCATTTCATTTTAAAATATTCAAACATTCTACCTTGGGTGAGTGGTCACAGCAGGCCAAAAGCTGTGCTTAAACAGTGGGTTTACCACTCTGAATAAAGTCAATAGGTCAAAAGTACCTTTCTAGCATTTTTGAGTTTTTGTCTTGTGAACAGACCACACCAATAAAGTATAGATGCCTAATGGCTGTAGCTCAATGGGTTGAGCGGGTAGTCCTTTACCACAAGGTTGGCAGTTTGATTCCAAGCTCTTATTGTCCACGTGTCGAAGTGTCCTTGAGCAAGCTGAACCACAACTTCCTCCCCAGGTGCTTTAAAGCAGCCCATTTCTCCTAATGCTATGATAGGAAAAAACCACGAGTGTACTCTGTTTGAAGATTATGCGCATCCATTTAGTGAAGTGAGTTTGCGTTATGGTGTTTCTGATACACCAACAGCCGAGTTGGTGGTAATGTTGTAAGATGTTGTAATTTGTGGAAAATAAATAAAGATAATACAGTAATTTTAGAGAATATAGATCAGATTACAGATATAAAATACAATTCACAACATACTATACGACAACAATTGATTTCCAGTGGGTATAAAACATGTTTAGGCCATTAAATTCTAGACAGACTGTTAACCGTATCTGTCTGGCTGGGACACTTGCTTAAAGACCTCACCATTCCCTGACTGCCTGTCTATCTCACTGTAATTATGCTTATCCTCTTTTGGGGTGACCCCCACTCTCCCAGCCCCATTTGCCCCTTAAATCTTTATGGATCCTGAGGCGGTTGTCATGGAAACAAGAAGTACGCCAGGCACATGGTCCCCCCTTTGAATGCAATTAATATGCAGCCTGATTCATCCCTCTTTCTTAGGAGGGGTGCAGGGAGGGGTTGAGGAGGGGGGTAGTAATTGGGGTAAGAAAAGAGGGAGGGATAGGGGAAATTAAATTAGACAATTTTAAAATGCATTTGAAATTAAGGTTGTGAGGATGGGAGGCGGTGTGAAGATGGTTCGCGGATGGGTGGATGGATGGACTGATGGGTGGGGATAAAAGAGGATAAGGTAGTGGAATGAGATGATTTAAAATCAATCTTTTGCTCCCCGCGAAAATGTTTGTCCCCTTTCATCTTGGAACTGTGACAATTGTGACAGTGTAAGGATGGGTGGGTCGGTGGACGGGTGTAAGGATGGTGAAAAGACAGACAGAAAAGAGGAATTATGTGTCATCAACCATCTGTATAGCTTCTACATATGTGACTTCATATACATGGGTTAAAATTTAAAAGGTGTAGCCACAGAAATAACTGCACACATGCAAAATTAAAGAGGATGTCAGTCATTTTTTCAAGAAGACAAAGAGATAAAATGAGAGAATGCTCTTAGCTATGCTGAGGTTGAAAATCATCTAGGTTATATGTGGAAATGAAACCTTGACATTATTTTTGTATATACAGTATGTCAATATTTCAATTTTCTGTGCATCTATGTCTTTCCATCTTGTATATCCATCAACTATAACAGCACACATTATCCTCCCTCATTAGACATGCAAGAGTCCTTCAGCTGCAGCAGAGGGCTTGATCTTACAAGGGGGCCACGACACAGAGAGCAGATAGAGAGGAATAAGCAGTGGAAGGAGAAAAAGGGGACATAAGGAGAGAATGAGTGAAAGGGGGAGATAGGAGGGAGGGGGTAGAAGAAAAGATGAAGAGAGAGAGAGAGAGAGAGACAGAGAGAGAGAGAAAGAGAGAGAGAGAGAGAGAGAGAGAAGTGGGTGCGAGAGACAGGTGACAGCCACACAGAAGCAGTCGGGTGGAAAGAGCCAAACGCTGGAGCCAATTAATTCCCTCCACATGTTTTGAGACAAAAGCCTGTGCACTTGACCCTCCTGTGAGCTGAGGGTAGAGAGGGAAAGGGGGGTTGGGGAGTGGAGGGGGTTGAGGGGGTGACAAACTGAAGAAGGAGTAAGAGGATCAAGGGGCTAGAAGAGAATGATAGAAGAGGGGGACAAACAAATGGAGGGGGGAATAAAAAAGAGGCAGTGTTTGGGGGACAGTAGTTGAGGGAGGGCGGGAAAGAGGCAAATATAAGCATGGATGAAGATAGAGATGCACAGGAAAAAAGTATAGGGAATAGGGTGAGAGAGAAGGAGAGGGAGAGATAAAGGGAGGAAATCAGATCCAACGTATGCCACGATTTCAGTAAGGTCTCTGTCCTAAGACGTTTTGCACTCCTTTTTAAACTTGTTGTAAAATGTGTAAGCTTGGTGCTCTATTTAGCACACTTCAGTCGAGGTGTCCCTCAACGGGAAGTCCTATTAAAATAGTGTGAGTGCATAACAGCTGCACATAGCAATGTGGCTCTGACAAGTTGAAAATGTGTTTATTGTACGCCAACTAAAACCTTGTGATTTGACAAGTTATATTCTGGTTTCTATACTCTGGGTAGCCCTCAGAGGCACTTCCAAGCCAAAACTCAGCTTGCCCTCTGACAGAGTATGTGGCCTCATGTGGGTGTTTTAAAAGGGAGTACACACTGAATACTACTCCCAATACCCTCCTCCAATCACAAGCACGCATTTGCCCACTGAAAATGTGCATCATCGTAGCCATCTCATCAGCACATGCCTACCCAAATACGTTCTGACCTCACAGTATAAAAGGCAGCACACACTACTGTCTGCCATTCTACACCTTATTCAGCAAGTTGTGTAGAGGTGACAGGGCCCCCTTGGTATAGAGCTCTGCCTGTGCTTATAGAGCAGGGGTTATTGTGTAGTAACCTTCAGTCTAACTCACACAGGCTCTACCCTCTACTGGCGGAGCCCGACGAAGCTGCCCTACTTCTTTATAACCTAATTTGCCACAGTGGCAAATTAAGGTGCCCCAGCCAGCCCAGGTAGAACCAACGTGAACTTGGAAGAGAGCAGATCCATGGCCTACACAACAGATTTAACTATGCCTCCCTCTCCCCTGCATTGGGTGGAAGGCAAAAAGCATTCAACTATTTAACCTTTGAAATGAAAGAGCTCCTGATGTTAGGGATATGGTTTGAGGGAAGTCCCTCTACGGTCACCACAAAGCAGCAAGCAACTGGGCTGCACCGACAGGACGGTTAGTTCACACACTTTTAGCTGAGGTCAGTGCAAGCAGCAAAGCTGTCTTGAATGACAACACCTTCACAGAGGAGCACTCCAGGGAATCTAAGGGACCCTTCACCAAGGCCACGAGCACCAATGGCAGGTCCCACTGTGCGGAGGAGGCAGGTATCACTGGGCATGATGGGCGAGTCTCAAAAACCCTTGTGGCTGGAAGAAATATATCTTATTTTATTTTATTTAACCTTTAATTATCCAGGATAATCCAGTTGAGAATGTAAATCTCTTTAATAAAGGGGTTCTTGGTCAAGATTGCTGCTGTGTACAATTTAACAGAGGCATGAGACAGTCCTCTATCCACCAAACACTGCCCAAAGGAAAGCATAGACCTAACTGCACAGGACAGGGGATCTAGCCTCCATTCCCAGCACTATTGAAACCCTGACCACTTTGCATTGTAACAGTTAATGCTTATTATTATTTAATTTTTTTGTAATTTTTATTTTTTCCTTCTCTTTGTCGCACGGAAAGCCAGAGGAGAGGAAAAAGACACACTATCAAAAATGATTGGAAGAGAAAATCCTATCATTTGATTGTCTGATAGACCCCCCCACCTCCACATGCTCAACACCCCATGTTAGGAACATCTCTCCGGGACAATAGACTGAAACAAGTACTCTAGCAAGGGAGGCAATCTGGTGCTAGAGATGTCATTAGAGGGGACCTAAGAGCAAACGATTGAGCAGAGAGTGCTTCCCTGGAGAGCTGGTGTAGAGTCTGTTCTTTCAGTGAGATTTTACAGCATTATTAATTTTTTTTATCTCACTTGCTTCCATCACATACGTGATGTGTTCACAGATTTAAGAAATGCATTTTAGCTGTATTAATTCACAATGTAAGATATTTTTGAAAACTGAGGCCCTATTGCTGTAGAGAAAATATTTTTTCTGCACTTCTGTTACACTTAAAGTTCTGTTAATCAAACATGCAGAAAAAAGTCTGCATATATACTATAACTGAGTGTTACTTTTTTTCTTTTAAAAACAAATTATTTACACAGAACATCAAAACAAACAAAAGTAAAAAATATAAATTTGATACAAAACAATATCTTTTGGTTAATAAATAATACAATCTAATGCAGTGAATGAGTTCAAAAATACAATTAATGCTGCATTCCCATTGAATCAGGCAGAGAGTGTGAACACAGCATAATTCTCGAGGGTACTGCAACAGAGTAGGTTACTGGATTGTAAGGGAGTACTTGATCCTTGCTTAAAGATAATATAGATGGTGTCTGCCCTGAAGTCTAACCACAGGAGAATTTCATCCATTATATGTCACACCAGCGCAAAAAACAATAAGACTGCTAACACAGCAGCAAAGCCGAGCAATAGTCAGTTTATTTTGTGCCTGTTTGGCCCCAAAGAAATTTGTTTTTCACGAGAAAGACCCTAATACCACAGGAACAACACTATGCTACTCACCAACGTTAGGATAGTGGCCACCGTTGGCATTGAAGGTCTCATGATGTGCTTGAGTTTAGAATGACATAGTTTCCATTAAGCAACCATTACAAAAGAAAATTGTTAAATGAAGAAAAAAAAACAGATCATTGCACATATTCAGTAAGTATAATCAGATTTGGAGTTGTCCTGTCTACTTAAATAAAAAAAGATATATATTTAAACTAATTTGTGTGCGAGATTTCGTCCGGCTCAGTCAGACTGACTGAAGATGATGTCTGGAAAAATGGCAAGCAACACTTGAAAAAAATGGGGTGATATTTTGGAACAGGGAATCCAGTTGCCTTAATACTGTACTGTACATCTATTGTTAATCCTGATTTCAGCTCACTTATAAATTTGAAAGTTTATCACCGTATTTCCCTTCACCAAATTAACAATCAATCTGCCTACATCATGTTGATTACACAGTTAAGATTCAATACTTTTTTAAAGCTTTTTGTATCTTTTCCTAACTTGCTATACAGTCCTATCAAATAAAATCACGGTAGTCTACCTTAATAATCATACTTTTCCTTAACTGAAGTTTAAAATCCATGTCCGAATCCGTGCATCACCATCAATTTCCAACGCCACATGATAATTCCTGTCAAATTATGTCTCCAAATTATTGCTGAGCTTTTGACCAGGGTCCACATGGTGTGTGCATTAACCATAACACACAACATTTTATTACTGTCCCCTCTTCTAACAAGAGGTTAAGTACTCTGGAGTGTGTCCCTTATGGCAGACTGTCAGGCAGTCTGCGGCCAGAATAATGTCTGGCTGATTTGACTGCCCTCTAAGAAGGTACTATGTCAATGTGTCACCAGAAAAATGAGGTTCTTATTATTACAGTATGTAGCTGTGCAAACGCTCACAATGTGAACATGAATCACATAAAATACATCTGCAGGTTAACACAACATTAAAGACAGAGCAGACAAAAAGATCAGTTTATAGAAACTAGTACTTGTATTAAGCACACACACGGTAAGGGCAAGTCAGGTCGGCAGACTATGGCATGATTAGAAAAGCAGGCCTGACCTACTTAGAGTTCCCTTTCTGTAGTGAGAATGTGACACCACACACACACACACACACACACACACACACACACACACACACACACACACACACACACACACACACACACACACACACACACACACACACACACACACTAAAGAATGTTATGCAATGAAGAGCGGTATGAACAGAAAATAAGAAAGAGGTTAAAAAAGAGAACTGTACAGAAGGATTGAATAAAGAGGGAACAAGAGGGAGAGAAGAGTGTTGAGAGACACTGATGGGACAGAGGAGAAGGTCACACAGGGTGTTGAGGTGACAGGATAGGCAGCAGTTGGCAAGAGGGGAAGGGAGTTGGGGATGAGTATGCAAAAGAGTAGCTAAATGGAAAATCAAGAGAAAAAAATGAGGGACATGTTGACAGAAGAAAAACAATGGAGAAGAACTTGGACATAGTGGACCTGGAGAGAGTGAAAAGAAAGCTGAAAAGCTAGGGAGGAAGTGCAGAGCGGTAGATGTATAAAAAATGGAGATAAGGGAAGGGTAGAATGTAAGAAAAGTGAGACAGATATATATTAGTTCATTATATATGCAACATAAATATGATGCATTGTTATTTATTATTTTATCGAAGAACATGCATATCCAGGAGAATTGAAAGCTCCACCTTGAACTGATATTAAAGTTAATTTAAGTAATGTTACCGTGTGCTGATAATGCTTCTCTGTCAATATTCACTTGTTCACTAAGTAAAAGTGAATGATTAAATTTAGGCCCTTTGACTATAATTATTTATAGTTTCACAACTAAAGAAGCTATAAATGGTATTCAGAGTGTATGTATTGATTCAGAGTCAGACACACACACAGTTTTCTGCTTGCAGAGATGTCTTTCTTGGATATAACAACTTGCTGTGTAAACCTTTCTCCAACACATCAAGCCTTCATTGGGGCCAAATAAATCATCCCGTCAACAGGGGGTAAAAGAGATGGTCTAACAGCCCCAAATCCACTCAGCCTCCGCGTCTTATAAAGTCTAAAGTTTGGGTCAGTCTTCAAGAACAAAAGTGAGAGTAAATGTGTGCTATATCATGTTTATGGAAGATTGTGAATTGCAAATGTACCAAGAGTTGTTTCTGTCACTCTTTTCATTCCCAACATGAACAAAAAACTTAAATTCCAAATACTCTCTTCATCCAACTGCAGCACTTTAGAGGGGCCTTCCACAAGCGAGCTGTTGCTGAAATAGACACAAAGCCGCCTGAGTCTCTAATTGCATTATATGCATTAGGTTTTTGCATTTTAATGAAGAACATTGGATCATTTTTGTTGAGTGGTGTTCTAGGAATCAATACATTACAATAACATAATTATCTGCAAAGAAACTGGCTTAACATTGCCAATACTGATCAATTAAAAAAGGCCTTGATCAGCATGTGAGATATCCTTTCTCAATATCCAATAGGGCTATGGTCCCTGAGGGCTATGGTCCCTTCAAAATAAATGTAATAAACATTTAGATATTCTAGTCTAATGTAACCTGCAGTCAAAACCTAATCAAGAGAGGTATTCCGTCATTGTGAAATTTAACTTCACCTGCACAAGAACAACTTTCACAACGCCTTGTCTTGCATGCCTTTCTCAAGGACTAACTGTAAGTTTACTATCTTAAAAAGTTGACTTGTTCCAGACATGTGGTATACAGCAAATCCTGGCACCACCATTAACATATAAGGCATCTCAAAAATTACAATCATTGCAGCTTGCAAGCACAATGTCCACCACGGACATTAAGTCAATACAAACCAATTACGTAATTACAGCCATCCTTAGTTACCAGTTAAGGATTTAGACTGGCTCTTCTGTCTCTGATTCCATTTTATTGATGCTGCCTCTCCTTTCCAGAGTCAGTCCCGTCCTATAATGCTTTTGCAGTTGGGCAAGAAGGAGTTACCAACATAACAGAGCATGACAGAGTAGGTTAAATCAACTACATAAAATGAAAACATAAATTCAATTTAAGAGCTGACTTTTCACTTTCTATAAAGCATGATCAATTTGGATACAGGGATGTGTGCGAAGGACAGCAATTAGTTTCAGCAGTGTTCTAAAATAACTCAGCTCTTGCATTCTCTTGCTTCATGGAATCTCTTATATTTGAGCACTTTGAAAAAAAAAAAGGTAGTTTGAAGGTAAAACCGTCTTTTTTCCCCAAGTCCCTTTTAAACTGATCGACTGAGTTATGTCCCATGTGTTTTGTAACATGTTGGTTTTTTAAATTTTTGTCACTTGTCTCCTGATTTGATCCACTAAGTGGGGATGAGGCCACAGGGCAAATCTCCCCTTTAACCATTAGTGCTTCATGTTCCAACTAGCATTTAATCACTCCATGGAAGACTGGACATCAACAAAATACATATTGGTTCTGTACTGTACATGTGTCCGTGGCTGTGGCTGTCCATGATGGTTAATTGCTGTCTTGGATGTTTGAATTTATATGTTTTATCTATTTTTCAAGTTGATGACATGCATGTTTGTACGTTGGTATTGTATTCATGAAGTTGCTTCAAGTATGTGTGTTTGTGCTCCATTGCTCATACTTGTGGCTGCCAGTTGATTTGTGCTTGCTGTACAATATATCTGCATGGTCTTATGCATGGTCATTTTGTCCATTAAGTGATTAAACTAGTATCTAAAAAAACTAGAGCCAAACACATGTTGGTCAAGAGAAGGTTAGTGAGAGAGGGGGAAAGGCAAGAAGCATGCTCTCTGAAGGGTTGCTGCTTTATCAGTCAGACACTTCACATGTAGGTCCGAAATGCGTATGCTTAAAAGCACTTACACAATCCATGCTCACATAAAGTTGTAAACATACAAAAAGAGAATTGTGTTCACTATAGCACACACAAGCACCGAAATGCATTTTCATGAAACACAAAAGAAACATATGAGAGGGCGTCTCTCATAGAAACATGCACTCATACACACACATCCACAAAGCCATCACAGCAAGGTCAAGACTGACAGCAGGCAGATGAAGAGCCACCTAGGAGACATGTCTCTTGTGTTTATTCTGTGCCTCCCCTTTGTGAGCTCTACACTCAAAGAGTCTATTGCTAGGGAATAAACGATGAAGTCATCGTTGCTCTCAATGTCAGGTGGAAGAGAAATTAGTGTTTTAAATGTTAAGGTAGAGTAGAAAAGTAGAACATAATTGTGTAAAGTTACAATTAATCAAATGATTAGTGGAGAATTAATCATGTTGGGTGTCTTTGGGGGATACTGTCTCATCAAAGTGCCATGAACCAGCTTGAAGACTTGAGTAACGCAATTATTAAGACATATAATCACATCTAATGGAATGCTGAAAGAATAGAAAATGGAGAATGTTTCACACAACACACTGCACACTAGACTACAGCAATCCATATTCATTTTGAATCAGAGAACACAATTGAAAAGAGAAAACAGATAAATAATCCTTGACCGCAACATAAAACCTTAAACCAACTATCACCCACACCCAATGTACACAATGCCCGAACAAACTAGGAATAGAAATGGATGCTTTACATCATTCAAGCTTAGAGGAGGGATTGGAGATTCTGTGTGAGTTCGATATTGTTGATTCTGCTCCATGGAGCAGGCCTATCACCTCTGAAAACACTGGAGACCCACTGGTTCAGTGGAGATTATAAATATGCATGGAAATCAATACATATTTGGCAGTGGGGGAGAGAAAAAGTGAGAAAAACACAGGAAGAGAGCAGAGGCCCTGGAATGTTCATCTTCATTTATTACAGTCATTTATTCTCTTTCGCTCTCTACCCTCTGCTGCACATGTGTGCATACTCACTTCCCTACCTATGCACGCACACACACACATGCACACACACATAGACTCAGGCCAGGCACACATATTCATCCTCAGCAGGTGAGAGGGGTAGAGAGAATATGTCCAGATCAGCAAATTATCCATTCTTTTCTCTTCGAGCGTTCCTGTGGGGCTGTGCAGTGTGGCTGATGACTAGCCAGACTGTATATTTCTCAATTCAGGTCCATAAGGGAGGCCAGGGAGAAGTCTGAGACACAGTTTAATTTATTCATTGACATTCAACACAATTCAGATAATTTATTAAATTAGGAAAAATACAAACTAAAGATGTGTGATTTAAAAATGATTCAACAATATTTAATGGGAATGTGTTCCATGCAGTATGTCATTTACACATTTGACAATTTTTGAATGAAAGTTTTTTCTTCAAAACAATGAAATCAAATATCTGATTATATGCTATGGAAACAACTACTACCTGAACAGTGCTCACACACACACATACAAAAATGACAGCTATTTTTGACCTGACCTCAATGGTAGCAACATCTGTATGAACTAACCCATATTCAGGAAGGAGGAAGTCATTGTACAATAGTATACGTTTACAAATCAAACAAATGCTTGAGGGACTAAAGTAATTACAAAATGTTTTACATAATTAGAATACCTGTAAGCATTTACAACTTGTTCCCAAATAGATTTTCTGGTGATAATATGAAATATCTATTTATCAAAACTTATTAGGATTTTTTTAATTTGGGCTTATCACAGTAGTTGGCAACAAATGGATTGCCATCTCTAGGTCTGAGATTGTTAAGTATACCTACTAACTGGTTCCGTTTTGAATGTGTAAAATGATACTTTAATTCTATGGAAAAGCATTTTATGTACTTTACTTTTTTCATCACAACCTATGAGCACAATTTGAGATGTGTGGGTCTACATGAGTACACTGCTGTAAGTGCACAGTACTGTAAGTCTGCAGAGTGTACACAGCAGACACAATGAGCTGTCTCAGTACTGCTTGTAACAAGTCCCGTCTAAAGGTAGGCTTTAACTTGAGCTATTGCAGCAGTAGTCTTGGCCCAAAAGGATACATCTTAGCTTTTTATTCTTTTTTTTATGACTAATAATAATAATGCCCCTACTAGTCTTGCTTCAGCACCTCTCTACCAATCATTCTGTGTGCAATTTGCTGTATTTCCGTTCATCAATTGCCTCAATGCAAACTCAAAGTGTGCCCAAATGACCTCTATGCAACATTAACATTTGACAACAGACAGTATAAATGCACATCTGCGATATTACAACTTATCTTTGTTTAGTAATTGGTGACACTGGGTGGTTGTATTATAGCCCAAGGGGTCATTTGATACTGTAATGATAGCAGGTTGTCATGGAAGCTGGATCATTGTCACTCCTGACTATCAATAATTTCTTAATGGTCTGGAAAACAGTCCCTTCTTTCATGATGGGGTAAATGGAACTTCAGTTTGTACCTGGTAGATTGGATGTTGAATATATTTTTTAAGTATAAATTATATTGTGGTTAATACTTACTTACTACTTCCCTTACTACACTATATAAAAACTACCACTAGATAACATGGGAAACTACTGCCTCTGTTAATGGCAATGGCTGTAATGACTTCTTGTCATTATGGGAGATAAATGCGTCCCCCGATTATGCTTCTTTATATTCTGAACCCTGCTCTGTAATGGACATTAATTTATAGTCAACCCAACACAATGGCCTTTGTGATAATAACATAAGCATTGTGGTATCTATGTATATGTATCTGATTATTTAGTGTGCTTTATAGGCTCACTTGGGTGTATTCCACTGTCTAATGAACTATTCACTTTCTCCCACTCTGTCTCTCCTTTCCCATTTTATGTATTTCCATTTGTTTATTTCTTCTGCTGCTTCTTAGCTTTTTTTCCTTCCTCTCACTTCTGTTTTTTCCCCTCTAAAATGTCTCTCTCCCATCCTCTTACCCCGTTTTTAATTTCTCTCTCCCAATAACCACCTCACGCTCTTTCCATTTCTTGCTTCTTAATAAACTCTAATGCATGCAAGCCATTGGCTTTTAATGTGTACTCCATATAGACCAAACAGGTGCATCATTAATCTAAGCATTTTGCAGTTCTAGCTATGTGTAATGGTTACTGGATAACACATTGTTTCCTGTGTGAGCCAGGGCATCCATATTATCTACCGTCACTTGTTAATAAATTACACCTGGGGATGTGGCATTTTGTCTCTGTGTGCCAAAGCATTGTGTTGCTGGACTTCCCTGGTGGATGAATGAATATAATACAAGTGTGTTCTAATTACCCCTGCTTCTCTCTAGCTAACACCCACACATACATTCGATCCGTCTCTCTCAAGTTTTCACCTGGTAACTCATGCATAATAGACTTGATAAAATGACCGTAAGAGTATAGAAAAGTGTGCACTGTTCCTAGATGATTATATTGTAGAGCAACCTGGCAGATTTAAAAATGTTAGACTAGACAAGCTTCTTACACAATATTTTATGTGTCGATGTTGCAGAATGCATTCATTCGTACTGTTGATCATGAAAATAATTAGATTCATAGTATATTATTTACAGTATGCCAAAGGACAAAACTTAAACACTGAATCTTTAGAAAGAAAATATTCAACATTTTGGGAATTGCATAATCAATACTGTTATCTATCTAGCAGGTCACAAGTGATGATCGAGGGTGTATCAGTCTATATATTGTCTTTCAGGAACAAAATATATAGAGTATCAGTCTCTGCGATCATATCAGGGTTGGTTTATGATAACTGGTTGGATTCAGGTCTTGGATATATTTTTTGTCTAAGCTACAGTATTTATAAACATAAGTTAACTGCAATTGACACACATTTGACACAAAGAAAAGCTTTGGAGTTCTTAGAGGACACTTTTGAGATGGGCTAGCTATTCAACCCTGCTTCCAGTCTTTGCTCTAAGCCAGGCTAAACATGTCTCGGAGCAGTCCCTCAATTAAACACACAAAGCTAAAATTAATATTGATCTCATCTAATTCTCAGGAGGACAGCAAATTTACTTCCCTAAATAAGAATTCTTCTAAAAGACACTGAGAAGGGCATTGTTTTAAAACCTGCAGTGCTTACTGTGATCTAAGCAGATTGGGTAATAGGCTCTTTAGCCTTGCACTATTTACGGCACTTTATTTGTCCCAGGGCGCATCACAGAAACATTCTCATTAGCCATGTCATCTAACTACATCACTCACTAGAAATAAATAAAAATGTATAAAACACCATCTGGAAGAATTTGGTTCTCAAAGTGACCCTGATCAAATTCCTTTTGAACCTCTGCCTGTCAATTTGTGTCTTTATGTCTTTGGAAAATAATTCACCTGTCTACCAGTGCTTAAACAGTTAGCCATTGACATGAAAAGTTTTTGTCTTTACAGGCAAATGGCAACTTGTGCTTTTATTCATGTAGGGTTTGGTGAAATATAGGGTTACAGCTATATGGTAAACCCAACATGGGGTTACTGCTTATAAATCTCTGAAAAATGCACAGTTAGACGTCTGGAGAACACACAAACCCACACAAACTTACTTTCACACTTAAATGATCACAAACACCATTTCACGTGAGAACTTATTCATACTTTCATAGATAGATGCAGACATATACACACACCTGGACAGAGACAAATTAGTAGTCCTCAGCTACTGACAGAAAAGAAAGAAAGAAAATACACAAAGGTTTTCAAGGTATAATATGCAGCTCTCACGGTTCAGCAAAAAGGCGACAGGTGATGGACCCAAATGCTGATAGACTTAAGGAGCAGAAGGATGATACACTGTGATTTAACAAATGTATAAAACTAAATTTACTTGTGAGGTGAGTACAAAAGTAGTAACTATGAATCCGACAGGAAAAAATGGCACGAAACAGGAACATGGAATATCCAAAGGAAGACAGCAAGAACAAAGCAGAGACATAGCAGACATAGCAGACAAACCACCAATCAGCTGACAAAAGACAGGACAATAAATACACAAGAAACTAATCAGACAACAATACACAGGTGGGCAGACACGAGGGCAGGCTGAAAGCTAATTGGTGGAAGAAACACAAGGGAACAGAGCAAGGCTGACAAGACTAACACAACACAGGTGGATTCAATCAGGGGCAGGGCCTACAATTACAATGGCGGGAAAACATACAAATGCAGGAAGTGAAGTGAACACAGGACTCTTCACTGTAAAAAAGGATAACAAATTAAACTAAAACCAAGATCGTGACAGCAGCACTTTCCTAAATAACAAAGTATGGACTGATACAAAAATAATTCCTCGAGATCATCACTTATATGCAACGTGCGATTGCAAGAAGTCTATGGCCGTGTCTTTACTAAGACCCTGACTTGTGTATTTCAACTCTTGTTCTCATTTAGTTGCGTTCGGGACTTTTGTGGGCATCGGCAAATAGCCTTTGGGCCCCACGTTAGTCGATAACCCACAGCCTATTAGCAGTGTGTGCAGCCCGTTCTTATTCCCAAGTTGTCAAGTACCACCACTTTGTCACAGGCCTCAGCGTCTAATATCATGCACCCAGTAGCATCTGTATTAAGGCTCGGAATCAGTACTCATAACCCAGGACCAAGTAGTATCGGAACTTCTCCAGTCAAGCGATACCTGCAATCAATCGTTTCTGTGACCAGATCTAAAAAAATATATATATTTGTATGGTTTTGCTCGCAGCCAATCACCGTAAGCATTTTATGATTTAATGCAACGTGTGATTGGCCCACTAACGCAGCAGCTACAACCTATTCAGAATTGCCTGCCTGCACACGGCTGCACGTCTGAGCCGGCCATTAGCAACTAACGGTTTTCACAGCACGAATATCACTAATAATGGCAATAATGCTGACAGAGCCAATAGTTTTAACCTGTCACCCGCCACTGTGGGTTGGGTGATGGCGTTATCAGCGGTAACTGCTGTATGATCGCTGTGCAGTAAGGTTGTAATTGGCTACCCATTGAGACACACCCATAGCTTCCATTCACATGTTGAGTAACAAATGAAATGCCAGATATCTTGGTGCATTGCCATTGTTTTCAATATCACAGAAGATAACTCACTCCTACTCAAGCATTATTTAAAGGCTTAAACCAACATTTACACATACAATGCAGTCAAATTATGAAATAGGCCTTTCCTGTGTTTTGTTGTTTCCACGTTTTGTTCAATCAACAGTGTAAACAAAAGCATCGCTAATTTTTTGCTTGACAAATTACTTAAACAATTAGCTATTCATCAAAAGTGCATGTTCATTTTCTGTCCATCAGGCACCAGCTAACTGATTAATGAACTAATTGCTTCAGCAGTAAAAGAGAGACCTGACATTGATCCACATGAAGTCAGAACAAATGAAGAAAGATGCCATCTTATCTCTCTATACATGGCATGTACATTCTCAAGTCAACTGCAAGACTCTATACTATTTTATGATTATTTTATCTCACAAATCCCACTATTCTCTGTTCTCCCTTTCCAGTGTACACAAACACACACACACACACACACACACACACACACACACACACACACACACACACACACACACACACACACACACACACACACACACACACACACACACACACACACACAGACGCACACATGCACACCAAAATGATACAATTTATTGTACTCGGGCCAAGTCCAGGGATAGCCTGAGGATGGGGAACAGTTGGCTGCCACATTTGGCTGGTTCCACACTGTTAGTCAGATATGGGCTGAAGTGTACAGGGGGAATAGTCTTTTAAATGATACCTACCCCACTTTCTGTGTGCTCAAATGTTTGTGCACTGTATGCGAAAGAGATACACACATACTGTACACTAATATGTTTATGCATATGTGTATGTAAAGGATTGTGTGTGTGCATGTGTATGTGTGTGCGCGCGTGTGTCTGTGTGTGCATTTGCTTCTGTCATTATTTGACGAGTTTTTCCCTGGACATAAGCAAGATGTCCCGACCAACTGGGCCATTACGCCTGCTAGTGAAAATGTGTGTGTGTACTCATGCAGGCTTAATTTCCTGACTCTCACAGCCTCTCATTCACAACATCTCTTTTTTCTAATACATCTGTTAGGCATTCAAAAGAAAATGAAAATGTGTCTTAATGTTTACTGCTTTTCAACTACCACTACCATTAGTGAAATCTCTAATGTGTTGTTAAGACATTCTTTGGCCCACAGCATGCTCACATCGCCACGTTATTACCTTGCCACATTCGAATATTGTGTTTCTATACACAGCCTTCTTTTGTATTTGTGCAGACAACAGTTTTTTCTTTTTCTTTTATTGCCTGTTTTTTGAACTTCTCACCCCTATCCATCCTTGGTCACTGTCACATGCACATTCAAAATACAACAAAATGATTTCTTCCTTTATAACATAAATAAACCATACATTTTATATCTTGTTTAGTATCTCTCCAAACACTACATGCTTATTGATTTTTCTATTCTCATTTTACACCTTAGAAGTATATTGAGTTCTCATCTTGGCTTCATTACAGACTTTGTATTTCCTTATACATTTTAGTACTTTTAGTACACGCTATGATCCGTAGGCAGCAACCAGAGGATTGTCTAATGGTTGAGACAAGCCTCGGATTATATCTGCCAACAGTAAATAATGCCAATAATATATTTACATATATGTTTGTGCATATATGTTTGCGCATATATATATATATATATATATATATATATATATATATATATAGAGAGAGAGAGAGAGAGAGAGAGAGAGAATATATGTAGTTTTAGGAGGATTTTAAAGTTTTATCTATATATAAAAATACAAAAATACATAACATATCCTTAAAAATAAAAAATCGTTAGCAAGTGAAATGTGCAAGACATGTGACCAATTTCTCTGAGACATATCTCCAGTCTCTTTTTTTAGGCTTTGTTAAGTTCTTTATTGTGCAAAACCAATACTGTATGAGGAAGGAGCTTAATTGTCCCATTTAAAAAACTTGACCTTGCTGGAATCTAATTAATTAGTGTGGTATGAAGGTTAATTAGTAACAAAGGATGTCCATGCATCATAAAACCCCTTGCCTTAACCCACTGTGGCAGTCAAGCAGAAAAACAGTCATCAGTCATCCCCTCTGTGGGAAAAATAACTGAAGTGATACTCACACGTTTACATTCGAGTTCATTCCTGTCCAGTTCTTGTTCATTGACCCTTTCTGCCATGAAAAGCAAAAGGACCTACCAGGTGGGATACTGTATTTGAATAATCAATGAGTTAATGGGAAGTCTCATTGTATTTGATTTATTAGGTTTGTGATGCAGAAGGTGAAAGTTACCGCCAGTGTAGCTTCTGTACAGCTGCATAAAGCAACATACAGAAGATACTATTTAACAGGATTTTGTCATTTTTGCATCATTAGGAGAAACATCAAGTCATTTAGGCTAAAACTGCATTTATTTCAGAGAGAAATAGGGCCAGTACGACCCAAAACACAGATAATTTGCACATCTTACCTAATCGAAGGCAACACTTTAAAGGGAAAAATGTTTTGGGAAATATGCTCATTCACTTTCCTGACATGTCCTGAACAAGCTGTTGGTTGGCAGATTTTTTTCATTTGGACGGATCCCGTCTACCTGTTTCCCCCTGTTTTCAGTCTCTATGCTAAGCTAAACTAACCGGCTGCTGCCTCTAGCTACATATTGGCCGTACAAAAATGAGTGGTATCAATCTTCTCATGTAACTCTCGGAAGAAAGCAAATAAGCATATTTCTCAAAATGTCAAACAATTCTTTTTAAGTAATGCCTCAGAATAAAATACATTATTTTGTGTCAAACACGCACACAGAGAGAAAAGCCTGTAAGCAAGGTGGCTTTCCAGCAGCATCATACCATTCTAAGTCCTGATTGCTTTATAAGGGGCAGTAGAGCTAGCAGGACAATGCAAATTAGTTTGGGCTCTTTTAATTTTTCTAATAAAAAAAATAGCAAGCAGCGTTACATCATAAGCATTTCTTGTTATTTCTGAACATCATAATGTATAAATAAGCTTCTTAAATGAAAAGGTCATTATGACAATTTCATGGCTAGCTACCCATGGCTTTTATACCATAAGTGAATGTGTTGATACCACACAGATCTATTAATGAAACTGTAATTGAAATAACTGATTATGTGAAATCAATGTAATTTAAGTTTAAATACACGACTCCAATGGTATACAAAAAATATCACTGCTTTGTGAATTGTTTATGGGATGGGGAAATGCTCATACATACACCATAGTATTGTACAATACACTATTTTATATATTCATCTATTGCTTCTACAGCTCAATTTAGCATCTCAACATCTTTTTTTTCTAAATGAATAGTGAAACTATGTTTACAGATAATAATGTCCAACTCATTTTACTTGATTTGCAGGTAACATAGAGCAGATTAAAATCATGGATTACCTTTTCCTGCCAAAATGAAGTTTTTTTGGTATTATTTCTTTGTTGTATATTTGAACTTAAGTAAGGTTGATTCATCCTGTGTGAAAGTCACTCAATTATTTTGTAGCGGGCACACGCACACTGTTATTATGAAATAAATGGTTCTTGAAATATATATATATATATATATATATATATAAATTAGTCTTAGTTTTCCAAAACAATTAATTTCCATAACTCCAGTCTAGTTTTTCCCTTTTTTTCCCTTTTAACTCCAACGCCTTGTTATGTTCAGTTAGGACATAAAGGCAGCCATTTGTTTGCTCTCACATTCCGCGGGGAACCATCTTCAAAAGTCACTACCTCAAGCTTTTCATATGATTTTGAAATCAAATCCTTGGGAAATGCTCAAGTAGAGGTGACTCACAAACTGTTGAGGTGTGCAGTTTTCCATCTATGTTTGGAGTGGTAAGTGACAGGAAAGGTAGGGAAGAGGAAAGCAGAAGGGAAGGAGCCTTTTATTAATGTCACAGGTGTGGTTTTGCACGTCTGTCGCTGAGTCTGCATAGTAAGTCAATGAGTATGGCAATTCAGAGCAGGGAATATTCCAAGGCATGTGAATGGATTGCCTGTCCGTCACAGCATCTGTACTGCACAGTACATACTGGATCTCTGATTTGGGCCATTTCACATAAGACAAGGGATTTAGGTTGGTGTGACAAGGACAGTTTATCAAGGTGAACAACTGCTGGTGCTTTTTATGTACATTTTTCTCCCATACTTCTGCAACTGATTGATAGACTTCTAGCGATCGTTAACAATTGTGATTTAACAACAGCTGTTCTTGACTTCTTCTTGCCTCAAAGAACCAATACGACATAGCAGTTGTAACAACTTAACAGATCTGTCAGCTATAACATAGAGCATTGCAAGCAAATATTTTTTCTATACATATAACCTAGAATGATGTTATGAATTATTCAATATGTTTATGTTGGGACAAATGAGAAGATTACTACCACATTTCTAACGATGACACACACCCGCACTTTCATACTTCTTATTTTCCCTTATTTAAAAAAAAACTTGTTGATGCTGAATATTTGGCTTCCTCTTCTTTGTTCAATAGCAGCCAAGGTAGATTGGATTTAATCAAAACTTTTAGGCTACCAAATAAACTATCCATAGAAAAATATTAACATGCGGAAGAGATCATTTTTAAACTAGAGGGATTCCAGCCCATTCTGTCTCCTTTTCCCTTCAGACAAAGGGAAATAATACACATTTGCAACAAGATGAACAGATTGTCTATTCAATAGGAATTCTTATGACAAAAAAATATCACCTTTAAGAGGTTTTGCATATCATGCTGTTTCCTATTTTCTCTTTAAAACATGTAAGGGGAGGCAGAGAATAAACAGCTATAAACAACTTAAGCACCAGATTTACAGATGGACTAATTGACATTGAGCAATCATTCAAAGTTTCAAAACTCACATTACAGAATATTCTTTTTTTTTTTTTCCTCCATGGTGATTTTATTTTTTTAAGGGCACACCTCCACGCCACCCAATTATCATTTAGTTTATGATGAATACATAAAAAGGCAACTTTCTTGATAAATTGTGATGAGGAGCTATGACAAATGGATGAGTCAATTTAAAGTGAGCTATAACAACATTATCTTCCCACTGAGGCCAGGATTGAGTCATGGGGTGGTAAAACATAATCTCCCTTTTAGTAATTGAGTGAATTTTTTTAAAAACAACATGAAATTAAATAAAACTATGTACAATGTTCAGCAGAGTAAACAACTTCAACCTTAACAATGTTCAGAGCATTCTGAAAATTCAACAATGTAATACATTTTAGAAGAATGTTTGCCCTCATCCCTCCCTAAAATCCTCTACTAACTACAACTTGTAGTGGCAAAGCTTTACAAAAGTTATATTAAAAAGTCTCAACAGTATCCACATCAGCCAGTTTTTGACTTAACATGACTGCACATGTTACAGGAGCAACCTTTGTGGTGTCAGCAAATACATAAACATGTGTGCACAGTTATCTAAATTTGGGTTATTATCCCTGCTCAGCCAAGAAAATCATGTGATTAGGCGCGTGTGTGCATCCCTGAGTGACTATGTGCACCTCTGTGTCTGTCCATGGCTAATCTTGCAATCTGCAGCAGTAACTGCTTATATATTTAGTTTGGCAAGTTATGGTTGCAAGCTCAAGGACCTTTCTTGGTTGCTGTGACTCATACTTTTCCATACACCTTTTATTGCCTGTTTTTATAGTGCCACTGACGGCCTGCTGACTCCTCACTCATCACTCTTCAGCAGCACCAGCAGTGGCCTCTATTGATAACACAGCTAAGTGCATCTCGGAACCCTGCATCTGCTACTCTGCGCACACAATGGTGGGATAACAGTTTGCGCCGTGGTTGTCTAATAGCTAATGGAATGGACGGTGTGTTTGGTTAACAGCTAAGGAAAGTACCATACACTAACTGCTGCGTAGCTCTCGGTCGCTGCTCTGCGGCTCACTTTTATTGTTTTGGACGGTGTGTTTGGCTAACTACTTACAGCTAATGGAACTAACAGTAGACACACTGCTGTCATTGGTGTAGATGTCCCATCCCCCATCTACACCAATGGTGCTTACATGCCATTGGTGTAGATAAGGAATTTGCCAATTGCTGGTTGTGTTCATTCAATCACACAATACAGCAGTGGTCGTTGCGGCGGAGATCTGCACTGTAATAATACAGTGCCTTTTGTCTGCAGCCTTGTGTGAAATAGCAAGTGTACCTGTCCCTGTTCATATGTTAGTGTGTGTGTGTGTGTGAGAGAGAGTGAGCAAGCGAGATAGAGAGAGTATCTTGTATTTATAGGTGTAAAGCAGGTAAGCCAAGGAATTTCAAGTCTTGCATGTCAATGAGAAAAGGAACACTAATTCTTTCAGTTGATGGTCTTCAATTATGGTGTCCATAGCCCAGTATGGCACACTAGCCAGATTTATGTTCTCCTCTGCTATCAGAGAATGTGTGTATGTGTGTGTGGGAGAGAGAGAAAGAAAAAGATAAAGCAAGATAGAGAGCAGTGAACGGGGAAGAGGAGGGAGGGGAGGAGGCAGAGCGAGCAAGAGCAAGGAATTTAAAGAGTGTTATAGGAGTTTCCTGTCTTAAATCACAGACCTTGCCCCAGTGGATGTAGGCTGTGATTACTATGATGTAAGGTGTTGGCTGAATACATTTACATGTTCTCAATGACAAATTCACCTTGTTGGAGCTCAAGCCAACAAGTGTTAAGAGGCATTGTGAAAAACAGATGTAAATACTATTTGGACCAAAGATTTTTATTGCGTTCTATCCTGCTCAGATGATGGCTGTCAGCCTGTTAAGCATATCAGAAAAACTGCCATGTTTATATAATCCATAACGTATAAACCTTAGACATTTATATCAAAATATTCATCTCAGCGGCTTGATCTATATTCCTAAGGATTGGGAAACATGGCTACTTAGATGTTATAATCAACAATCCTTTTTAATTTTTGCAAACTTTGCATGCCATCAGCAAATCATTCTGAAACCACATGGGATCTTGAACCACTAATGGCATTTTGCTAATGGCATTTAGTTTTATTGATTTTTTATTTAAAAAAATAAAAATAAACCCATCATATATCAGTTTGACAATGAAATTGCAAATCTGCATTGACAAAATCCACACTTTTTCTACATGTGGATCATGAACATGGCTTATAGCAACTTTTGACAGCAGTTTGATAATATTAAAGTGTTATATTAAAACATTTCTTGCATCAAAAAGCTGTCTTTATGTCACCTTTTTCCTTCATTGACGCTGATAGCCTTGCACCTATGTGATGTGCGTAGTTACACCCCTACGACTCAAAGCTGGCATTGACTCATGTTCTTTGACATTTTTGCATTTTTTACAAGAGAACACTTTATTTATTTTTTATGTTGGAGGGTTACCCCCCAGAAATCTCCATGCATCAAATTTAGAACACATTGCTCAATGAAATCCTTTTCAGAAAAATTGGCAAATTTGCCTGTCTTCATTCACTTAAAATGTGTGTTCTCCGTGACCTTTAGTCACTTGTATTTCACAATGGCTAAATCAATAACCTTCCAACAATACATCACTTTTAAGTTTATACAGCCATGATTCAGTTTCCTTTTCAGTGTTTCATCACATCCATTAAGCTCACTATGGTGGATGTTACTATGGTAGAAAATAACAATCGTAAAAGCTGTCCTTTGGTGTCCTTAATTACTGGGGGATATTACAGCCTGTTTGTTGATATTGTAACCTACCTCCCTCATGACCTGTGAGACTTTTAACCCTTTTAAAGATGATTTATTGCAGATACACATTCTTTTTAATTATCCTTGCAGCAAGGTGTCCAACAGATTTGTAAAGCCATTACTGAAAATCAATACTCAGCTTTTAGGTGATGAATTAATTAATGAAGTGCGAAGTTTACCTCGAGCGAAGGCCCATTGATGAAGGGAGAAAGAGACACAGTGAAGGAGAGGGAGAAGGAGATGTGTTTGAGGTGACTCTTAATGATATCATATCAGTTGGTTTGGAGCATTTTAGCTATCTGTTAATTGCACTTAATTTGTATTTTGATTGAAATAATTTGAGGGTTAGTCTGGGAAACAAACATTTCTCCACCGGAGACGGGTGAGTAATTTCTCCCTCATGCCTTTGGCAGCCAATCTCCCTGACTGGCTAATGAATCATTATCGCAGGACCAATTCAACTGAAAGAATTTAGTCTTTGAAGCTCGACTGATTCTTTTTCCATCCTCTGTGTTCTTCATTTTGATCTATGTGCTTTGTTGGTTGGTTTCTCCACACCTCATAACCCCCAATCTTAACATTCCTTTGACAATCTTGGAATGAATCCCTCCTATTTTTGTTAACTCTTTAATCTGTGGCTTTAAATTAAAAACAATGCCATGCTACCGTATCTGAGCTCTAACAGATTTTCAACTTTGCAATTCATTCATGAAAAACCTGCTTAGCGGTTGTGAAGAAAACATGATAGTTAACACTGCTGCCTCTGTGTGTCTTATTATGATTATACATTGTGTCATTACTGTATAAAAATGTTTTTTTGTATGGGTGTACATGTTTGAGAAGGAGGGAGGTATATGGAAAAACAGGATGAGAGCCCATGGAATTCAGTGTGCAACTGTGAGACAGAGAAAAAAGCAAGTGAGATATGTTTGTGACCTGCAGCATGTTCAATATACAACTAGGCATATATTTTCTAACCTATGCAAACATTTTGCAAAATGTCTCATTCCATGCCATGTCTAAATTAAACAACTCTATGGGTGAAATGACTACTTTTTTCAGGGTGCACTACCTTGCAACTTATAGTCCCCATTATTCATGGCCCTACAGCAGAGGTCACGGCCATGGGGTTTACTTTTTTTTTTACCTCTCTAAATTGGAAGTCAAGAGAAAATGAATCAAGACACCCACACATGGAATGAGCTATAGATGTGACTTTGACTTGTCCTCAAACTGCAAAGTGAAAATAGTTTCATATATGTCATGTGGACTGTTGGAGATTGTGCTGGAGGTCTCAATGGGTGCTGATGTCAAAATACATTTTGTTTGAAATATAAGTAAGTTATGATTTTCTTTCTTTATCCTTGGTGATTGTCTTTTTCAGCCATATTGTTTTTTTTCTTCTTCTTGACAAAAAGATTTAATGTCATACATTTATTTTGAATGAAAACAACCATCCCTTGCATTAAAGTGATTTCCTTATTTAGACATTACATTATAGGCACAGCTTTGTAATATTGTGCATCAAAGTCAGAATGCCCCCTGGCTTCTGATCAGGTATAATAAAAAAAACACACCAAGCTAATCCATATTTGCATAGATAGTCTCAAACTACTTAACCAGACAAACCTTTAAGCAGTCTTTTAATTAGAGTAATCTGAATTTCTTCATTTTTACTTTTGACTGTAATACCAGCAAAATACTTGGAAGTAACAATTACAAAATCAAATGTAATGAGTTAGCAATTAAAAAAGAACTACATGTGAATATTCAACACAAAAGGATTCCACAAAACTATAAAGTTTATTAGCAGAAAAGAAGTGCCCTAGCCTTCAATTTGTCTTAAAATCTGATATTTCCAAAGTCCCCAGGAAAAAAAAAAGCTTTATAAAGGAATTATTCACCTCAAGCAATAAACTGACCAGCCAATCCAGAGTGAGTCTTCAATTTTCCACAACTGCCAAGAGCAAGTTATTTCTGATAACACAGATATCTGATAAATTGGTGATTTTAACAACCAGCAGTTGAATTAAGGTGATGGGTTGGAGCCTGGAACTGTTTGTCACCTTGTGAGTTCAAGGTCTGGCTTTTGAAATTGGAGACATTTCGCCATAAGATTGAAAAATCCTCTTTAGCTGATGTTCACTTTGTAAAGCGTGACCTTTTCATCTTCCAGGCAGACATATTATCTTATCACAGAGAAGGACAGAGTCATTCGGCTGACTCTCGGCTACATGTAAACACAACTGAAATATTATGGCTTTTATGAAAAAGTGCAGTTACATTTTAGTTTTATGACATTGAACATAAACTAGTCAAATGTGCATTTGCCTGATAAATATAACTTGAACAAAATGTCAGCAGGTTCTGCTCTCTTCAATTGTATGCATTAATTCCCCTATGATATTACATGACTAACAACATCTGTACTTTTGTTTGTACATTTATAACAAGTAAATTTAGACTTTTTACCTGTATTAATACATACACACATACCCATGCAAGCAAAACAAACATATACCTTCAGACATAGAGCTTCAGATGCAACATGCATTGGTCAAACCAAACTATCTAATATCAATTAGAATCCCATCCATTTTCCCTGCCCTCCATATTATGCATATTTGCCTGTTTCATAATTGTTTTTCTAATTACAGGCGAATGGTGGAGCCTGATAGGATTGTATGTCTTTCAGTAGCTCCATTGTCTGTCAGGCAAGATGGATTCCCCTTTGGGGTGAGCAAGTCCATATATTGTCTTCAGCATGAGGTAATGTAGCACTGATCCACCCAGGTACCCTCTAATATCAGCATGTTAATTTATGGGGCAATTAGACATTGAAACAAAGTATTCCTGTTGCAATTTCCTCTGGTCCTCTCAGTTTCCTTTTTTAAGTAGTTACAGTTCAGTGTTTACTTTATTGAGATTACTTAACTTCATATTATGTACATATTATTTCTGGGTTTGTGATCATGTGTGCCTCTGCAATCTTAAGATTATTGCATGCAAGATAAGAAAAAAACACAACACATTCAACTCAAATGTCATGTTGCATGATCTGCTGCATATTTCTCAATTCATTGACAGAAATTTATATTTTACAGGCGTTACACATGTAAACAACCCTTTAACAGGATAAGATTTAATAACAGGACCCCATTATGAGACTTCTAAAATTTTATTTTTTCCAATTCATGTGTTATAGCCCACAATGTGAAAGGGCATTTCAAGGTTCAACCACTGCATATTTCATGCTTATGTACTTTTTTTCATTGGACCTTGATATGACAATATTCTGCCAGTGCTCAGCACAGAAAGATTTAAAGACTTGAATGAATAAGTTAAGGAGTAGAATGTGCTCTCGAATAAAATCTGTCACGAATCAAATTAGAAAGATTAATGGTGAGAGGTGTGAAGTGTACCATAAAATGTCAGTGAGTGAAATGCCTACATTTAAAGTGGGATGTCTTCCACTGGAATACATCTTTTCTGGACTTTGTGGCGAGATACTATAATTTCAAGGTACTGTAAGTCAGCACAGGCAAGGGGGCTATTAAACTTCACGAAGCAAAGGTTCACTGAGAGTGGGGTTTAACTGTTCAATTATAAAACAGTAAAATCTTCATAATTCTTTCCTACAACACATTAATAACAATTTCACAATACTTTTGACACCTCACTGCAGTGTCACTGTATTTGACAAAATTTGTCATTCAGATTCTCCAGTATTATCAAATTTGTGAAGTGTGTCTGCTAGAGAGCGAAAGAGAAAGGGAGACAAAGAGCAACGGAGGCCGTAGTTTTGTCAACATTTGTAGATCTAGCTTGGTTTATCTTAAATTGTCACTGTCTTTGTGTGAAACAAATAAAATTGAACTGTAAACTACAATTATGTAAATTAACAAATACATTAAATTAATATTTGCATACTACATTCACAAAGCGTCTCTTTATGTAGTATATGTTATAATGTTAGTTGATGAAGTATTAACATTTAGGTATGAATAGAGCTACTCTATGTTGGATACCCAAGGCCAAAGGCTGTCACCGAGTGATAATGTCGGTGAGTGAAGTTACGCCATTGGTCAGTCGAGTTGAAATTTCCCCATTGGCCATTGCTTTTCGAAAAATGAATAGACACAATAGTGCTGTTAACATCGTTGCCTCCTCGGTCAATCATCTGATCCACTTCCTCTACACATATACGGTTGTTGTTGCTGTGCAACCCATTTATTACTCTATCCAAAATGCTTGACCCAGAAGGCATCATGGACTTTTAAACCTTGCAATAGTTGGTGTGACTGTATTTTACTGTATACAAGGAGGTGTTTTGATAATACAGTATATATTTTGGGTGTTGACACAGTATGATACATATGTTATAAGAGTCGTGTAGTTTGTGCATAGTGAGTGGGTGGTCAAGCGACAGAGAAAGTGACAGTTGATGTTATAATTTATCTTGAATGACTGTTTCTAAGTATTCTCTCCGTAGCCAAAACATATAGCTTATATCTCCATAGACAAACCTATTTGTACCTTGATCTATTTTTCTCTATCCTGGTTAAAATGTTGTCTGCCTCCCCCTTTTTATTTTGAAAAAAAGCAAAACTATTTCTGCACTCTGCCCCTGTTAATCCCCTTTGTGACCTGTTTTTCTTCATCTTATTCTCATTAATCCCACAATTGACCTCTTTAGTATTCAGAATCTTTCGATGAGAAAGGTTGTACATTTGCATGTTTTAATTTCCTGTCCGACAAGCTTTTTGAAAACAGACATCACCCCAAGGTGTAAGAGAGGGTAACGGTGGATAGATAGGTAGATAGATAGGTAGACCTTGACAGATCAGTCCCAGTGTAATTCCCGAGTTTAATATCAGCTATGATTCTAATATATATTTATGAAGTCTCCTGACATCCTAGTTACCACAGCAGCAGGTGTTCGGTCGATGTAGTATACAGCCAGGGTCTCAGACAAACACATGAACAATGGAACATTGGGATGAAGCCTAGAATATTACTTCAGGACAAACACATACACACACACACACACACACACACACACACACACACACACACACACACACACACACACACACACACACACACACACACACACACACACACACACACACACACACATACACACTTGTTTGTCAAGCAAGAATTTCCTGGAGGTTGACAAGCTTCACTTTTGGTGCTTCCAAGGTCAAAAAGAACTCAATGTATCATTACAATCTACAGGTGCTTGTGGAATCCCAATGGCTAGTGTGTGTGTAAGTGTGTTTTTCATGTGCAGTAGATGTGTATTTTGTGTTTTGATGTGTGTGTGTGTGTGTGTGTGTGTGTGTGTGTGTGTGTGTGTGTGTGTTGGAATGGAAATGAGCCCTTCGAGTATGGCTAAAGGGCTCTCACCCTCTCTCACAAGATAGATAGGATCTTAACAAGCATGAGAGCAAAAGGGAAGTGTGTGAGTTTGAGTGTGTGTGTGTGTGTGTGTTTGTCCTCTGGCTACAACATTTTTCACATTTCTATTTCATCAAATCACAACGACGATTCCGTTGATTTTCTGACTTGTGGCATGACCGGTGGTGAGCTGCTAAAGCTCGTCGATCAAATATTTACCAGTATATATCCTGGCTCACATCACAGCAAGTGTTATTTATGTTTGTGGAAAAAGTACAGAACCTGTTTTTCAGGCAGAAAGTTTCACCTTAAAGGATACTGCTCCTTTTTTTTAATGTTCATTAAACAAACAATTAGACCCTTGATGAAAAATAAAAAAGAGAATAAAAAAATGAATTTCTCTTAAATTAATACATTCCAGTTGTATGTATTGTCTGTGTAGCCAAAACATATCACTCATATCTCCATAGACCTCCACCTAAACTTAAAAGCAAAAACACATATTTCATTGGAATACTATCATATTCTATTATTCTACTGAACATAGCCAGTTGATTTTTCATAACATCACTTTCGGCTGGTATCATACTGGAAAACGTTTAGAGCATAAAAGCCTGACTCGGTGATTCTACAATCAAGCACAATACTTTAAAGTTGTTTCTGTTGAGCATGTAGCGCTGACAATCTCTGACCTATTACGGTGAACATAGGTATACTGCATTCTAAACAGATTAAGTGAAGCTTAAAGAGTGACTGTGAGGCAGAAATCGATGCTAGCTCAAAACCAGCACGAAGAATATCTGTTCAAAGATAACGTAAAATGAATAGGTTTTTCCTTTAGGTAGTTAGCAGAGCTATAGGCTGTGATGAAGCATTACTTAGCTGATGCCATCAAAAGCTTTGATTTAGTTGTCTCTTGTTGGTTTCCTGACAAATAATCAACCAGACTGGTTGTGGAGATGAGTTATGCTCATTAAAACAACAACACCATTTGTTTGCCTTATGTCTATTAACGCAACTTTGTCTAAGCCACAAAGGGATATTTAATGAATATGATTTGACTATGTGCAGTGTTATACATTTGGTATATTATTGCACACCAATTATATATTATAACAACATATACATATTTTAGAAATAACAGGTGTAAACCCAAAGGTTTTGATCTAAATGTTTTATAATTATATAAACATGATGAAATAGATTGTTATTGTTAAACTATCAAGGTATTGTAGTTTCTAATATTGCTACAAAAATTTAAACATGTGATAAAGTCATGTCCACATGGCACACATTTAGAAGAATGACTGAGTTTCAGCAACTGGGAATAAGTAGTCCAATTAATTAAATAATTATTTGACTTAATGCTAATGTTGCCACTGATTCACAAGTATGGGGTATAATACATTATACCTCATTGTCTACAAAGACCTAAACAAGAAATTGCTTGGAAGCAGAACCATTGTGCAGCCTTGTTCATAATACAGAAAGTACAAGCACTTGAACGATTACCTTTTCTTTCTTTCTTTCTTTCTTTTGGTAATGGTTTGCCTACTGTATGCATGACGATCTTTTGTAAAATGCCAGATTGGGGTTGGTTTGTTTGATAACATTAAAAATAATATATGTCTATACTGTAGGACTTGTTAGCAAAACAAGTACTGTATGCTAAATGTTGTTCTATTCAATATACCACTGCTGATGGTAGCATTCAAGATACAAGATACTAGATTGCCTCTAAACGGCTCTAAACATGATGCAAAACAAGTACTGTATGCTGTGAAATGTTGTTCTATTCAATATACCACTGCTGATGGTAGCATTCAAGATACAAGATACTAGATTGCCTCTAAACGGCTCTAAACATGATGATGGCTGAGCCGCGTCTCGTGGCTAACAGCGCTTACAGTGCTAACAGTGCCGACTACAGTGAAAGAAGTGATAGAGCACCGTCGGTCGGGACAACGTTGACAGATGACACTGCCTAATAAGAGCTGTGCAGCGCAGTGGCAGAGCTAACCAGTGGTGCACGCTAACATGCACTTAAAAGCGTGCATGTGAGACAATGTAAAGACTATGTGACCAAAGCAAGGAGAAGCTTGGATAACATCACGGACAGAAGGAGAGTAACTGCATTCTCTGCCCAGGTGGACATTAATTTACTGTCTTAAGATCGAGAATAGTTGTTTGCTGTTTTATTAATATTCTGAATGTACAGTTCTTTTAAACAGGATAACATACTGTAATGTAGATTCAGACATAACCAAATAATTTCTATATATATATCCAGAAAGAAAACAAAACTACACAAGCACACTATCTCTGGTTTTGTAATGGAACTGCACAACATATAGACACCCCACATTCAATTCTGTCTACTAAAGTGAATTTGCAAGAGGGATACAGCCAAACAACTCCATGCACCATGATGTTCACTGAAGTGGTTCCAATGTGGTTGCATGAAATGGGGGGGTTGGAAAATGGAGTGGTGGGGAAGCAGAGGAGAGCTGATATCCAGGGTATGAACATAGTTTATCATTGGACCTGCATGGAGTGATTCTACATGCACTGAAAAAAAAGAAGCCTGCATTTTTGGTATTCTATCTGCGCCACAAATGTCTTGCTACAGTGCTTGTAGAAATTGTGTTATATTTCCCTTGTGCATTAGCTCCATTTCACATTTTTTTGAATTTCGCTATGTATGTGAGAGAAAATCCTCGCTGGTGGTGAAGTGTGGTGTGATGGCATAGCATTGGCGGTTCACTGCACTGTGAAATAACAGAGCCAAATGACTGGATTCCAGTTGGGCGGGAATGTGCAGCTGCTGACGCATTCTCACAATTTATTGCAGATGTATGGCCCTTCAAATTTACTGGCCCGCTCCTTGGCCCAGTCTGGGATTTTGTTTTCCTCTTTGAAGTGTGATACAAATGCTTTAAGTACACTAATGTGAGCTGAAACTCAAGTTATATATTATATTGATTAAACAATTTAACTTATAACATTACATTACATTACATTACAGTCATTTAGCAGACGCTTTTATCCAAAGCGACTTACAGGAAGTGTATTCAACATAGGTATTCAAGAGAACTACTAGTCACCAGAAGTCATAAGTGCATCTCCTTTCTTAAACAAGCATCTTAAAGCATAAACCAGAGCAGAAGTATAGTGCAGAGGCAGATTACTACGAGAACAATAATTGCAACAGACATCCTGTGAAGAAACAAACAGCAACTGGGAACACAAGTCACTATCCAGGACTTGTTTCATCTCACTGATGTTGTACACCTTAGTAGCTTTGGACTTGTCTGAACTATCAAGGAAGAGGAGAAGAATTAGTAAATCTGTACGAATATAATAAGTGCTACAAACTACTACGAATAGGATAAGTGCAGTAAACAAATACGAATTCAATAAGTGCAGCGAACTGATACGAATACAATAAGTGCTACGAGGAAGGCTCAGGGTAGTACTTCTTGAAGAGGTGAGTTTTCAGCCTGCGCCTAAAGATGGGCAGCGACTCTGCTGTCCTGACGTCAGTGGGGAGTTCATTCCACCACTGAGGGGCCAGGACAGAAAAAAGCTGTGACCGGGTGGATCGGCCGCAGGGACCTCTGAGTGACGGGGCAACCAGTCGCCCCGAGGCAGCAGAGCGAAGTGGTCGGGCGGGGGTGTAGGGCTTGACCAAGGCCTGGAGATAGGAAGGAGCTGTTCCTTTCGCTGCTCTGTAGGGATAACAACAGGGTTGTTATGCCTACTCAGCAGTTTAGACAGGTTTACCTCTGTGTTTCTTTCGCTCTTAAATAAAGACACTTTGAAAGAGTGTTTCTCCTTGAGTTGTGTGCTAGCTGGAAGGCCTGGATTTGACACGATGGTCATCAGTGTTACACTTGTGTGTATATTTCCAGTAGATATGTATTTTGTGTATATAGTTGTGTGTATAGTATACATTTATGTGTATATCAGTATTTGTGTTTAAAAAAGATTAAAAGCTTTTACAAAACATCCAACTTACCTATATTACACAGCTGGAAAATTCACTGCACAGAGAATCGATGTGTATGTGGGCACATGGATGCCAATTCAGGGGATTGAAATTGTAGAGACAGAGACTGGAAATTTGGGGAGAGGGAGGGGTATGACATGCAACAAAGTATTAGAACTGAACCTAGGACATTGCAGTAATGGGGCATACGCTGTAACCACTCTGCTACCACGGCTTCCTGTCAGAGAAACTGTTGTCACAACAGTACAGTACTCTGGTGATGGGAAGACCCAGATGTGCAGTATGTTGACTATATAGTTATTTTTTTGAATGTCAAACATCCAACTGTATAGGAGTACTGGTGGACCAATTTTTTTGTTTTTATTTATATGCAATATTTGATCTGCTCAGTAAACTTAATCATTTTGTTACTCTTTTTTTATCCCTGTCTTTGTTGTCAGAAATATACAATATAATCTAAATATTTAATTTGCATTGCTTCACTGTGAGATTCTGAAATCAATCATTTGTTTCCTTGTATTTCATTCAGGCTCACTGACTTTACAGCACTAGCACAAAGTCTCCTGATCTACTGTAAAATGCAAACAACAATACAAAGTAAATGTCAATAGCCAGATGTACAATCTTCATGAACTCCACATCTCTCGGCCTGCCAATGTCTTTCTCTATCTCTCTTTCTCATCAGTAACTACAGTACATATTCCTATTTTCAATTATTCTGGCTGAGGGCAAAATGTTTTAATGATGAGCTGATTCTCTGAGTGCAGTCTCCAGCTTTGCCAGCTCGAGCAGTAATGCCTTTTGCACATGTCAGGGTCGGGGCCTAGTTGTAATCTGAGGCTCATTACAGCTGGTAAGGCCAAGAGCAGAAACGGAACACAACTTCTCCCTGCAGCGCTGAATTACTTTTCCACCACCGGGTTCCTCTCTCCCTCGTTCAATGTTTCTCTCTGTCTCAGCTGCTTCACAGTTTGTCTTTGATCTCTCTCTTTTCTGTCCTGCTCTCACCCTCCCCGTCTCTCTCAATCTCAATATCTTGCTCCCCCCCATTTGCCTCTCCATTTATTTCTCGGTCTCTGTTTTTGCTCTCTCTCTTTTTCTTTCTGCCTCCCTCCCTTCATTCTGTCTCGACACTCCTCTGGGGGAGCTCGCAGAGTGCAGTGGTTTTGGAGTTGGAGGCTAGTTTTATTGAGTTTGCTCAGGGTCCTGGAAAGGCCTATTTACCAATAAGTTCATGATGAGGTGCATCAAGTCTATGAACAAACCCTCAAATCCCTCTCGAACCAGAGTGTGTGTGTTTATGTCGATCTGTCTCCTGCACATTCTCACATTTTTCCTGCGATAGATATTAGATTTCTAGATCGTTCATAGAGGTGGGCTTATCTTGCATATTGACATGTGTAGTATTGACAGAATTGTGAATAACCTTGTTAAATGAATCTGTCTCTGCATACAAAGTACTGTACTTCAAACCTTTTCCTACATAAATTGAAGGCTTAAATTATTCACCATGTACCTTTTTCTGCAAATTTCTTGCAGAAGCTCTCTGTTACATAAATCATGGTTGACTTTATCTTTACAAATCAAATTATGTATACTTGATACTACCTGATTTTTGTATCATCACCTGTAAAATACCTTTTAGTCACAGCTAGAATGTATTGATCAGCTGGTAGTTCATGTAGAATACATAGAAAATGTGTTTTTCCTTGATTTTACAGAAGTTTTTTTTGGGACAAATCAAGTTTACCTCCATTCAAATGATACTCAGAGTATTCTGAGCGAGCCATCACCTGATTAAATGACCTCATTACCTCATATTATGAATGCAAATAGTCTCGTTTAAGTCTTGTGAGGATCTTTTCTAAAATGCATATTCCTTAAATTGGAGGTTTTGAACACCAGAACTGCTATGGTAGCAGTTTTCTTCATATCATACACAGGGCTCTCTATTCCACTCATCAACAATTGGTGGTGATAACGTGTCAATAAACATTTTAAGGCAAAAAAGAATAACTATTAGCAAGTGAACATGGACATTAGGAATGCAATATAAATTACATTTTTTAAATCAAATGTTTTTATGAGAAAAGGAAACACGATTGTCATATCTCAAGGATAGAGACAATATATTTAGCGGGGAAACAGTGAATGTAAGCACAACTTTTGTTTGTTTGCAAGAAAACTCAAGATGCAGAGTGCCTTTAAATGTAAAGCTTCAAGCCTAAAACAAAAAAAATCAATCAATGTCTTACAAGTTTGACTAAAACAATATTTTAAGACAAGGAGGACGAGCTTCTAAAAGACTTCTTCTGGATAGCTGTATTTTAAAAGGTCTGGCCTTTCTGCTCTTTCATTTTCCACAACGGATATTTAAAGAAAACTTTCCTCTGTGTCTGATAGATAGAAATGTGGGATTATGTTAAACAGAGGAAACTTTTCTTGACTCCTTAGGGTATATACGGATAATTTTATGGGGATTTGTGTCCATCAAACAAGAGTGAAATGTTATATAAGAAAAGTATATCTTGGAGGAATGTATTCAGCTGTAACAGATCCGTTCCCTTTCTCAGTCACTCTTTGACGTTCTTTGATATAAAAGAGCTGAGGAATCGACTGCGTGGACAGTTTTTGAATGTTTGAATACATGAACCACTGTGTCAGAATAAAGATAGACTTTGTTCAATATTCACGGAGTACAGACATGATGGACTATTTTGAAATGAAAAGCTGGCATATTTAATAAAAAGAAGGTGCCTGGTTTTCTGAGAGGAGACCTGATGTATTCTTTAAAACGGGGACTCTTTTGTAAATACTTAAAAAATATATCTAATGTTAATATATTCTGGTGTTACTGTTAATGGACATCTCTCTTTTTTTTAAATAAATATTTGCATGAAAATATTTTTTTTTTAAATAAATGTATCAAATAAAATACATCTTAGCATTTCAATAACTTAAACCCTGATACAGGAAATGCAGTTTTGGAACTGTGCATTTCCTTCTCTGTTATATTGTGCCAGAGTTTGACACATTCTCCTCTTAGTGTAACTGAGTTTCAAAATGCAAAGCTTTCTCTTTACCTTCCAAAAATAATCAGCAAATGCTAATCTTGTAGACTGTTTCAAGCATGTTGCTCTTAGACAGCTGGTTTGGAGTGGGTTACTGGAATAGTTGTTATGGTCACCCTATGATAGGAACATGGCCTTGATTGCATCATGGACATTGTCAATTTATGAGCTCTAAGTCTGAGACAGAGCTGGGAAAAAATGAGGGAAGACCTTGGAGGACCATGAGCACAGAGAGAAGAGGAACGAGGGGGAGATGTAAGGAATGATGTCCCCAATCTTCTACATGAACTGTGTAAAAGACTGCTCATCTGAGAGATAAAAACAAGAAAAAAAACACAGTAGCAGTTGAACTCAATATAAAGGTAAAAAAATACAAAACAAACAATAGTTATTTGTAGAAATAATTAATGTCAACTGTGTGAGTGATATGATGGAAGGCCAAAATGGAACTTGGCTGTTGTTGGGTTTGTGTGCTCTCTGCATGTCTGTACTGAAAGATCATCTATGTGAGAAGAAACTCAGCTGTGTAACACTGCTGTAGAATCAAAAGTGGACTTTTTGTACTTCCAACAAGACCAACAAAGTGATATGTCTTCTCTTGTTAAATGATCTCGTCCATCCGTTGCAAATTCTTAAATTTCCATTCATATCATATCAATGATTTAACATGACCTTCGTAAAAGCTTTGAACCGGGACCTTAAGTATTTGGATCAAGAAGCTTGCTTAAAATCAGGTTTGAAAAATGTCCCAGCCACACCACATATTTCAATGTTTAGGATTGATCAACAATGCATATCCTCTGTTCCTATTGCTATTTTTACTATGTAATAAATATTCATCACCCTTGGTGTTTTGTTTTTTTCATTACGATATGGAGTTTAAATTAATTTTCTTTCTGATTTTAATTAATTGATCTACATAAAACTGGTGAAGGTAAAAAAAAAGGAATAAAAGTTACGTTTAATTAAAAAAATATCAAAATAATGAAAAGTTTTGAATGCATAGGTACGAAATACATATGAGAAAACAAGTTTGAAAGGGAGACTCCAAAAGTGTTTCTTATATATTTTTTTCAAGCAATGGCTCTTTTGTGGCCCCCCTTCCATAAACTCTGTGGAGTGACGGCTTAAAGTGGTCCTATGGACTGATACTTCAATCTCCGCTGTGGAGCTTTCCAGCTCCTTCAGGGTTATCTTTGGTCTCTTTGTTGCCTCTCTGATTAATGCCCTCCTTGCTTGGTCCGCAAGTTTCGGTGAGCGGCTCTCTTAAAGCAGATTTGTTGTGGTGCCATATTTTTCATAATAACACATTTTTATTACCAAACCCTGATGTGTACTCTCCAGAACTTTGTCCCTGACCTGTGGAGAGCTCCTTGGTTTAGCTTTCTTAGAGTTGTTGCAGACTTTGGCAAGGCAATACAGAAGCCTACGTACATACTTAATTAACTTTTTTGTTGCTGTTTGTTTTGGTTGTTATGTCTTTGTAAGTGTATATTGGTTCACTTGGACATTGTTGTTTGTGTGCACATAACCTGTGCCTGTATGGGCCACCTATTTTATTTTCTTCCTCACATTCCCTTAACCTTTGACCCATCTCTCCATTAACGCTGAGTCGGTGGTTTGTCCAAAACGTGTTCTAATCTGACACTCAAATTGACATCCTCACGGTTTTGTTGACACATAGGATTCATGGAAGCAGTGCAGGGCTATAAGTCAACTCAACAATAATGGTTTTATTATACGATGCTGCCCAAGTCTAAAAGACAAGACAAGGGATATACGTATAAAGTTGGCAATCCTGCCTGCATGATAGATTTTGTGGTTCTGTGTTGTTGGCATCTGTTTGGTTTAAGTGTGCCTCTATTATACAACGCTACTGCAAGCAGATATGAGGACTAGAGACTAGAAGACTCAGGCTTCTCGAAGGCAACTGGGATTAATACTGTTATTACAAAAAAATACAGACAAAAACCACCAAAGAGTAAGTGCTGTGTGTATATGTGAGAATAAGTCTGAGGATATACAGTACAATATAATTTATGATTTAATTAAGACTATGTCTCAAGCCAATCCATCCATTAGCTACACCCGCTAAGCCTTTGGAGGGCTGCGGGGGGCTTTAACCAATCCCAGGTGACAATGGTCGATAGGCCGGTTATACCCTGGACAGGTCGCCAGTCAATCAGGACTCACTTAGACAGACAACCCATTCACTCAATTCAAACAGCTTGAATATTGTTTTTTATATTGTCTTTGTCTCAGTATTCTAGAAAGCCTGGTATGACATGTCATATTGTGTTATTTTTTTGTGCCAGACAGTGTCTTTCAACCTGTGTGTTTAAGTCCTTTTGGTTCCATAAGCTTATTACAACAAATGTGTTTGTGCCTGTATTGTGTCTTCATTGAAATGTACACCATGTAAAACACCTATAAATTGGAAGTGAATAACAAGCTGCAAGAGAGTCTCTTCATCATTAATTCATCACCAGGTCAAAATTGCTTGTATAAACTGTAGTTGACAATTTTAAGAAATGAAAGGCCTGTTTTCATTATTGTATCAAAAAGATAATTCTAACGCCATTATTTTAGAATTTACAAAAGTAATTCTGCCTCATATACAAAGTAATTTAATTGCAATCCAAAGCCTCCCATATTTTGCCTCATATGGCATTGAATTGTTACAGGGCAAACTGTATTGCATCTGTCATCGTTGCTGCATCAAATCATCCATTCCATAATATGTACATCGAAATTAGTGTCCATAGGACATACAGTACACTGCCATAGAAGAATAAAGTCTAAAGGAGAAAGAAGGCTTTTTCTACATGCACACACGCATTCTTCATTCTAACATTTACAGTACAAGAAAGAGAGGTAATAATAATAATTGTAAAACTGTATAACAATCCTAATGTTTTGTTCATCGTCATAGGAATATTAATATTATTGTTTATTATTTTTATATTGATCTGTGGAAAAACTGTTTTACTTACATGCGAATGTAGCAACTTGAATTGATTTGAGAGAGAGAGTGTGAGAAAGAGAGAGAAAGAGAGAGCACCTATGACTGGTGTGTAGAGGTAAAGATTCATGTGTCTGTATGTGTGTGGATGTGAGAAAGATTTAGAAAACAGCCAACAAATTCACAACTGCCAAGATACAATCCATAAACATTCAACCCTCTGTCCACCAGTAAGTTTTTATAGAGGGGACATTGTGTATGCTATTGATGCTTTGCATCGCTTATGCATCATCACTCATGTTTCATCTGCTTACAGCACATGCACAATGAATTCAATGTTGGAAATACAATCACTGTGCGAGGCAGCCTAGTTTATGGATTTGATGTCATATTAGACGATGGGATTATTTGTATTATGCCATTTTGAACAAGAGAATATTTCATATAGTGAATGACACAGATCACAGAACTAGACTAACAATATGTACCTACATATTTCATTTATAATGGTGGTGGAATGAACTCCCCACTGACGTCAGGACAGCAGAGTCGCTGCCCATCTTTCGGCGCAGGCTGAAAACTCACCTCTTCAAGAAGCACTACCCTGAGCCTTCCTCGTAGCACTTATTGCATTCGTATTAGTTGTTGCACTTATTGAATTCGTATTTGTTTACTGCACTTATCCTATTCGTAGTAGTTTGTAGCACTTATTATATTCGTATTAGTCTGTTGCAATTATTGTTTTCGTAGTAATTTGCCTCTGCACTATACTTTTGCTCTGGTTTATGCTTTAAGATGCTTGTTTAAGAAAGGAGATGCACTTATGACTTCTGGTGACTAGTAGTTCTCTTGAATACCTATGTTGAATACACTTCCTGTAAGTCGCTTTGGATAAAAGCGTCTGCTAAATGACTGTAATGTAATGTAAAATGTAATAATCAGCTGTTTATCTTCTAATAGAAATAAAGCCTTTGTAACCTGGGGTAGACTGGTGACAACTGTCCTCATGTGACATAGACACAAACTTAGCATGTAACAGGTTAGCCAGTAACGATTTATGTATTCTGCAAAACAGAAGGCAGCAGGTGACCCATTAACACACTCTGTGTTAATTACCAATTAACTGAAATTATTCACTAACCCTTTTCCACGTGTGCTTCTCTTAGTGCAGTAAGTTATAGGAAGAGGAATCCTTCTAGTTTAATGTTAACACTGAATGATTTGTTGGAATTAAGTGATGTGCCGCTGTACTGTGCTCGTTGTGTTTGTTCCTTTTTCCTACTTGTTCTGTGTATGTTGTTCTCCTCTTCTCTCTTTCATTCTTTCCATCTCACTAGATCTCACTCCCTGTTGCTTTGAGAATTGAACAGATCAAATTACTTGTTCTTCCACGCTGTTAATGTCATTAGATTTTGAAGGACACTCACATAATACCTCGCGGTTATAGCTGTACATTCTAAAATAATAGGCATTGCTGTAATTGTTTCTATAATGCAGGTTTGTAACAAAATTGGTCATTCCATCTATATACAGCTACATGAATAAAAAAAAAAAAGGATTTTGGCTGCAGGCCATTTCAACCCTGTTTCTCTATTCATTAAATTCTTGGATGAAAACACGGAGTCAATTTGTTTCAATTATTTTTATGTCCTTTGAAAATATCCGTGTAATAATCTTTGGTCATCTCCAAAAACCACATCCTTGGAGGTGTGTATATGGAAGGTGTTGCATTTTATAGGTGTGCTGCTGGAGGGCCCTTCAGAGTGAAGTCAAATGGTAGTCACCAGTGAACCCTAACACAAGGTGGATTTCAGTCATGTTTTTCATGTTTGTCATTCATCTCCCAGAGCAGATATGCTTGAATTTTATTCAATGCAGCTGTCGACACTGGCCGAAAAATAGCTTGGCTGGCTATACATAACTGTAACCTGAAGCATCTTTTTATGCTTTAAGTCTAGTTTCTGTAAGAATAAACTTGGGCATGGGCTATGACTATTGTCAACCTCAATATAAATGGTATAGCATCCAAAGAAAACTGACACATCTGTTATGTGCTATGGCTGGTTTTAAACCAACACGACATGGCAAGGGGGTCTTTCGTAGTGTCGAACCCTGACAGAACTTACGTCCCTTACTTACGTCCCACAAATGTATTGGTTAGGCTCACTCTCACCGCTCTAATTAGTGTTGTTTGCAGACACAACTGAGAGCTGTTTTCAGAGAAAAAAAAGTTCTGATACAATAAACCCCATACCACCTACCCAGCACCAAATGGCAGAGGGGCACAGTTAGTTACTAGCTGATGAGAAATGTGGCTTAATAGCCACAATAACAGCTATATTGTTATAACCAAACAGAGCAAAAAGGAGAACAAACGTTGGAATTTCAAGCATCAGGTGGACACAAACACAACTTCAAATGAATAATTTTATTTAATCTAATATACAGTATATAGCTGCCTCAAAATGAACACGAACATGGGGAGTAAACAGTCTGAAACACTGCTGCATGCCAATCAAAACAGCTAGATAGCGGAAACGCTACCCACTTTCAGGAAGTCTGACCATGCGGCCATTTTGCAAGTTCAAAGTATTTAGATAAACTACGACAAATTTCCCCAGTGATGAATTTACTAGTGGTAGGGGAGGGGCCGGCTAAATGTTAAACATATGATTTTAGCATGAAATACCTTTTTTTTTAAAACATTATATGGAAAAAGTAAAATTGTTTTTGACCACGATGTCATCTGAGGAATGCAAACAATTAACAAGCTTTTATGTGACCCACGTTTTTGCAAATATGCATTTTTGACAAATCTTTCCTGCACATTTTTTCAAGATTAGAGGGCCCTCACTAGGGTCTGAGACAACGGACGCGTTTTTCCCACAGTGTCAGCGGCCCCTGCACGAATACTCTGCACACTACAGAAAAATCACAAAACAAGCTGTAGGTGTTTTGCTCATACGTATGCTATAAGAAAAGACACTTTATGCTCTATTTCAGGTGGACCAATCCCTCTGTGGCAGAGAATGGACCAGAACAAAACAGTTGTCTGGTGCTTTGAGCTCCCACCCTGTTCCTCCACAAGCCCATATTCCACACAGCGGGCTGTGAAATCATTTTTGGTCTCCCCTCGGAAGAGAGACCCCATGCAGAAATCCATAAATTCATGAGCATCCACCATCCACATGAAAAGAAAGGATGTGGTGAAAACACAGTGTGATAGAGAGCAGAGAGGGGATAGAGAGAGACAGAGAGAGAGAGAGTGAGAGAGAGATACTAGAATAGATGAAGAGGATGAGCAGGGGACGTAAACAGAGAGACAGACATGTGGCAAAACAGGGTAGAGACTAATAGAAGAGATACTGGACAGCAGAGAAGAGAGGAGAGAAGAGGAGAGGAGGCAAATGAATGCTGAACAGCAGTGTGAGCGCTTGGAGGGACCCAGCATGGGTCTGGTCTGAACCCCCAACCGATTTAGTGCCGGAAGACACAGACATAGGAATATCAAAATGCTTCGGTTGCTCGCACATGGGCGCGCATTCATTATCACACATGTACACACACACACACACACACACACACACACACACACACACACACGCACTGCATGCAAACACTCACATACACATAAACACATGAATGCGCGTTTGTGCATGTTCTAAACTTCACACTTACACATGCATGAGAATGTACACTCTTACATGTGTGCACGCAAACACCCATACACACACACACACACACACACACCCACACACACCACTGCTACGTTCCTTCATTCTACCCAGCCCAGCTTCTCACTCTCCCTCTTCTCCCTGGGAGCTCCCAACCTGCCTGGCCTTGTTGCAGCTCTCCCGTCTTATTGCACTTCTACTGACTTCCTCTCTTCTCATCTTCTCCCCACTTATCAACCCTATGATGTAGCATTGCTAACCCTGGCACAGTATATGTAGCTTAAATAAAGTAGTAGAGATTATGTACACCAAGCAATGTGACAGTGCTCATTGATTCTTACATAATAATGTGTTACAAAGCAAGCTGCCTAGAGCTGTATCTTTGATGATGAAAGCTATTCAGTATTGCATTTTTTGCAGCCAAAAAGGCTGAATTTGAATTTCTTTATGATGATAGTGTTTCATTACAACATAAGATATTTTGTGACATTGAAACTGGGTCATTACATCAGCAGTTCAAAAACCTTCTCCTCTGAACAGACCATCTCAGGCTGGGAAAATACACTTTGTTTTAGTTATTAACTCCTAAAATTGTGTTAATAGCCCTATTATTAAAAATTGTCAAGATGAAGCTAGATTAAAAAAATGGCCATATATACCCATAAGCGGCAATGGGTGAAATTTACTCCTATAGAGACTGCAGAAAGTTCACCTGCTATTAATGTTGTGCATTTAGATAAAATACTATGTTGCTATGGCAACTCCTTTTGTGTATACTATGTGCAAAAGAGTTGCATCTTAAGTCATACCCTAACCTTTACTATGGACAAGAGAAAGAGATTCATGAGGGCAAATCAGGCATTTCACTTGCTCAGTGCATTGAGTGAAACAAAGTCTGATGGGGGGAGGTTTCAGGAGTGTGCTATGTGTCCTGGTTTGATTGTGACTGTTGTTGTGAGTAGCATAAAGTAACTAAAACTATTGCCTTTCATTTTACAACCCTTTCTTATACATTAATACATTAATGAGTATTTTACTTTATATCTTGTACTTTGAAAATCAGTGCATTCGAACGGTGGGTCAATTTCATCCGTCTGCGGTCTTAAGTATACAGTTCTAGTGTTAAAGATCACAGGTAACACATGCTCACCATCCAATCTGACAGTGTTTAAAAGGTTCAGCTTGGAGAAACTGGATAAATTGGAAAGATCCATACAGAAAAACACACAAAGCTATAATAAGTGCCAGCAGAGACTCTGCAAAGTACAAAATAAAGGGTCTTACTGAGTAATTACTAAAAAGTCCTTCATTACTTGATAAGTGGCTCATGAACAGAAACAAAGCTTCAATCCAGCACTGCATCACAGCTGTGGTCACTCTAGTATCAGGAGTGTTAACCAGCAGCCTGGAAAAAAGTTTATATAGACCACAGATACGTTTAGTGTTGATTTAATATATTTATTTCCTTTGGTCAGAGTCAGTGAGGGAGCAAGTGACGCAATATATTCAGCGGCCGTTATTGAAAATGACTTGGTATAATAATGTGTATAACAAGCCAGAAAGTGGGCAAAGGAGTTTGGGAGGGATTGTGGATGGGTCAAACAAACACAGGACTTTTAGTCAAGGGAAGGCTTTTTGTGTCCCAAGCAAAATAAAAACTAAACATTGAGTTCACGCTTGTTTTGTAACGTTACTAAGGTTGTTACTGATGTTACATAAGAAAGACCATTAAAGGCAGTTGTTATGTATTGAATAGGATTATGGTTGTTACGTTAATATTTTCACACAAACCATGATGCTTTTTTTAACCTTAAATAGTGTTAAACAGACTATCTTTTGCATGTTTGCTATTAGCAGTTACATTTCCGGTGTCAGAAATAACCCTATAAAGAATGAATTAAAGAATAAAATGAACAAGAGGGGGGATTGACAGAAAGATCTGCAGCTCCCCATGCTATCACTGTCGGAGAATAAACTGTAGCAATTGTTATATATAACATCACAAGTCATCTTAGCATCTTGTCTAACTGTATAGTATATGACATGTGAGAATCCTGCTTTGTCTGTTTTGTTATTGAGATAATTGTGAATTCCTCAGTAAAAAAAACAACAACGCATACTTGTTAAGATTTGTATGATGAGGTTTGACTTTTGGGGGGACACAATGGTAGTAATGGTCAGATAATCATGAAGTAACTTAGTAACTACTCAGTAACACACAGCTTTACCTGTGCTTAAAAAAAAGCAACTAATGATTTAGTTATGACCAATGAATGAGTTGTTACTTGCTTTTGCTGCTCAGTGGCTGATTAGGAGCAACTCATAAATAAAAGGATCTCTATTCCTTAACCAATCATTACCCAATGATTTATTAATATCGTTTCTCCTAGTCTTGTACTTGTCATTATCTACTGCATAGTAGTTATTCACGAACTACTCATTATAAATGTATTAATAATAAGGTCGTCCCTGATTCATTACTCACCTGTATAACTACTTATTAGTATGTTACCCATACTGTTATTATTTTGCACATTGTATTTGAGCATGGCATAATATACAATTACAGGGCATGTGTGTTTAAACTACAACATTTCTAGAATAAACAGTCATACCCAGCCACTTACAGTACATGCATTGTGCATATAGCATACCATGATCACCTCAGGGTTTCTGGTTGTTGTCATGCTGATCTCTCTGTATGTTGTGTTCTACATCGAACTTTGATTAAGACTGTGACTCATTAACTCAGTGGGTGCTCTGTTTGACACCACTGTGACACACAGACACACACAGGAGAAGCAATTGTCTAAATATGCATGCATTTGTTTTACAGTAAATGCAAACATGCTGGCGCACAAGCAGGTTGCACACACACACACACACACACACACACACACACACACACACACACACACACACACACACACACACACACACACACACACACACACACACACACACACACACACACACACACACACACACACACACACACACATGTCATTCATTGGAAAAGGCTAAGAGGTATACACAGATGCATCAGAAAGCTTAATAACCATAATTATTCCACCCTAGGTGCCTATTGGCCACTGAGGGCAATCACATGACATCTCTTTAAAATCTTTGACATAGATTGGTTAATATGGTTCATAAAATGACACAGAGATGACAGATCAATAATTATAGTGAGGGTAAAAAAGGAAGGTGTGCGTGTTGTGTGGCGATAGTGGAGGAGGTAGGAGCATTATGGTTGAATAGGAGGAGAGAACCACAATCATATTTCCTTGAATAAAAGGAATATAAAGGTGAAGGCATTACACATGGGGTTCATGGGGGCACTTACTGTACAGTATGTGTGGAATGACACACTCGTCACACTGTGAAAGAGAATGAGATAATTATTAAAGAATAATGATATAACTTGAATCCCAGTGTATAGATGATGAATGAGGTGATGTGTGATGACTAATTCACTGTGGTCCTCATGCAACAGAGATAAAAGGAATGAACAAAGAGGAAGAAATTGTGTATTTAATTAACCAGACAGTTAGTTTAGGCAGCACAGACTGAGAAACTATGAGAGAGACAACTAAGAACAAATTAGGATATGGACTAAGTGAAAATAAATAGCTGTTGTTCTGTGTCAATGATCATTTATTTAAACTGCTCATATGTCAAAGCCCAATACAAATGTGTTTGTACGCCTTAAAAAAATACTAAACATCACCCTAAGACTGGCTTATATAACATGGGGTAAACATAAATGATAGTGGGTGTGAATTTCTGTGATTATATTTATGTATTTACTAGTCAAGTCAGAAAAGAAGCGAGTGGGATGATTTAAGCCTTCTGCAACAAACATAAAAGTGCTGAAATAATTATTTTACACTACAGTATAATAATAGACCTGCTTCCAAAGGTCTTGTCTGCCCCCCTCAGGCTGTCAAACATATAGCATCCATGCAAAGTTATGAAGTCAGCCCATTGTCTGGCCTCACTGCCACCATGATGTCATAGCGAATTAGTGGGACAGAGAGGATGATTTCATGATTTGTCTATTAAGATGTTACAACCATTCTTCCTGGGGCTAAGGTAAGCCATTGTTGACAGAGAATTGAAGGGAAGATAAAATAAGTTAAAGAAGAAAAGAGAGAAGATTTTCAGAAGAGTGTCAAGCTCCATGGAGTATACTTTCCATAGATTTACTGATAACCTTAACCATCCACACTGAAATGTGTTGGTGTTTTCTAGTTATTGTCTAAACACAAACAGTATCTGTGTCAAAGTTTTACTCTGAAAAGTCTGAAAATAATGAGTAGCATTTTATTGGTTGAATGTCAAACATGTTATATGTGTCATCTGGCGATAGGTGTATATGAACCTGTAATGATCCTAATGCGGTGTAGAGCTTCAGCTACACAGTTGATTCTTCAAGGGTCACAAAAACATTACAATAGAGTACTTTCTTCTAAAATGTGTTCCAATTTGTAAATAAATACATAAATGAACCGCTTTAAAGCTTTGTAAAACCAAAGGGATAGAGCCACTGCAGAACACCTTGGAGCCTTAATCACTGAAGACCATTCCACAATTCAACTTATAATTCAATTATCTGAAATGTATTCCATTGCTTTTAGTTGAGATATCAAGAGCTAATGTATCAATAAAATTGAACGCGAAGGCAACTTGAAAGAATTTGGAAACACACATGTTTGATGTGTTTCCAAATAGCCACTCTCCACTCTTTTGGCCACAATAATTTTCGAATTATGAAAAAGGTCCTTCTAAACACATTCTTATGCTAAAACAAACATAACTGGGTCAGATACACAACTCAAACAATGGAAATTTGGATGAAACACAAAGAATAACCATACAAAATGTTTCTGCTGCCAAGCTAAATGTCCTTTTCTGAAAAGCGTCTGGGAATGGATGTCAAAGTTATCACAGATTCATAGTCTGTGCTCTGGCTAAAACCCATGGGTTTAAAGAAATACTGGGAAAATAATGCTTGCTAATGGAAAGTTAATGCTAAATTATGCAAATCAGTCCCAGAGCCATTAATGGACATGGTATATATTTTTTAAATAAATCGGGGGGATATTTATTTTCCTCTTCTTTCTTATTAACGCCAGCATGGGAACTAATATAGATCTGAGGCATGGGCCTCAAATCTATAGGTGAGGTGTGTTTAAGTACATTTTTCCTCTCCCTCCTGTTCTGCTGGCCTGTTTTTGCCCTAATGAGAGAACCATCTTAACAAACTTCTTGGAATGATATTAGCATTTAATAGGGTACAATAAAGCACATTGGGGAAACAGTATCTGATGTGACAGAGCAATTAGGACTATGTTTTATGAGTGTCTTGCTGTCTTGAAGTGTGGCCTATACTGCAGAGATTTACTAATTTGGAGCAGGGCTTAAATGTCCTGGGCCACATCTTGGGCGGTTGGGCTCTCGAGAATCGCGAACATATTGCAGGCAGTGTTCTTTTGTGGTTTCTCTTTGTTTCAAATAGATTTTCAACACATTATGATGAGAGAAAACATTTAGGGCAAATGTGGATATGTCTGTTAATAATTTTTCTTCTTTGTTTTTCCACATTTAAAGTGTGTCAGGATGCTTGCCTTGCAGTACTTAAGCTTTCCTTTTTTCTGTTATTTCACTGTCAAGAAATTATAAAATAACTAGCAAATTAAGATTTCAATAACTTGTGTTTAGAATTGTCTGTCATGACCAAAAAAGGGTTCCAATTGCGATGTCTATAATAACATTTTTCCTCAAGAAAATTATCCATTGTGGTCAAACATTGTTACCTGAAATTACAAAATTAATATCTTGAAGCAATTACACTTTAAAAGCAAGTTAACTTCTTCCACTTCATTGAACTTCCCCATTCTGCACGAAATCACATTTTCTGTCCAATACATAAAATCCAAAAAAAATTCTAGAATGTAATATATTGGACAGTATGTCTCTGGTGCAATAAACTGTTTGTGTGTGTATGTGTATCTTTAGTCAATACACCTTTTCTAAAGCTGCTTACAGGCTGTGTGAATGTGTGTGCATACACAGTAATGTCACTACCAAAAGCGTCAATATATCAGAGCTTATTATTTTGTCTTGTGTGCATGCGTTTTTGTGCCCTTGCCGCTTACTCACTCCCATCTTCAGCGGATGTGTCATTTGGGCGCTCTTAACACACAGAAACTGTGACCACATGATGCTTTCAGACTTAGTTCCATAATCTAGCCATGGCAGAACAAACCCAATTGGACTGTGGGAGGCTGAACATCTGTAATCCTCCACCCAGCAGACAATCAATCCCTCCACTGCCCTTTGGATGACTCCACACAGTGCCCCCACTCACCTCTCTTGTCTTTGCTGTTCGCTGCTTGTGCACATTTCAGATGACTGAGAGGGCTTGTTGAGATTTGTTGTGGTTGTGGTGCTTATTTGTGAAGGACATTTTAAGATGTTAGGGGCGATGGCTTGTGTGTATTTACCAATATCTGTGTGTGATTGCATGCATGTTTCTATGTATTAGTCACTTTGCTAGGATTGACCTTTGCTCAGCAAGTCATTGTGATATCTTATTTGTATATTGTGTATTAAAGAAATACATGCAGAATGCAAAGGCAGTTTCAGTTTTTTTTTGCATTAAGTGCCCGACATGAGTAGAGGATGACAGAAAGTGTTTGGCAAAAATCAACTGTTTGTATCATCATTATTTATAAATCACGCGTTTGTAAATGCTTATGGTAGCTGACAAGTCTTTCACCACAATAACTCCAGTCCCTCGTGTAAAGAGGACTCTCTCATAAAAGGGTTTTGATCTCAAGAGAACATTCTGATTAAATGAAGGTCACATTTTCCACCAAGGAGTTGCAAGTAAATTTCACCCTGGCATTTCAGGTCTTACCGTTACCTTTAGACGCTATGCTGTTCACACAACATGGTTTGTGTGATGCAAATCTCCAGGCATTTTGAATAGCCATCAAACCGCATGTTTAATAACTTTGCAGCATGTTCATATTGATGTGTAAAGGTGTTTGGAGCATTGGCAATCTCCAGTGTGCACAACCCAAGTGGTTCCTCTATTGTTATTCTCATAATCCTGCCCCTTTTGAAACCTTCATACAAACTGCTGATAGATGTTGGAGGTGAGAACATCTGGTGGGCCTGCCTGTTCACAAACTGATAGGGGCAGACAGGGAGTTCTGCTGCTAGAACTCACAGCCCAAGCAAGGTAGTGGAATATTGGAACAGTAGAATGGAGGATATATATTATTTAATGAGAGTTGCACTTGAAGGAAAGGTAGAAGTCAAAGCAAGGGGGCATTGAAATGCATTGAGCATATATGATTTTGAATTTCAGTAATAAAAACAACATCCTAAATCTACTAAACATAATTTTAAAATATGAACTTATTATTTATAATTCAAAAAAGTAACTTTTTTTTTACTTTTCATTCGTGCCATATGATTAGGAAATTACCTTAAAGGTGCTACATTCAATATTCAGAGCGTAAGATAGCGGAAAAAAAAACTTTTTTACTACATAAAGAAATAGAGGAATAATGTCTACCTGAGCAGAGAATAAATACATTCTGCCTTTGTGTATGTTGTTACACGAGCGTCTCCTTGTTTTGTCAACGTAGCTGGTTGGCATGTTGGCGCATGTGATTGTGCCCCACTGGCTAGCTCACGGCTGCCGCTCTACACCGCCCTCATATGCTAGATGCAGCAGATATCAGCGTACTAACCCATGGCATCTTCGTGGAAGCATAGCACCCACCCTCTGGTTCCACTTCAGTTAAACACTGTTAGCTCTATCAGCGTTTTTCCTGTTATTTTAGCGCCGTTTACTGCCATCCCCCTGTTAAGAGAGCTGTTGAGAAGCAATAGAAATGTTCCGAATATTGTTTTTAGCAACTTTAATGAATCAACTAACAGATATAAAATGAACCCAGTAGTACAGTGTCCTGAGGAGAAGATTTATTTTGATTAAAAGAAAAACCTTGGTTGGAAAGTTGTGTGTGTTGGCAAAAATGAGTAATTTCTGAAAGAGAGTTGGGGGCCATGTTGAGTAGCTTTAATCATCTTTTTAGAAACGCAAACCTCCTACTGTATCGAGAAACATTAGCAATGTGCCCCTAGCTTTACAGTACCTTGTACTGATGTATAGAAGCAATGGAAAACATTCAAGAGAAGATGCAGAAGATTGCTTTACTTGCTCTCTCAACAATAACTGCTTCTGTTGATTTCTTCCACCCTGGGCCAAGTAGATGCCTTTGCTGTGAAATGAGGATAGCATGTTGTCATACATCCCTCACAATCATCAGGAGATTGGGATACGTGCTGGCTGTACCTTCAAGCATAACACATTTGCATGAACCCTCATGTGAGTTTAATAAAGAACTATGATGTACAGTACAAAGCTTTGTCTTAGACATCGATGCGTGGTGGAGTTTTTGTTTTGAGATAGCACTTTGGGGTTGTTATGCATGTCTCCACTCATGTCTCTGTGCAAACACTTGCTATAAAAAGCCTCAATAATGGGAGCGTTATAAGTTCTTTTCTTGCATCACTGCTAGAAAAGAACCATAAACAACAAAGTGCCGACCTGGCAGGCTCACAGAAATTAGCCTCTCAGAGATGTGATTATGTCTCTGCAATCTTCACTGGTCCTTAAACCAATACTGAATGACTCAACCTCATTAGGTGTGTGGATGTGTGTTAGATTGTCATGATGAGGCTTTATAGCAATGAGAAAATAATTGGCATTTCGGTTATGATCAGGCTGGGGGCTTACAGTGGGGAGATGGCTTCCAGTCTGATTTGCACTTCAAGAAAATCGTACAGACAGAAGAAAAAACACACCATGTCTCTGTCTTTGATCTGGCGCATCGACAGGGCTCTGGGAGGGCAATTCCCACAGACATTTCACTGTGTAGCTTTACTCAACACAAAGTCAAAGTTAAAGTTAAATCAAAACTTAGGGATATAACAATGTCTATGGACACCTAACCAACATGATATGCATTTAACAAAAATCTATGCATGCTTTTTGATATGAATGTTAAGCTGACATAGTTCAAGCTGTAATGTACATCACAAAGTGAGTATTTGGTCAACAAATCTACACCGGATGCATGTGTTCTTCTATCATACTTGGAGACACTTTGATTGTTGCATGTCTTTGTTTACATGTTCACATTCTGCATGCAGAATAAATAACAATAAAATACTATCATAATTCAAACTTAGTGTTTTTTTTACTATAAAAAGGTTGCAAGACTTCTTGAAATTGCAAATGTTCCTTCAGAGTCAAGTAACCAGTTTATTCAATCACTGCCATGTGAGATGCTTTTGTTATTCACGTGGCTTTGTTGCTTAATGATTCCTTTTCCATTAGATCAAATTAGGCCAAGCACTAATTGATGGTAATGGAAATGAGTTGACCACTATTGTCATAAGCTGCCACCGTCGCTTGGCCCCAATCTGACTGTCTTAGCACTGATGGCTAATTGTTGGTCTGATTGCTTGGCCTTCCCGTGCTGTGGTTTCCATGCTAATAAGCTAATTATTGAACAACAATGTAGCCCCAGATAATTGAATCACTGTAGACGCTAATGAACACAGAACAATAACAAGCGCTTGATATTTCAATTTGACTTGCCTCTGAACTTGACAGTTAGGTCTGTATTCACTGCTCAGTTTGCTGTAGATGGCAAACGGTGAGGTTAGAGAAACATGCCTTCTAGTCTTCAGAGGAATGTGGCGTTGCAACATGGCTTTTGTCCATGTACAGTATTTTAGGAATGTATTATTTATCTGCAGGTTATCATGGTAGTCCCACTTTTTTACCTTTGATAGTGGTCTGGTTTACTGCTTTTTTTTTTACTTTACTTTAAAAAACAACAGATACAGCTTTTTAGTACACATGCACTTAAAGCCCACTGCACTTGGCTGTAACCCACAGCGGCGACAGCCCAAAAACACACATATTAGGATTGGGCTTTATTGAAATTTCCCTTCTGACAATATTTAAATTCTTTACATATGTTGAAACACCAATTCCGTAAGTAAGCGCTGTTCTAACCAAGGCCTGAGATCAATAATTGGATCAATCAAACTGCCTTTGCAAAAGCCTTGATTATGGAGGTGGTAGGAGTTTTGGTTCGGCTGCTAATTTTGGATTGGGTCGGTGGCAGATTTGTGTATTCTGTTGTATGGTTCATCTCCACTGTAACTATCTCAGTCCTTAGTGCAAACAAGATTTATTGAGTTTTTTTTTTTTAGTATGAAATTCCTAATTTCACTGTTTACTTGCTGAGAGACAGCAGACTGCTGAAGCTTCAGATTAGCTTTTGCTGAACATCAGGATGCATTTCTATATTAGGGCCACCTATCAGAGTTTTCAGTCGTTGAAACAGAAATTACATAGTGATTATATAGTACACTACCAAACATCATCCAAGCTCAAATTACTTTTAAATCAGTGCATCATAGTCTCAATGCAAAATAGATACAATAGAAATTATTGTGGGTTTAATTTACATTAAGAATGGAACCTCACACATACACCTGATAATAAGGTAGAGGAGGTCAGACCAGAGTTTAATAAGTATAAAGATTCAGGCCCTATCAAAAAAGGAGCATATCCTCTGATTCTACAAAGCTCAACGCTGCCAAGTGAACAAAAAAGTGGATTGGGGATGTGGGGATAAAACCTCCTGTTAAAATTAAATAAATTTAGTTCCAATTTCCCAGCACAGAGGGATTTGGTGTCACAGAAGTTTATTTCATTGGCCTTTTGACTTGACTTAATCAAATGCTGAGGAATTCATTTTACTATTATTTGATGGGCAGACAGGATTCACAAAGCTGGGGGCTGACTGCAAAAGGCCAGCCAAAGCTTCATCCCTTATTTAATATCTTCAAGTCGATACTAGACAGTGAAAGCGAGAGAAGGAAGAAAGAAAAAGAAACTTTAAACTAGAGAGTGAGAAATAACTTCTGCAAAGAAATAAGCCAAGCCAAAGAACAAGACCAATAGCCTGGCATATTTGTAATGAAAGCAAAAGGAAAGGGAGCGAAAGAGAATCTTCTGCTTTAGATGATGCCCAACCTCGCTGCTGGGAGCCAAATGAACATTCTGATTTCTTTTTAACCATGAAATGGACGATTCTGAAGCTTTACTCTGACACAGGGAGAATTAAGCTGGTTTGACTGGGCTTAGGGTGAGTTATCACATACCCCAGCCGGACACTACACACACAGGCTGAGCCCAGCAGAGAGGACAGAGGAAGAGGAACTTGAAAGCAGGTGCGAGATTCCTATGGCATAATGCTGAGTTGAAAAAAGACTAGCTGTCTGTACATTAGGCTTTATTGGTCTCCGTCATGCAAAGCACAGCCAGAGGCAATGTATCAGAGGTGGGAGGTGGGAGGGGGGTGGTAGCAGTACTTACTGTAAGATAGCCTGGAAGTTCTCAGTCGGAATCCACAATCATGCCTGAACTACAGGCAATTTTTCACTTCCCCATATCCCTCAGACTCTTTAAAACATCACCTTGTCATATACCAGTAATATTAAATATGAACTTTGTTCTCTCTGAAATACAATATTTATTACTTTTCCTCATAGCATTACTCAGGGCAATTAACTGTTAAATATATTATACAGTATTTCAAACCTTTCACATGAGGAAATGGGATTTGTTTATTAACTTTAGTTAAACCTCAAGAAACATTAACTGAGGCTGACAATTCTATTTCCATTGATTTCTCTATAAGTAGTTATTTTGTGTCTCACAGCTGCCAAACGATATTTCCTATACAGCCAACAACTTTATTTAATTTATTTATTAGTCCATTGAATGATATTGTTTTGAATGGTTTCTCAAAACACAAGAGTATAAGCACACATGCATATGCATAGTATTCAAAAATACATGTATGCTGCACATACACAAGTAATACCATCATACACACAGTACATGCAAATCAAAATACAGTGGTGGGCAGAGGAGGCCAGGGTGTTGCAATGGCTTGGTAAACAACTCTGTACACCATTAGTATCTGCTTATGCTAGCCATTCAAGGTCATTTTTATCTCAGACCACTTATTTGAGCTCTATGTATGAAAAGCTATACTGACATGAACATACACATGCACCCAGACATTTTGGTTTGTGCAACACAAGCCATAAACCTAATCCATTTAGGTACAAACCTCTCCGTTTTTTTTGTTGCTTTTATCTCCACAGTGCTGTGGTTTTGATCTGAGATGAAATTTTCTAAACCTACAACACCCACATCTCTGCGCTTCATAAATCAAGCACTCTATCATTCTCACCGGCCCAACACGTTTTTCGTTGGAAATGAAGACATAGTAGAATCAATTAGGTTTGATGGACCTGACTCTGCTGTGGTCTTTCATGTGCGGTGCAGTTTAGATTCTGTTATTGCCGTGAGAGCAGAAAGGAAAGTTTTATTATCAGTAGAGTGTTCCATAATGTAATATTTGAGGAGACCCAGTACTCCTATGAAGACCTGTTTCATTGTGGTCAGTGTCTTAAACCATCAACTTTACACACATCAGAAATAGCTCAGTGAAATGTATGGGAATAGAATGCACTTTAAATTCTTATTTTCCCTTTCCCTCTGATACTCTTATGATTGTGTATTTGTGTGGAAAAGGCATCTTTACTCGAAGAGAAGAAGATTTGTGTCCTGTGTGAGGGTGACTGCGAAATCACTGTATCTTTTCCCTTATGCCTGTTGATTCACAGGAATGGAAATATCCAATACTCATAATATTTTCTCTGAAAACGTCTCATAAGACGTCTCATAATTCCAGAGGCAATCATATGATCAATTCTGAAACGCAGGGAAAATATTTTTTTCTCAAGAGAATGCATTGCGCTTGCATGACTCTTGTGTTGTTCCGTAAGTCCTCTAATATTTTGTCTGCAAAGACATGCTACAATGCTACATGCAACAATATGAGAAGCTGCAATATTAGCTGGTCTGTTACTGTGTTTTACCTTGAATGGCAGCTAGATTCTCGTGATATCATGTGATTATGCGGAGCTGCAGGATCAAGAGGATCTCTTTTAGTCCAACATGGGCTATTCTTCCAAGAGCCCTTAAACATCACTTTAATACATACAAATAGGCACAAACAATAATTATAAAAGTTACACTTTAAACCCATGATTCCGCCTGCTGCTACACTGTCAAGTTGTCGGAGCTACCACTGTTACCAACTACACTCCCTGAAAAAAAAAAAATGCTATTTCAGAGAGAAGCAGAAAGAAGGTTCTATAATATGCATTGAAGGAAATATTACACGATGTCAAATTTATCCTGTTTTTTCTAATTGATTCGCAGCAAAAATTGGTTGAAAAGTTAAGAGAGAAGATAAAGCCGTGTCAGACGTTTGTCACAAACTGGCCCAGGGAATGTGAACAAAGGGAATCCATGCAAGGTTTTACTTAAAACTGAGCAGAATTTATAAAACAAAGGTCAATTCAAATAAACAATAGCAAGTGCAAATCAGCAAAGTCGGTAATGAAAGCCATGCATGGATGTGTGTCAATTGGGCTGTGGAGGTGTTGAAGGTGAAAAACCAAACGACAATCATGCAGAGTCGATGTCTGCTGTAGCAAGGGAGATAGACAATGAGCATGTGGACCAGCTTTTATAGCCTGGAAGGCTCAGGTGAACTTAATCAAGCTGAAAACCCTCACTTGTCAGCTAACTGCCAGGTGCAGCTGGCCATGACAGCTTTCAAGATGGTGGGAGGGATGTCACACACTGTAAAAGTGAACCACCACCTAGCGATCGAGACAGCATGCAATGAAATTAAGGACAATAATTGTTCCAGGTAGGTATTATTAACTTTTACAATAATTAAAAAGCAAAAGCAGCATGTGCACATTCAGTATACAGTAGCTTGCGTAGCATAGAATTGCTAACCCTAATTAATAATGTACTAACAAACTCTGCTTACGTTAGCACCACAGGTTTTTACGTAGAAATGTAATGTCTTAGAAAAGTTGATCTTTTCTCAACCTCTTCATGCAAGAGAAACACTATTTCACTTTTAAGCATGACTAGCTCAAACTCCACAAAAACAGTCCGAAAATAAAGAAAATCTAAAATAGAAAAAAGAGAAAAGAGTCAATGGAGCAGAGCCTGATACCTGTTGTAAACAGGCTGGATCCATAGACTGAACATAAGAAGTGGACATATTCGTCTTGACGTAACCCATTGGTTTGTGGACTGCGTTTCTGCAGCTTAGAGTTCAGCATTTTGGCCATTGCCACTGCAGAGGAGTGACATGGAGAAGCAGTATACTGCTCGGTAGCGACCTGTCAATCACAAGGTAACCAGCCTACCACATACTGCTTTATGTTTTATTTTACTCCAAACCGGACCATAACTTACTAAATGGACATGCTGTATTGAAGAAGACTTGAAACTAGCGAGACCATAAACTCATGTTTACATTGTTTACTGAGGTAATAAATCAAGTGAGAAGTAGGGTCATTTTCTCATAGACTTCCATACAATCGATCTGCTTTTGCAACCAGAGGAGTCGCCTAATGATGGCCAGCAGAGAAAACCCAAGTTCAAGGCACTTCCACCTTGGTTTTACTTTTCAGAACCAGAGGTTGCCACCTGGTCTGACCTGGCCGATCGGGGGCATTTTATAAAACTTTTCCAAGCCATTACCCTGTTAGGTGGAGTCTGGTAGTTTATTCCACCTTTGACAAGCCTTAGAGAATGCTCTTCTACCAAGATCTAATTTTGGCTTCGGCAAGACATAATTTGTACAAGTGATTGTGCGTAGTGACAGAATGTCCATCTCTCACTAACTGGTCATAAATAGTGAATGGTTTCTACGTATGTTATAACATAAACTCAAGAGGGTTTTGTCAATATCCCCTTTTCACAGCAGCCATTTTTAATCTGTCACAGCTATTCCAGTGAGACAGCATGCACAATACCAGGGCAGTGGCAAACCAAAATGGAACAGGGGCATAATTAATGTTATTAATTACACCAGTGTTTACCCTGCAATGACATTTCAAAATGGTCGCTGTGAAAAGGGCCAATGGTATCATTCGATGTCGACCACCCGAGAGTTCAATGAAATCCTATCCCTAGGTGCCTAACCCCCTAAAACCAAAAAATGGACACCTACATTGTAAACAAAATGTTATTCACACAAATAGACAAATAAATTCCTTTAAAGAATACAAAATTAAGAAAAGAATATGTTTGATACTGTTTTTAAAATCATCCACTGATGATAGCCATGCTCCATGGACACTTTACAAATCAAATATAGACCAACAATATTAATTTAGCATGAATAAAAGTTGTTTTACCTAATGATTTTACAGATTTGCCATATTAGACCATTTGCATATTAGCAATGAAGCCATCTTTTTCACTATTAGCCTCTCCTAAATCACCTGATGATCTACAGGCCAGCTTCAAAGCTACATCCACATAATTCATACACAAACCAGAAATTATGATACCAAGTGTATGTCTCTCTAATATCCTGCACTGGGGAAGTGAGTTTTTATTACAACCAGTCATAAAATTGATTAGGTCATAAACATTACTTCTTTGTGCTTCTAGGTCTAAAAATTATTAACTTCCATTGGAGGGGCATTAATCATACAATTCAAAACAGTATTAAATGTTACTGAAGGGACAGCAACTAATGACATATAGTGCGATATAAAATCCGTTATGAATCTTGTTGTTTTTTTCAATTGTCTTCTTACATAAATCCAAATATCTAATGATCTTTGTCAGAATACATAATTTCACAGTTATGTCAGACAGAGAGATGCACGTTGGTGTGGTGGCTAGAACTGTCGCCTCTAAGCAAGAGGGACTGTGGTTTGATTCTCGGGCTGCACAACTTCTCTGTGCGGAGTTTGCATGCACGTGTCAGCCTGGGTTTCCCGCTTCCTCCCAAAGTTCAAATACATGCTGCTAAGGTTAATTGATGATTCTAAACTGCCCATAGGTATGGATGTGAGCATGAATGTTTGACTGTCTCTATGTGTCAACCCTGCTGGCTACCCTGTACCCTTCGCCCAATGTCAGATGGGATCGGCTCCAGCGACCCTGAACAGGATAATACAGATGATGCATGGGTGTGAAATAAGGCAAAAGTCTGAATTGCCAATTTTCTTGAAAAGTAAAGGAAAAGATCTTAACAAACAGAGAAAAACCCCAAAATGGCATTCTTAAAACAGTAATAGAATAAACCACACTGCCACTTATGGGCGAATAGACAATATCATCCTTGTCATGACTATGGCATATCTCAAAAGCTGTCCATCCATGTTAATTACACTGTATGTATTCTTACCACATACCACATTTACTCTTCTAGACATTCAACCCAAACACACTAAATTCTTCCATCAGAGTGTCTGGAACATAAATGAAAGATTTCCATCAAATCACTCCATAGAGATCTATTCAATCTCCCATTAGCTTCAAATCAAAGAGACCAGGTAATTCCTTAATATGCAGGTTCGGCCTATACTCAAAGATAGCCATCCATGTGAATCCTGACTATAATTGACAAACCCCGGAGAGCGCTAAGAGATATGGAAGAAAATGGAAGGTGGTCTAAGAGAGATAGAGAAAGGGGGTGGGTCAGGGTTGGAGGGGTTGGGGGCACCCATCCTCACTCCAAGCCATCCTCACTCCAAGCCATCCTCACTCCAAGCCATCCTCACTCCAAGCTCGTCAAAGACCAACGCTTGGTCACTGGCCCTAAGCTACAAACTATGAGGCTCTAGGTACCCCTCTAGCATTAGTTTTGGATATGCCAGGGACAGCATATCAATGCCTACTTGTTACATGTGTAGTGTCTTCTCAAAATAAAATAAATTGTCTACACAGGAAGTTAGGTTAAGTAAATATAACCACTTAGTTAGGTTTAGGGTTAAGCTCTTTGCAACCGCACTTCTTTGATGGTTATCGTTTTAAAGGTCTAAACAGCTTAAACTCAAATTGTGTGTAAAAGTGGGAATGGGATTTCTCCAGCTTTTTAATGTGGGGGATGAGATATAGGAGAAATCAATATACTAAAGAAACTCGTCAACCTTGTTAGGTGTAGGATATTGTCAGAATTTATGGTTGATGCCTGATTTGGCATAATGTCCAGATTTGTACTAAATCTAAATGTTTATTGTTGTTTAATGTTTTTTTTAAATCCTCCATTAAAGGTCTCCACAGAAATCCCTCATGTGTGTTAAAACGCAAATCAAAAAAAAAAAGCAATGCTTTTTGAATCAATTGCTTCATAAATACAGCCATGATAGAGGAATTGGAAAGAGCTGAGTTAAACCAAATTGTTAAAAATATAACAAAATGGACATAATGGTGAAAAAATCCCATTTCAGAAAAGTTGTTCAATACTTTGTAATCATAAAATAAGATAAGATAAGATAAGATAATCCTTTATTAGTCCCGCAGCGGGGAAATTTACAGGATTACAGCAGCATAGAGGATAGTGCAAACAAGAGACATAGTAAAAAAAAAAAACAAGATCAAAAATAAGTATTATAAATAAGCAAATGAGCAATAAAAAAACCCAGTAAAAAACAGTAAAGAATCCACAGTAACTGAAATATTATATATACAGACAGAAACTATTATAACTATTGTATTGCACAGTGTATTAGTGTCATGCCTCTTAGATATGTATATTATGCCACTCTGAGTTTTAGGAGAGTTGTAGGCTTGGGTTTTGGTAAGACTATTATCATTATTGGCCCACTTAAAGAAAAAAGACCAACACGTTAGATATCCACAACTTTTGATCGATACAAGTAGTGTGTTTTTCTGCTTTTAATCTTTTAAACATCCAGGAAACATAACGTTGGTAATCAAATGCAATGGCATGACATGAAAGAGAAAATAAGTGAATAGAAAAGCTTACAAAAAACAATATATGAAGGTGTATTGTTATGAATGATCTCAAGTTCTAGGAAGTTCATGAATAAGAATGATAGTATTTGATATTAATTAATAAATATATGACATTGGACAGTTTTGGGTTCATTGCCATGAACTTCATTTTGTATTTTCATTTAATTTTCTCAATATGTCCCCACTTGTTTTCAGTGGGCATCATTATGGCCTTAATGTATGCCAACCTGTTCTGTACCTGACTTTGACATCTGACCCTTATGGAGAAGGTCATTTGAAAACAGATATGTTCTACAGGGACCAACAAAGTGACATATTAGATGCATGAATGAGTGTCTCCGCAATCCACATCTGTTATGGTGCTGTTGAGGCCAAATGCCATTATTCTAATTCAAGACTCAAGCAGTTCTGGGCCAGAGGAGGCAGTTGTTGGATAGCCATACCCTTCAACACACAGTCTGTCTTTCACACATACACCCCGCACACACATGCACACATGCATGTAAACCCCCATCTCATCCCATCTCATTGCCTTGCCCCCAAAACATCCTGAAACTAAATTTATTCATTCATTTATTCATTCACCCAATCATTTGGCCTCTTCACTATTTGAGAGGAGGTGAATAGACCCATTGTGCTGCAACCTGTGTACCTCAACCCCTCAAGCACTCTGGCCAATTTTTGCTCCCATGCTGTCCCCTTAAGAGTAGAGAGCTGAAATGAAAAGCCTTGTCCTTCTCTTTCCCTCCCACTTTCCCTTTCCCCCGCCATCATCCTCTCCTCTCCCAAAACAACCCATAATGGGGGACTGGAGGCTGTCTATCTATTTTTCTGCCAAAAGAGGGAAGAGAGAAAGAGAGAGCAAGTGAGAGAGAGAGGGAGAGAGAGGGAGAGAGAGGGAGAGAGACCAACAGTGAGCTCATCATCCTTGATTAGGCCTGTCACCACCAGGTAGGAGGCAGCAATTAGCCTTGGCCAGGCCTTTTCCACTGAGACACACGCATGCACACATGCCCACACGTGCTCCCTCACACACACATGCATAATTACGCAGACACAACAGACACTCATTCAGACACACACCCATACACTTGGGAGATGGACTGAATGAGCGCGGCATCTGTTAGAGAGTGATTTGGCTGCTGGAGTGAAAGAAAGGATGGATGAATGTGTGGCGAGGAGGAGAGGAACAGTGGCACTCTGGCATGGAGGGATGGTGAACGGGAAAAGAGAAGTCATAGTGAAGGACAGGAGAGAGAAGAGAGAGGGAGGAAAAGTTTTTGAAAAGGTTAGTACACAGAGGAGAGGACAGGTGTGAGACGACAACAAGTGGAGGAGAGGAAGGATAAATGAAAGTAAGGATGCATGGATGTGTGAAAACGGTAAAAAAGGTAGAGGAATTGGGTGAGTTAAAAAGGAGTGAGTGGTAATGGAAGCGTTGAGGAAAGGAAAGGAGGGACCAGGAATTGAAATGGAGGATTGGAAGGCAAGGGGAAAAATGAGGGATGAGGAGGTGGAGAGAGAGGGGGAGTGGGGCAATAGTGTGGGTGAAAGAAGAAAAGAGGGATGGAGGAAGAGGAGGCGGGGACAGATGGAGGGAGAAAAGGGAAAATGAAAGCAGGCATGAAGCAAAAAGACAGGAGGAGATGAGGGGTGGGGAGAGAGGGGAAGGAAGAGCAGGGTGCTGAGATGGACGGGGGGGAGGAGAGGAGATTGGCTGTTTGGTTTTGATAGCATGTGCCAAATCGATTGTGGCTTACTAATCCAGTTAGTTATGGCAGAGGCATGCAGAAGAGGCGCTTATGGGGGTGTTAGGTTATAGTGTAGTGTGTGTTTACGTGTGTGTGTGTGTGTGGTGTGTGTGTGGTGTGTGTGTGTGTGTGTGTGTGTGTGTGTGTGTGTGAGTGAATTGGTCTGTGTGCGATTGTTTGTCTGGTTTATGTGTTCTGCCCTGTGTATCTGCATGTGTTTGCATGTGTGTCTGTGTGAAGCATGTCCAAAGCGGACATGAGGCAAAGCTACTGCCATGCTGTGAGACTTCCCTCAACAAAGCACACACTAGTCAAAATTCACTGACACAAGGGAAGGATAAGTCCTTAAACTTTGAGCTAAATTAAATCTCTTTTATTAGAAATTAAAAGATGATCATGACAACAGCAAGAAAGACTAACTTAAATTTGCTGTCTAAATTGTTTTTTCTAAATATTGTATTAATTTGATTATTTTAAGTCAAAGTTTTGAAGCACACACAGATGAGGGCAGATGGAGTCTGCTGGCAAGTAGTAGCAGTTACAAAGTGGGTTTCTTCAGCTAAAAGAGGAGCTGTTGATATTTTCAGATTCTCTGCTAGCCATTTCCACAATATACATCCAAGAAATATGGCACAGAATGAAAAATTTCCTTTGTCATATTCTATTTAAGACAAAAATTATTGCTATGGCCACAGTCATTACAGCAACAGTGCTATAGGGTGCTTAGCATGCTCTGGCCCCTTACCCTGCTCTTTACAATGAGCCACTTATGTAGAGAAGGGACGCTGGCATGTTGAATCACTTCATCTATAATTGCCTGCATTTACTTCTCCTAAGAGAGCAAAACATAAGAAATTCTCCCAGGCCCAATAAATGTTGCTGCTGACCGTATTTCTGATTAGGGGCTGGGGGCGGAGGAAATGGTTTGACGCTCATTTTTCACAAACAATTTTTTCATTTTTCTTCACAGGCAGACAGTTGGCATTAGATTAGGGCAGGCCTAACAGAGGCAGGGCCGCTAGCAAATTGTGCGGCTTGAAGGGCAAATGCCCCTCTGAATTTATCAACTTATGGCTCCAGTGAGCTGCGAGGGATGGTGATGACCTTAAGATACCCTCCTAAGGATGCCTTTTACCATCACTCCATGCAACACTCAGAGGCTCTTTACAGAGCCATAGGCTACGAGTCTGAATGTTTTTTTCTAAGTTTAATTTTTAATAAAGTAAACTGGCTACATAAAGCTCCACTTGTTTAATGTGGTTTTACCTATAGCTGTACCACTAAACTGTACACAGCAGTATGTATCCTTTTTTATATGCATAATGTTTTTAACAGTGCACACAAAACTGGTGTACAGGACCATATAGGTGCAACAGACTGCACTATGATACAACCTCAACATATAACTATTATTTTACAAAAAAATACAATATTTGTTTGCTACTTAATACCATGATTGTGAAAGTTTTACTGCATGGCTCAGTAACATTACCAGTATTATGATAAGTTATGATGCTCTTCAAAGGCCTACTTCAAGATCGGACAAAGTTAGGATACAGGGAGTATCGAGACTAGCCTGTGCACACAGTACAAGTGTGTGCACTTGTGTGTAAAGCAAGAGTGTGTTTCCCAAAACTCCATCACTCACCCTCTTTGACAACTCCATACAAAGAACTGGTGTTCCATCAGGGTCTTAACTCAACTGGAAGGACAGATACAGTGGAAACACATACATTTCAAAAAGCTGTTCCATAATATACTGTACTGCTGTCTTGACTGTAAAGACTTGTTGTACGTTCGAATGCAATTCATTTGAATGAAAACAGTCTGCCTTAAAAAACATCCAGCACATTATTCATCTGACACGCGGCCATGAAAGTGGATAGACACCCACACATGGACACACTTAGACACGCATGCAGATGATCATTAAAGAAAGCTTGGAAAACATTTTCTGTAATTTTGTCTAGCTTTAGTACAAGTTGAGTTCAATGCTCCTGATTTCTTGACACTAAGCTTCATACTCACACAGCAAGGTTTCTTCAGGACTGTCTCATTATGTATTCTATTTACCTTATTGTGAGAAAAGCTGGCTAACAAAATAAGTTCTTTGCTCTGTATAAATATTAGGAATCTAGTAGTCGTTCTGTGTTGTGTCATTTAGATTGCTCACTAGCTAGTTGGCAGAATTGAAACAAATTGTCCCTGCATGACCAGAACATCACCATACTGTAATGCTATTTATAAATCTAGATTGCTTTATTGTGAGTTGCCTTGATTTGGAGATATAGGCAGTATAGATGTCTGCCTTCTCTTATTATAATAGGACTATATGGCCCTAGGCTTTTAGTGCTCAAAGCTGAATTTACATTTGAAAAACAAAACAGCAATGTCTCTTTCTAGATCTTCATCTGGCTACTCAAGATAATCCAGATACCTTGTTGTGAGCAGTTACTCATGCCAAAACAATCTAGATTGTTAAATAGCACTACAGGAAAGATATGTTTTTTCTTTTTTTTTTAATTGGGTAAGAACTGTCCCTTTAACACTGGAAGAACACCATGATGGCATTTTAAATATAATATAGCTATTACCACAGACATATTACATGGGTATGATTTAATGCTCTTAGAGAGTCATTTATTCTTACTGTAATTATCATGTAATCTAGATAATCAAAATGGCCGTTAGTAGTTTAGAGTGAAAGGTCACCCTTCCTAATGCCTAAAATGAAAAATGAGGCGTTTCAATGTATGCTGATGTCATGAACAGCAGCCGCCAGCCACCAATGTGAGGCACTGATAATGTGCCACTTCATCATATGATAAACGTAAAGAAGAAACAGATTTAAAGCCCATGTGGTCTGCCTGATTATAACATATCCTCTTTATAGTGATAGCTTTGTAGAGTTTTTGTGGAGAAACTAGACTACTATTGCGGAAATTGTCTTAGTTTTTGTTTTTCTCTATGTAAATATTCTCTTAGTCCCCAGGCTCGATGTCTTGAGCATGGAAGAGGGCCTCAATCAAAACTAGAAAGGTGCTGCTTCAACCAGAATCAACTGCACTGTAGTCCCTGCTTTGTAAGTTACTTCTCTTTCACAGAGGTGGGAAGAGTTCTAGAATATTGCACTCAAGGAAAAGTACATCAGCAACATGAACCTTTGTGTCCAAACCAACAGACGGGTACTCTGCAGTTTGTGCATATAACTGGTTATTAATTATTAATAATAACTGCCTTTCTCAGTGTAGCCTCACAAGAGTAAACCAGAAAATACCCCCAAAAAAAGAGCAAAAAAATGGTGCATGAAAATTATTTAAGTTTCAAATGTAAAATAAAACATCACTGAAGCAGTCAACGTGGACATGTAACAGTATTGATTTAACTCCACAGTCCACAGACACACGTATTAGCCTACAGCAAAGGTGAGAATACAGTCCGTTTGTTATTTCTTTATGGTTTTTAACACACTGCGTTGCTAGGCAACAAAGTGGTTGTTGACGTTCTCCACTGGAGAGTTCAGCAGAGTGTGTTGGTGTTAGTTGTTACCTTAATTAAGATAGAGGCAACATTTTTTTTTAAATATTCCGAGGTACTATTATGCTATTTATAACCACAAACCCATTATTAATTTATTTGGGCTTGAATCAGCCACTGCCTGTGAATTCGTCCCACAAGCGCAAAGAATTATTATTTATAATTTATGGGGTATCACCGCTGTGGACATGGAACTGTCCTGTCTGTTACCGCAAATTGATTTGCTTGTTTAACTCTAACGAATGCGACTTGAAGTGTAGCATAGTGCAATACTTGTGATAAATATTACTCAAAAGTAAAATTACAGATTCCTTAAAATGTAGGCCTACACAAAAAAAGATTTTGTTAAAGTAACAAGAGTAAATAAGATTTGATAATTCCACCTCTGCTCTTCTGTTGTCTTAACATTTTGGTGCATCATTGCAAATGGGATTGCATCTTCTTTTTCATAGTGACCCCTATGTTTTAGAACAGAATAAGTGTGATTGACAGAGTTCTGGCAAAACTTATTGAAGACTTTAAAGATCTTAAATAACCTTTATTATAATTATAATTAACCACATATTAAATAGCAGGTGTTGTGAATAAAATTAATTAGTGATAAGGTCTTTAATTACAATCTGATGTTTTTTTGTATTATTTATTTTTAACATCTGATACTTTATGTCAATCAAAATCAAACAAATGTTACGGTCACACGTCAAACATTTTGCTACGATACCACTGTAGTCAGATATAGCCTTGGTTTCTAAATAACTGATTTTAGCTATTTTTCTTTCAGGTAATAAGAAATTTCCATTATTAATCATGGCTATCTTCATTCATAGTCTGATGTCACCTTCCACAATTTAGGTGGCAATCCTCCAGAGCCAGCATTTACAGATGAGGGAAAATCTCCTCCATGTTTGAATGTTGATGGTAATAATATCCTTAACAATCAACTTAACCATTCATGTATGCAAACAATTCATAAAGCACACCCTGAGGTCTTTCTTAAAAAGGTGCGTTCAGTTTGATTCATTAGATCTTTTGTTGCCTGTGGCAGGTTGTATTATTTTAGCATTTGATGAATGGAAAACTGTCACACATTTGAAAGTACAAAATGCAGTCATGCATGGTGGGACTCTAACTTTACAGTAGAGTCTGATGTAATTTGACTCAAACACTTTCTGAGCATATTCAATGGAATCCAAACATCCGATACAGTTTGCATGATGCCTTTTAAATTGAAATAGCTCCATTTAAATCCAAGCCATCAATCAAAAGGTTCAGACGTATTAAAGTCTGAAAATATTTTAATGCTATGACCATATCACGTTGAAGCATATGTCTGATTGACTACCTGCATATGTGTGCATTTGAATAGATGTGTAAATAAAGACGCCCCCCGGCATATATGCACATTGCATAGTTTTACCCTTCATGAGTTTGAGAGAGATTTCGTTGTTGCAGTATTTTGGCCTCATATTATTTGTGTTACCTCACATTAGAAGCACATCATCAGCCCTCCAGTCAAACCCCTCAGTTGTGTAAATAAAGTTATTGCTATGGTCAAAGAACTTTTTTATTTAAATGTATTGTTAACATAGTGTAATTCATATGCATTGTTTAATATTTCTATTTCTTTATCCATTATTTAATGGTTGATAGAGTATTGTCAAATACTCACATGTTTTTTATGGTACAGTATGTGTTAGTGCCTCATACATCAATCACCTCTTTAAGTGTTCCCAGGCTACCTGGGATGTATAATCTATCCAGTGTGGGTCTGTCCTGGGGTTTCGTCCAGGTTAAGACGTTTGAAATAACCTCCACAGAGTGGATCAGGGAGGTATAGTGACCAAATGCCTCGGTCTTGAGGCAGTCTTGCCTTGTCTCTTTGAATGAGATGAGGCCGTGGCCCTACTCTGACCTCCTCACCCTATCCTGAAAGGTGAGCCCTGATACTTGTCATTTTGACCAAGTGCAGCTACATTATGGTATGCTCATTTCACCTTTGGCCACTTACCAAACTCGGGTTTGAACATAAAGAGGAAAGACGTCAGGCTCATTCCTCACCACACTGGTGATGCACAATGACCACAAGTCTGCAATTGCTGTCATATAGATCTCACTCTACATCAGGGACCATTTCAGACTCAAGTGTTTGGCAGTGACTCACCCTCAACCTGGGGGGGGGGTGATAGTACACACATTCCTTACAAATAACTGTACATGACCACTGAATCTAACACCCACTAAGAATAAGCTTCACTTGACATAGTGCAAAGTATAGAAGCTTGAAAAAAAGGACAACTTCTTCAATCATGCTTCAAACAGAAGTGCAATAACAAATGTGATAGATTTAGTTTTTACTGTTTCCTCATTGAAAATGTGAACAGTAAATGCTGATGGTAGTGCAAAAAATGCAATATTCAGCTGAGGTATTGCGGCTTCCGGACCCGCGAAACGGACCCGCGAATCGGAGTTCACTTGCACTCAGGGACGGCAGTGGCTCCGCGCCGCATCCGCTCCGGATCCGCGATTAAATCATCTGGCCCGGGTCCGTTTTGGACCCGTTTATCTTATTTTCAAAATCCCTTCTGTTCTTGCTGTAGGATAAAATAGGATAAACTAAACTATAGGATAAACTAAACTATAGGATACAACTCAAAACTATCATTCCTAGCCTAGGCTACAGCAATATAGGCCTAGGCATACGTTTAAATATGCATTGCCTTGTATGTTTTACCTAACAATATTGTCAATAGGCATAACAATAACAGAAAAGCTTCAAGTCAAGACATCAATTTACTGCACAAAAGTAATCACTACTCAATAGAAAAATAGAAAATTGACATTTACATTTATGGAAAATTATAGGTTATAGCCTATTCTGTTTTTGTTACGTAGTCTACGTTGGCTAGGCTACTTTACATTCATTTTGTGGACCTAATTTAGTGCTTTATAGGCATAGGTCGGTGCAGACATAAAATATGTTATCTATTAGGCTACAACATGAAATGCTGCGCTATATACAGCTAAAATATCAGAAAATGAATAACTGGTGAACGACAAGAAGTTCAATCAAAAGATTGTTTAATTGTTATTCGGGTGGAGGAGTGGATGGAGGAAGGACACGTCTCCTCGCCGCCCGATCCGCCGCCAGGTTGAACCACCTGATGGCGTGTTTGGTGACCTCCGCGTCCGTGGCTGACCGTGTCACCACGTTTTTCCTCACAGCACCTGTAATCAAACAGACAGATTTTATGTAATAGGTTTTTACTAACTTTAAGAAGAATGCACACATTTGGTGAACAACAGGGTGCATTAATGGCAACTGTTAGGCATGCAAACATGCAAAGTGCTTCGATAAACCGAGTATTTTGTTTTGGGCCTACTGTAGCAGCAAGGAGAAGACTACTGGAGCAAGCACCTTGAAACATTTCGAAAACGAAGCAATAAACGGCAAATAGAACCAGCTGAACAACCGCAGCCGGTATTATTTGATAATTTAAAACTGTATAAGACGAGCCCTAATGTAGAGGATGATCCTTAGCCCCGCCCCCATGCGTCTTTTGGTAATTTGCCTAAAATCCAAAGTATTTCTAAACAGCACTCCTGCCGTTTTCCTTCTCTACTTAAACTGGTCGCGGAGGCACTGCACTTGACATGCTAGCTCTGTTTGCTAACCTTTAGCTAACACACAGCATTGAGACTAGTAATTACTGCCAGAGACCGGAGTGAGGCTGCCCCAACAAACGTGACTTGGAGCGTATTTAATATTACTGTGAATTATATACTTACTGAAAAGCAAGGTCTTTGTTGCCATCCTACTAAAAGGCTTTTTTGTTGTTGACACCCTTCCAATTGATCTGATGGGAGACCTCATCTGTGAACAGCCTGCCCAGGATGTTCCAGGTCACCCTCTTCACATCCTGGCCTCCAATGGTGGCCAAAGATGAAATCTAAAAGGCAAAGACATCTTTTTTAAATAGACAGGTAGGTAAACATTCCTGAGGTTAGTTGCATTTAAAATGTTTTTGTTTCTGTTGAAAGCTTCCAGAAATGTAGAAAAACTGAAAAAAATCTAAACATGTACTTGGCTCACATCCTCATGGACCTGTGCCACCTTTACACACAATGTCAAACCAGGGAGATTGTCACTCACTGACTGTCCACTCGGAAAAGGCGGTTCAGGACAGGCCTGTTCAGGGCTGCTTAAATAGAATATTTGCAATAATCATGGGCAATCAATAAACCTAATGGCACCATTCAGATTAAGTAAGAAAACTCACCACTCTCTGTCGAGCTGGGCCATTTGACGGTTCCTTTAAAAACATTTCAAATGCCTCCACTGCCTCCAATTGTTCCAGGGGAAACTGAAAGCTGTCTGGCATCTCCGCATCTGGCCCCGGGGTGCTGTTCATCCTACTGGTGAGCAGGTTCACCTTAGCCACAAGCTGGTCGTTTTGCTGTTTGATGGTTTCCAGCAAGCTAAGGATTTGGAACTCGGCCGCTGTTGACAAACATGAAATATAGCTAAAATGTAGTGTATCAAATATATCACGTTTCAGTGTTTATCCTCATTACTCATAATACCGACATTAGCTATTGACATTATTAATTAATGACAAAAGTTATAGACAAAGTTTGAGGAAAATATGTGATGGTTGTCAGAATTTTTTCCAAAATCTGTGGCACAGAATGACCCTCCAGTATTTGTCGGTTATTGCTCACCAGAGCAGGGAATGGTATCGGCCATTCTTCCCCCTCGCCATGTTGGTCTGTAGGCCAGGCTTGAAGAAGGCTCCATGTTGAGGGCTGGTGCCGGGGGTGGAGGGAGTTGAGGAGGGACTGCAGTTCCTGGCCTTTTTTGAACGTCTGCACGTGTCCTTCGTCTTAAGGCTGATAAGGAGACAGGCACAGTCTTTCTATTCATTTTTGTTCTAAAAGACATTTCAGAAAAAAAGAAAAGAAAGTAAAATGTATCATTAATCATTGTTTCTAATGTTGTATTTAAATAAACACATTGTTGAATGGTGGTGTTGTCTGTTTCATTGCTACAAACTAGACAAGAACATAGAAATGTGCCATTTTCTGCAGGAAATGCATTGTGTAGTTATTATTAGTAGTAGTAGCAGTAGTAGTATCATTATTTGTTCTGTGGCCAACTGCTCCAACTGCTAGAAAATGTATAAGCAACATTACATTTTAAGAAACCAGAAAGTATCTTACTTGATCAAGCGAACCCAGCAGAGGAAATTGTAGCAACAGTCAAATCCAGAACGGGCAACAGTCAAATCCAGATGCTGCAGAACACACAAAATAGAAGATGGGGACCAAGTTCTATACAGTAGCATAAGAAATCAGAAACTGGCGCGAATACCCATTAGTTGTTTGAACCGAATCCCTTCACTTGATTTAAGCCATTTAACTGCATTTTCTGCAGGAAATGCTCCAACTGCTAGAAAATGTGTAAGCAACATTACATTTTAAGAAACCAGAAAGTATCTTACTTGATCAAGCGAACCCAGCAGAGGAAATTGTAGCAACAGTCAAATCCAGAACGGGCAACAGTCAAATCCAGATGCTGCAGAAAACACAAAATAGAAGATGGGGACCAAGTTCCATACAGTAGCATAACAGTGATTAAAATGGCAAATTTTCATTATAAAGAGGATGGCAGATAACCACTACATATGAGACCAAACTTGCCAAAATGTTAACTTGCTGCGATCTATTTGTATGGTACGCATGCCTGGAATTTCGTGATATGAGGGGCAAGGCCACTTGGCCTGCAGCGGGGCAATTTTTTTGAGGGCACAAAGGCCACATGCCAGGGCATCAAGGCCATAACATGATTTTGATTTCACTAATAGACAAATGCATTTCTCAAAGCATTAACGCCTTGTTAATAAACAGTCTAACACTTCTCACTTCTGCATCTTGAAGAGCACTTTTGTGATAATTCTTCAAATCTTTTTCTTATTGTCTATAAGATTAGAATTAGAATTAAGTAATATATATTTTTTAATTACACATAATTAACATTATTTCAAAATGATAATAACTCTCCCTCTGCCGTCATGGGGGTCGCCAGTGTTGCAAGATTCCGGCCCAATCTAGCAACACTGGGGGACAAGCAGTTTTATTTGTTCAGAAATGCTTGAAAAAATGTAACTTTTATGGAGATACCGCATTAGGCCTACTTGGTCAATAAAAGAGCTAAGCTACTCAAAAGCTATTTTATTCAGAAACGCTTACGATCTTAAGTATAATTGACCGCTGTCAAGGACAGCAGACAGAACAGACCAACCCTAACCCTAACCCAATGAAGGATAACTTAACTTAACTACCATAACATATTCTGCCGTAATTGCTATTCCATTTTAAATCAAATAGGCTACAGACTGACATGATTATCGCCTCTCAGCTAACAATAGCCTGGTGCAAAAAATGATAGCCTAACTGAAAAATTATTTAGGCCTACTGCTAGTCCTAATATCAAACAACGTCATTACAATCATACGTAGTCTAAATGATGATTACAAAAACACAAAGGCCAATGTTTACTGTGAATGTCGCAATATAGGCCTATCAATAAATAATTAGGCCTACATAAATCAAAATCAATAATAAATCATGCTTACGTAACGCAACCGTGTTCCAGCAAAGAAAGAAAGTCTCAACTGAATGATCTGCTCTTTATAGGCTTTCAACGTGTTGGCGCGTCCGCGTTCGCGGATCAGACACGGGTCCGACACGGGTCCGCTCAGGATCCACAATATATCAACAAATAAATCAAATAATAATAATAAATCAATAATAAATCATACTTACGCAACCGTGTTCCAGCAAAGAAAATCTCAAATGATATGATCGTCTCGGCTCTTGGTGATAGGCTTTCAAACGTTATGGCGCGTCCGCGTTCGCGGATCCGACACGGGTCCTCTAGGCGGCGCCAAAACGGATGTGACAGTAAGCGGGTTTGATGACTCCTATGCGGATCCGCATAGGAGTCTACTGCTGTGTGGGACTGTTTAGAGTCCAGAGGTGGAGTATTTGCAAGGACCGTGCAACACCCATTAGCATTGAGGTGACCTTCTCGGTTGGAGAAACTCCAACACTAAGAGCTCAGCTGGGCCCTTGTGAGTATCCTCACCACCTGCTCATTACCTCTCACTCTAAATAACTGAAGGAAAAGGAGCGAGTCCAAGCTTTATCCAAAAGCCAGAAGTGAGCACAACTACAGTATGTATGTAGCTGCCACCATAGACATAGCAAAAGACTCAAACATCTGATAACGCACAACTAAACCTCTGACTAGTTAGCTATTTACAAAGGTAAAGAAGCTAAAGGTCTAAAAAAGAGGATTATAGGTAAAGAAACATGGACCAAGCAGAAAACACAATGCAAATTAAAGGAAAGTCCATTAATAGGGACAATCTGAAGGTTATTTATTCATTAAGTCAAGCAGAAGTTAAGAAAAAAAAGGTAAATTATAGGCTTCCAATTGCAGCGTAAATTCAAGATTTCCAGACTGTTGTGTAATGTGAAGTAATGACACATGTCCGGTCCAATCTTTGTTCTTACATGTATTAAACCACATCAGAGCTAACCTAGATGTAATAAGAAGAAAACCATGATCTTTTAGAAATCAATGCAATTACTGTGATAAAAAAGAATCAAGCTATTGCAATGGACCCCTGGGAATTGAGTGAGCCAAACATATGAGTTCCAACTACATGATTGTCTTTGCTTTTGCTGTACTAGCTCTTATGGCTGCATTAAATTAAGAGCTCTCTTTCATAACCCCAGGTATTGCAGAGCTTAGCAAAGCCCGGGCTGATTCAATTCACCACATATAAAAAAACCTGGGACAGGGGCTGTAATAAATGGATAATTTCCACGGTACATGTCCTGTGGACTTCTGGGGTGTCAAATGCAATCAAAAGTGTCAAAACCTGTAAAACTTCCTCTCAGCTTGTGCGTATGTGGGAACGTGCACTATCACTGACTGCTCTTTGAACAACAAATGGAAGCAACCGCTGTGGTGTAAATCCAATTATTAACACCCAGTAGGTGTCATTGTGTGCCTCATGTCAATCGCTCTACTTTGCACATTTACATCATTATGACTTAAACAATATTTTCACTTAATTTCAGAAAACAGAGCGTTTTATCAGTGCTGGATATTTTAACTAGATATATCTTTAAAAAATAACTGAAACCAACCATTTCCTTTATCCAACATCATATACTGCACTAATGAGCATGTCAAACTCTAAGCTTTTTTAATCATTTTCCACATGTACAATGTGGATAAATTCTTTTATATTGCCGCAAATGCTCTTTAAAGCTACAGAGCATGTGTTTATATCTTCCTAGAAGACATACCAATTTATCAATATATCATTAACATAGTAAATATTCAATTTAGCATTAGCTTACACCAACAATATCATCAAAAATCAAACATCTAATACATACAGTAAGTACATCAATCAATCTAAACAATTTCCGTAATGTAATGTAATAGTCCTTATGATAGACATAGGGAAATATCACTCGTTACACAGTGTAGCTTAACCATTCTACCCTCTTAAGACATGAGAAGAAGAGAAATTATTAAATTTCTCTTATTTTTTGTGCTTGCTAATGGCATTACATCTCTTTGTTATGCCTCACTGGTGCAGACAGCAGTCCCTCAGTAATTAAGTACAAACGCCAGGGAGAGAAAGAGAGCGAGAGAGACTGAGAAAGAGGCAGGCTCAGCTGGTTCCCTGAACATAAAAACAGGTCTAATTAACAGCGTTGACTTCACACATGAGATTGACTCAAAGGGGAGTGAATTGCAGGCAATTACTCATACAGCAGAATATCATTTATTGACAATTCATTTGAAAACTTCTGCCAATTTATTCCTTTTAGTGCCAAGCAGATTCAACACAAGGCAAAGTTTAAATGTTGTATGTTTTTAAAAATGTATCAGGTAAAACAATATGTACATAAGTGATATCTCCTTTCAACATGTGTCAAGATCCGAATCATTCTTTACATGATTAGTTATCAAATTCTGTTTGGTTTAGAGTGGAGATAATATGGAATATATCCAAAATTGAAACAAGATATTTAGATGGTGAATACTGCATAATCCACATTCATATGACTCACTCATAAAACCTACTGTACTGTTGTTAGGACAAAGGAATACATTTATTTCTCCTGAAATGTAGGCCAATCATCATCCCTTATTTTGTCTTTGTATAGAGTTGTTCCAATTTCACAATGGGGAATTTACCTGGTGTGTGGATAGTGCTTTGTCATCAGGTTTGTCTGACAAGGGATGAAAAAAAAAAAAAAAAACTTCCACCGTCCTTCTCTCTTCTTTTCTTCTCACAGGGAGGTGTGATAAATGGCTAGTCAGCGTCCCACTGGAGAATAATATAACTCCAGCCTTTGCTGTCTGTCCAAGCCTCCTGTCTCTTCCTCTGCCAGTGTTTTCCATTTTTCTCTCCCTTTTTTTTTCTTTTACTTGCAGTCTCTCGCAGACACTCCGACTCAATACACACACACATACCTCCCACCCTCTCCCACCCATCTTAACCCTATCTCTCTTCACAGTCTGGAACACTCTTTTCTCCCTCATTCCTCCCATCTCCCTCTCTCTCCATCATCTCCCCTCACCCTCCTCCCCCACAGAAAAGAGAAAGAAGCCAACATTATTCTAGCAGAGGAGCAGGTGAGGGTTAAAAGGCGACCGCGGCCTAGTCTTCCAGGAATTAAAGGGAAAGAGCTCGGGGAAGGAGGGGATAAAGACGGGGCCTGTTTAAAATTCTGACACCTCTCCGCTATAAAGTAGGATTTCTGAGCCACTTGGGGCACAGGGAGGAGGAAAAGAGACTTAAGCAGATGCAGAGAGTAAATGCAAGGCTTTGTTATTTCTGACAAGCCCACAGAATGGAAATGTCATTAACTGACTGTAAATATTCAAACACCATCTCTCTCGCTTTCACTCTCTGATGGAGGTTTTTACAATGTTGTTTTGTCTTTAGGCATATGCATAGATAATCTACGTTGTGCACAGAGAAGAAATTCTCTGAGACTTATATCAATAATTCAGGCGTATAGGTAGATAAAAAACGAGAGGCGTACGTAAGTCTCTGCACGCCGAATTATTCATTTCCATGCATTTTGTCAGTGTGAGCCTTTTTGAATTATAAAACTTTGAAATGGGAACAATGTCTTGCATAGTATAAATACTGCAGTTTATGAAAATGGTAAGTTTTATGTGTGCAGGCAGCTGTATTACATTGTTCTGAATTTCTGTCAGAAGAATTCCATTGAATTTCTGTCGCACACTTAAACTTGAAGATTATGAGAGTTAAACTTTGAACGCATTAATTTCATGTATTTCTGCAGATTCTGTTCAATAACTACAGCACCTTTAGCTACACCGTTTTGTTAACATGTGGGGACTCATTAACTATCTTATATCATAGTGTGTTTTTGCTTGTCTACCTTTGTTTATTAATATACTGTATAGAAAAATATGATTAAAAGACTAGAATAACTCGAGGATGGAGAAAAGGGAAGGACAGGGATGAGTAACAGAAAAAACAGACAATCTCATATAGAGTTAAAGAAGTGAGAGTCCAAGAACAAGAGAAGAAAGATGTGGAGAAGGTACTGTACACACACAAAGTAGGCACAAAAGACAACCCAAGCAGATGACAACAGTTTCAGCCAACATCTTCAAGGACAAATGGAATAGTGCTGGCAGTCACAGAGCACCTTAGGGCAGCCAGCAGAATCACTCTCTACCACCAACAACATATATTTGTCATTTAGCCCATGGCAATTCAGTCCCCTCGAGACATTTGGAATGCCTCATCAAATGATGCCGATGTTCCCTTTCACTGGTTTTGTGTTGTGTGCCCAAAAGCTGCAAGGCACATTCATCTTTGGAATAACCCAATCCCTTTCTTTCTTTCTCCCTTTGGGTATGTTGAGAGGACTGCTGATGTGGGTTATTTGTCCCCTCATGCTGAACACATGGTGTAAGTGTATTTGGGTTGATGTTGTTGCAGTATACTCTACACTATTGCAGCAGATTGGAAGGCTTGAAACCATAAGGAAAGGTATGTTTTTGGTGTGTGTGTTGCTTGCCAATGATTTTAGACATGCTAGCGGCATGGCTTAAAGGATGGAAATGCCAGGTGATCGGTCAGTCCCCTGCATCGGTCCAGACTGAAATATCTCAAAAGTTTATGATGGATTGGTGAGACATTTTTTACAGAGATTCTTAAACGGCAGAAGTTGAATCCTACTGAATTTAGGGATACCCTGACTTTTCCTGTAGCACCCACCAGCAGGTTGACATTGTTAACTTAAGTTTAGTCAAGTGACTCAACAACTATTACACAAATAACCATTAGGTTTTGGTTCAGATATCCATGGTGCCCAGAGGAAGAACACTAAGGACTTTGCTTATCCCCCCTGCTTTCTACTAGCCCCACCAGCAGAAATATCCACATCCACAAGATGGATTGGTAAGACTTCTACTCAGATATTCACGATTCCTAGACAATTTATTCTAATGACTTTAGTTTTCATGTAAACACCATGAGTTTGATTGACTGTATTTGAGGGAAATAACTGAATAACCACTGGCTATTGTCTTAAAATCTGGTACACACATTCATGTCCCCCTCAGGATAAAGTGTAAGAACTTTGGGTCTCTATAGTGTCAAGACTATCTCTCAAGACTGGCACCCATGGGGGCAGCTGACATGGATACTTTTTAAGACACATCACCTGTAGTAGTACCGCACTGAAGCAACACCTGATACACACACAAACCTAACTATCTAGGGCAAACAGTCTCCAAGACTAGGCTCTCTCATCGGGTTGTGGATGCAATTCAACAAGCGTATGGGAAGGCAGGTTGTCCCGCCCTTTAAGGGGTGGGTGCACGTTCATGTGGGCCTCACTACTTGATGGGCCTAATGATGAGGTGCCCCTCTGTCTGAATGGTAGCTGCCACCCCATTCACTGAGCGTCCTGGGCTCCATGCGGCAGGACATGGCCTGACATACCACGTCTCAGGGACCAAGTTTCTTACGAGAAGTCCTTCTTGGCTCTCTGGATTGATGTTTTCTACTTTTAAAGTTAGCCTTGCAACCTTACAGGCTAAGTGGGCTTCCACCCAATTACAGTGGGCCCTAGCCAAATCGGTATATTAAAGTATGTAGTGGTACTTTGTTGCTTTCTAAGGCTGATTCAGGTTAATGACTAGAAATATAGGTTGTTGCAATATAGTTCTAAACCAAGTGAGTGCCAAACAACGATGAAAATAAGTCTCTATCTATAGTAGGCAGACACAATTGTAATGGAATAGGCATGCTCATTATCTATCCATTTAAAATCAGATATATCCATTCTACACACTGTAGTTCTGTGCAGGCAGCTCGTTATGAAGAATGGAAAGGTACTGAACATCAATAGCATGCATGACTTCTTTTATGAGCCTTGCGCACAGTTAAATTGGTGACATTTGGCCTTTAATAGCCTGACTGAAAACTCATATCCCTTCTAACTACTGAATAAGGACTTCTAATGAACACCCAGCCAGCTAAGAGAGTTAGTGGCCGGTACTCACTGAACTGAGAAACCAGGAAAGGCAATTATCAAGGTTCCCGAACAGCCCTGATCGAGGATTGCTGCCCAGAGCAATGCTTTTAACCTTGGTTTTAGGACCCTGGTTTTACTGCAGCAGCCTTGCAGCAGTTTTCAATATTAAACAATTGCCATTGCACTCTCTTCATGGACACGCTAAATTTGATCCTCTAAAGCAGCTGCAAAAGGGAAATAAAAAGTAAACACACTTGCAAAAAGACAGGACTTACATTATAGGCTTATTAGAAGTTGACATGCAAGCAGTTTTGAGTCCTTAATCACAGCCTAAACAACCAAACCTCAAGATCAGCTCATGCATGATAATCTAAAAAAGGCCACACAGCACCAACTCATTGACCCAGCTAGCTGTAAACTTGCTGAGGGGGAGGATATTCCACATGTTTTATACTTCAGCATCACTTTTCATGCCTTCATTTTTTAGCATGGCAACTGTACTATTGATCTACGAGCGAGGTGATTGGATGTTGCGATTAATGACCTCAGAGGAAAGAAGTATTCCTCTGAGGTCCATTCCCTGAAATGCCACTAGATTACCTTGCGCCTTCCACCAGAGCTTATGATCAGTGTGAGTGATACAGGGGCTGGAGGACTGAACAAATGACGGCCCCTAAGTCACAGGAGACCCGTGTAAGTGTAAAGGTAAAGTAATTTTTGTAAAGAGCAGAGTCTCAATCTCTCTCTTTCTGTCATTTATTCATCCTCTCATACTCCCTCTTCCTCTTCTCGCTGTCCTGCATCTTCACTCTCTCTCTTTACTCACCCCTCCCTTTGCTTCAGCTCAAGTCCTCAATTATTTTCAGACTGCCAGGCAAGGCACTGCGGGGGCACAGGGGACCATTTGGACTTAGTACATTAAAGAATTCATGATTTGAAACCACCACAGCCCACCCTGACGACTCTATGATATGACTTTTCAGTGCCTGAAGCTCCTTCCTTCTTTCCCCTTTTTCCACCAGACTGGCTCTCATTCCCCCTGACGACTGACATTGATCTATCCTTGAGTCTTTTAGCTCCAGGACTCCCATACCTTAAACTTCTGACTCCTGACCATTAAAAGAAACAGAGTAGCCAATATTTATGAATGTGTCCGTAATGATTTCCTTGTCTGTTTCTTGTGTCGCCATCTGTAAATTGGCCTGTTGGTATCAGGCACATATAGCGACAGACATGACAGCAGACTGCTGAAAAAGAGATGAAATGTCTCAGTGTAACACAAGAAATAAATCTATAAAGAAAGTGTGTGTGTGTGTGTGTGTGTGTGTGTGTGTGTGTGTGTGTGTGTGTGTGTGGTGGTGGGGGGGGGTGTTAAATAGAATACGGGAGAAGGATGCGACATCAAGTAGTGGACTTTAAAATCTTGTGTATTTCCATAATATTTTTTTTTTAATAAAAGTTGGCTTTTAAAAAGAACAAAAATACAATTAAATATCGGTTGCATTAATACAAAATGTGGTCTGCAATTGGCAGCTTGCCAAAAAGTCAGAAAGAAATGTGCATCTTTTTTTATGCTCTCAGGTATTTGCTCTTTGATTTTCTCGAAATGTTTGTTTAATACATGTATTAGTGAAATTATGGTCATACCACATCCACAAGTAAATACACTTTAGAGTATGACATATTTTTCCTAACAGAAGTGTTGTCAATAAACAGTTTGTGCAAAATACTATTCAGAGACTCCACATCCTAGCCTGCACCTGTTTGCTTTTCACAGGAGAGGATGACATCACCAGTTGTATAAATCACAATAACAGAGTTAGTTTCAGTGAAAGAATAAACACATTGCAGACATCCACTGTTACTACTCTACTCACAGTGGCCTCATTCATAAATTTCCATCAGCCACATGTGCAAGAGAAAAAAAACAGCAGTAACCACAACTAAAAATGATGTCAGGTCTGTAAACAACTTACGCTTGTAATGTGATTGCTGTGTACACGATAGTGAACAACATATAACACTATAAACTGCGTCTAAATCTTCAGCTTCTCAAAACATATGTTCAATTATTGACGTAAAGCACACAGAGTAAATGAGTTATCCAGTAAAGGACTACACTCATGTAGTCTTTATTTATCAATCTGAAGTGTAACATCACCACCTAAAATCAAGCATAAGGTTTTCTGCCATCAGTTAACTGTTGTGATTTTTCAAATTGTTTGCATGATCAGAGTACCAACACTACATAAATGCCAGAACAGTAAAAAGCCTTGGCTTTTAGGCAGTCAATCATTCAACCTTTACCTTTTCATTCAAGCCCTAATGTGCATCCAATTTTTGATGTTTTTTTTTTTGTGAAGCATACTTTTATGTAAAGACAGTATTGGGCATGGTGTTTGCAATATGATGGGAGCATAGTGCCATCTCCTGGACAGAGTGGCTACTTTCTTATTTTTTTTAAAGAAATTGGCTCCCTGTCTGTGACATCTGGTTGCAGACATATAATGTTGCTCAATCCCTTGAGACTCAGTCTTTCCTTTGCTCTTCTCCTATCCAACCTGGTGATTTCATTTACTTGTGGGTACGTCTGGCATAGTGAGAACGAAACAAAGCAAGAGAGGAATAGGAGAGACAGAGTGAGAGTCCTTGTCAAGGTACTGAATGCCCTAACATGGGTAAACATGTGTTTCCAGAACACAGGGACATTCCTGGCCACAACGCCCGACTCCATATAAACACTCCTCACTGTGGGCGGCATGCTACTCTCAGTGTGAGTTCCCTAATGGCCATAATGGAGGACAAGATCATTCATTATTATTGGGGGGTGAGGTATGTATACGGCTACAATTAAGGAGAAAAACATTCTGGTGCTTGTAAAGGGCAGTAATGTGACTCGGGGAGTGATGGATGCTGGGGAAATGAGTCTTGCAGGCCAGTGGGAGTATCTTATTATCTGAGGCAGGTGGGGGGATCCGTCATTGAGGTAAATTAGAGAAGGACGAGAGATATAGAGAAGGAAGAATGGGAATAAAAAGAGAGGTATTTTAAAATGTAAAAAAAAAGGAAGAGTAGAGGGGCGAAAAGAAGAAGTAACAGATGTTAAGACAGTCTGTTGCATAGTAACAGTTGTATAAGACAGGTAGATAAAGATAATTGCAAATCAACTTAAAGAATGAGCTCCACCACAATGTGCACTTAATGCAATGCCTTCTATTTTGGAATTGTATCATTGGGGAAATTACTGGAGATCATTTTACAATGCTAACAATGACTTACCCTTGTTACCATGTTTAGAAGTGTGCATCATGTGACGTTGAGTGAAAGTGTTTTTATTTTATTTTTTATAAATTTGCATAAAGTCGGTCAATATAAATTTGTGTTTTTATGCATGCATATATTTTGCAGCCATCCAGTGAAGGGATAGTGTCATTGTAGGATCCACACTCATTATTTTGTGCGTGGAAACACATTCTTGAATGCATTGAACTACATGTCTGTATACGCTTTTTTAATATGTAGCTATCTATTTGAATTACTGTATCTGGCTGCATCCACAATCACTATTTACCCTAGGGACTTAGTCAGACAGACAGTAAGGGTGGTCAGTAGCAAGCAAATCTCAATTACACTGACAGGTGACAGTGAACTGAATAAATTATCATTATGTCTACAGAGTGCAGCCAAATGTATCACTGTGTGTCTATGTATGTTATTGTGGATGCCTGTACACGTGTGTCCCATTTCGGGATGAAGAGCCATATGCATGAATTCATTCTGTGGGGCAACAATTACCAATGAGCTGCCTAATAGCACCATTAGGCCTGACAAATGAAAACACTAACTAAGTCCAAAAGGGAGATTCATATGTTTCACTGCAGTTAGTTTCTTAACCATCACTCCTGGTTCAATCTTATGATTATGTATGGATTTGACATTTTGAACTGCCATTGATTCAAATGGAACATTCATGTCCATGGATCACTTTTATTCAGATTCTACAAGAGGTGAAACCGTAGAATTTAATGTGTGTAATGTCCAGCTCTAATACAAAATAAAGTCTGCTCAAATCAATTAAATCTGGGAAGTTTCTACACTTGCTTAGACTTTCAAATACAATAACTCAAAAGACCCACAGGCTTCACATGATAAAGATGGGCACATGGATTCACAAACGCAATGGAAGTTGGCATCCTTTGTATGAAATGTGAATAACTGCTCCACATAGTTGTTATTATAATGCATCCACAAGTGAGTTGTTGTTTTTTCGTCATACTTTTAACATGGAATAGGTTATGGTACAGTGTCCCACAATGGGGATCATGATTACCATTGTAAAATGTATATTTATGTGCTTATTTCATATCATACTGTCATATGTTTATAGGGTACATATTTATTATTTTGACAGTTATATACTGTACAGAAAAATATAACCGTAGAAAAGCAATTGGTATTTTACACATGCTTTGAAACTAGGGGACTCAGAAAAATCTAATTTAAACCATGCTGATATGCTGTGTAGACACCATGCAACATTTTTCCATCTCATCCTTATCTGGATAATCCAAAATTCCAAAAATGGGAATAAAATGTCACGGTCCTCTATCTCATGTACATACCCGTGACATTTCTTGAGCATGGAGTATAAACTTTGTTTATCCCTGTGTCTGTGTGTATTTTGCATGTGTCTATGCATTTGTGTCTTTTACTGTGTGTTTCCTTGTGTGTTTATTGTGTATATAACCTCTGTTGTGTCGACGCTATGTGAGTGTTTTGTGTGTTTCTATGTGTGCAGGTGGACTTTGTGATATTTTGTTTTGGCACTGACACTGTCCTTGATTTGCAGTGCCAGTGGTGTGTATTGAGGGACAGACCAGTTTAATGCACAAATAGTTAATCCCCACAGTGGATGCAACATGATAAGACATTCATGTCATACTAATGTGCTTTCATTGATATGATCATCTGCCAAAAGCAAAGAGGTAGAGAGAGCACAAGAGGGTGAAAAAAAAACGAGAGAGAAATAGAGCGGCGGAAGGAAACAGAGAGAAAGACCGACACTTAGTCATTAAATGAGACAAAATGAGCATGGGTGAGAATAAAAAAAACAAACATTCAGATATACGGACAGAAGTGATGACAAAGACAGGCAGACAGCAGGAGCAAGAGATGGAAAGAGGCAGATGGGGGACATTAAGTCAAAGTTAAGTAACCATCGTCTGCTTCTTTATCTCACCCAGATATGCTAATCCAGTGAGCCTCTGCTGATATGAGTTTAACAGCCTGGCTGGTGTGTGTGTATGAGTATGTGAGTGTGTGTGTGTGTTGTGTGTGTGTGTGTGTGTGTGTGTGTGTGTGTGTGTGTGTGTGTGTGTGTGTGTGTGTGTGTGTGTGTGTGTGTGTGTGTGTGTGTGTGTTTGTGTGAGAGAGAGAGAGAGCTTGGGTGTGAGAAAAGACCCAGTTGCCTATGCTTCCAGTTACACCAGCACTGCTTAGCCAGTGCTGGATGACACAGTTATAATCTCTTTGCAATGGAAAAGTGAGTATAAATTACGTCTAAGGCATTCAACAAAATAAAACTGTGTGTGTTAAGGCAAGGGAAAAAATGAATAAAGCGTGGAATGTGTTTGAGTGTGTGGAAGGAAGTAAAAGAGAGCAGAAGTGTGGTAAGTTCATGGAGGATGGGATTTATGTGTGCGTGCATTTATGTGAATATGTTGCAGAGGAAGAGCGACAATTGGTGCATACACAAAGAGCTAGAGGGTTAGGTAATTTATGCTTGAGTAATATTCCTATGTCATCAAGGCGAAGGTGTTGTTTCAACAACAATGATGCATTTGGATTAGCTTGATTCGTAAGACAAATGTGCCCACTTGTACTTGACATTATAGTTTGATGCAATGGCATAGATAAGAAAATTCCTTCCTATTTGAAAGCATTTAGATGAATTAAAATGCAAAATACTAGCCTTACAAGGATTACTTTACTTAATAAATGTGCATGCTATGAAGCAGTGATCTACGGTATTTGCTCAATAACCTAACCTAGAATTGCCTAAAAGGAATCTATACATATCAGAACTTTAATATCCGACAACCCACAGACACTGTCATTTTCAAATCACATGGCTATAAATGTATCTCCCATTCTTGTGGCCAATCAATTGGACATGCATCTTGTTATCTCTGAGACTTGACCTAGTAACACATTTAGATTATAACCTAAACAACACTATCCATGTAAGGACATGTCTAGGCAGAGACAAACTGTCAGTACTGTATCTACGTGTGTGTAGTGTGACCGATCACCTGCCACCACATTGGTACATCTGATTCAAATAAACCTTGTTTCTTTTTCAGTGACACATGTTCATGGGACTTTTGCATGCCACGATTAGATGTGTCCGATCATAGCTCTCCCCCGACGACTGGAGGAATATATAACAAAGTATAAACCACCTGTACATGCCTACATGCTGTGAAATCCATGACATGTCTGCAAGCACAGACATGCACCAAGACTCATGTATGTTCTCCGACAAGCAGCAGAGGTTTCAGGACCGTTTTCTGTTAAAAATCACTATTTCAGGCTCCGATGGCCAAAGTGAATAAGCCTCCATTAACTCTATATCTCTTCTTTTCTCAATAATTCCCTCCATTTTCCTCTCCCCTTCTCTGTTTATTTCCTTTTTGTCTTTATCTTTCTTTCTTTCTTTCCCTCTCTTTTTCTCTTTCCTTACTTGGCCCTGCTATCCATCTAACTCTCCTTCTCAGCCCTCTCTAATATCTCCCCTGCAGCCATTTTCGGGACTCTACAGGGAGGGAAGCAATCTAAGATTTATTTTACCTCCAATTTCCAATTTGAGAGACCCCTGCTGCTGGAGGCGAATCTTCAGCGGGTCTGATGTGAGTCGTCCTGTTAAATTAAAGTCAATAAAAAATGGCAAAATATTTCAATGGCCACCAATGTTTATAGAGTAACAAGACCAGAACACCATCCATGTTCTGTACACAGAGCAGTATGCATCACTTACCACCTTGGCTTCTAGGACTTAACAAGTTCCCATATGACATGAGAAGTAACATGACTCAAAGAGGCCAAACCCAGGGTGAGACAAAAATAGGCCCTGAAAACACACACAAAATCATGAAACACACTGCCTTGAATGGTAAGCGAATTGGCTTCATGTCACAAGTAGATCCCTCAAATAGAGATGTTAGGATATCCTATAAGATTTAGAGTCTGGTCTATGTATATGCAACTTCATATGCTTTCTGAATGCCTTTTGTATAACTTTATTGTGGCATTATGTGCTATACTGTATATCTTCACTCTGACGAAAAGAAGCACACCATTCAACAGTCACAGTGGGTATCATTGACAGTAGAATGAAAGCTCTCTTGGTCTCTGTGTTACTGCTAATCTGACCCCCTGCAAAATAAAACCCCATCTATTCCCAAAATGCCCTTTGATACTCCATTACTAATGAAAAGAATACAGTGTGCCTTGTAGTCTCCATATGTCCATTCTCAAATCCTAACATAAAAGAGCCGCACACACACAATTTTTTTTTTTGCTCTTGATCTACCAGGAACACAAACTGTCTCCCTCTCCCAAAAAACACACACTCTCCCTTCAACACACTGTACTCTTGCATTCACACTCACACACCACAGAGTCCTCTATTCCCAGTATAAAGCCTGGAGACAGGTGTTGGATTAGCTTTCTGGAAGAAAAGAGCTCAGCTCCTTTGATAGGATTGGAGCTGGCCTGGAGAGCAGGGAGGCAGGTGCACCACAAGAAGAGAGGAGGGGAGAGAGGCCTGTGTCTGTGTGTCTGTGTGTGTGTGTGTGTGTGTGTGTGTGTGTGTGTGTGTGTGTGTGTGTGTGTGTGTGTGTGTGTGTGTGTGTGTGTGTGTGTGTGTGTGTGTGTGTCAGAGGATGCAGCCCAGTCATCCCATCTATTGAGTGGAAAAGAGGGGGCTTCTGGCAGAGCTGGCCTCTGTAATTGGAGAGCTTGGCAGGGCCAGAAGTAAAGCATGGTTGGCTGTTGCCACGTGGTGACAGTTGCTTGCCAGCCTGCACACACTCACATTTATGCATTCAGACTCACACAAATACACACATTTAGGCAGACGTTTAAACTTTTGAGTGCCTTCCATTGACTAGCATTTGTTCTGATCCTTTCCTGATTCTACCCACAGTAACTGCTACTGTAGCTTTATCATAGCCAAAAGTGCAATTCTCAGCCTCATCTCTGAAATTTAAAAGGATTTCATCATAATTGAAGTTTCATGAATATTTCAGTCAGGATATTTCATCTGCACAATATAGTAAATACTGACATTACAGGCTCACATATATAAACACACACAAGCTGCAAGCCTGTAACCACGGTAACTGAGAGAGAAAAGGAGGCCTCTTCCAGATGCTTTTATTCTAAAGGACAACCCTTGGACATGGTCTGCCATATCTCCATGTGACTGTCTTTCTCTGTTACTAATTCATAGTAAGAGACAGAGAGACAGAGAGAGAAACATGCACCTCTAATACTCCAATTTGAAGCTTTATTAAAGGACCATTACAGAGAAACAGGGAGAAAGAGAGGGGAAGAGAACCAAAGTAGAGTGGGTTGAGATTGCAGATGGATCTACAGAATACAAAAAGAGGACTATATAGGAGCTATATTGTGAGCTGGACCCAACCTCACCCTGACGCCAGTTAGGAAAGTGCAAGATTGCATGAAGTAGGTTCAGATTAAGTTCAGGGTAACTCAAGGAGCTGGCAATGTTTTATAAAATATATATATATAGTGTCTAGAAACTAGTTGTACGTAGGACACGTTTAAGAAATGACTGTTTGAACTAAAAGGGCCTCATTTTCCTACAATGTTGCCAAAATTATGAAATTTTCTGGCATTCAGTTGTCACAATGAAAGCAAGGACACTTGGATGCACTGGCAGGCCACACAATTCATGAATTTGAAATTTTAGGCCATGAGAAACACTGCCTCTATACAGATTCCGCTGTAGTTATAGGCAGATATGGACCAATCCTCAAATACCAATCCCACACAAGCTCTTTCCTATACCTAACCATCTCTAATCTTAATCTAGAGTCTAAACCAAGCCTTTAACTGAAAACCAATGATTCCTCAGAATTGCTGGTTATCAGCCTGACTTGTAGGAAACTGATCTATATTCTGTAGTAATTGCCAAACATTTACTTTTTTGGCAATACTCACATAGATGGTAATAAAACAAATATAAATAAATGTGTGTGTGTGTGTGTGTGTGTGTGTGTGTGTGTTTGTTTGTGAGAGAGAGAGATAGGTAGAGAGAGAGAAAGAGAGAGCATCCTTGACTGGTCTGTGGGGTGTGATCAAGCATGATTAATTGCAATTAAGTGTGTCTCTCATAAGTGATGTTGTGCCTGGAGAGCAAAGCAGAGACTATTAAAACTCAGACTCATACATCATCCCCCATGGGTCGGTGACTGATGACCACTCAGCGTAAATGTGTGAAATGGTACAATTAAAATATGGGGGTAGCGGAGGATCACTGGAGGAACACAAGGCTAGAGCCCCAGAAACTGTGTGTGCACATGTGTGTCAGGGCCAATAGGTAAAGAGTTGGCAAAAAACGATTAACTGTTGTTATTTACGAGTGTTGTATGATCATGATTAATATATGAATAGAAACTTTTTTGTTTCTCTGCCAGACTTCCTACACATGTAATTTAGGGGACTAAAAAAGGAGGTACTTAACAAAGACAAACATAATTTAATTTACATAAACACTTCTGTCACTGCTGCACACTATTTGGCAGTTATTGTTTCTTGTCGTTATAAGTTCAATTTTAACTCATGATTTATTGTGGTAAATTTCAACATGAAATTTGATCAAGAAAATTGTATAAAGAAATATGTAAGTTTAGTTTGTATTGAAAGCCCAAGTGTCTAATGCTGTTACACTTACATTTAATAGAAAAATATTGTACAATTACGGTTTGCCCATATAGCTCTATGCCTACCTTAGAGTATTTTTTTGATTGATTTGTTTAGAACTGCGGCTTTGCCATCCTAACCTGATTGTCTGTATTTCCCCTGAAGCTTCTCAGTTTGTTTATAAATGATTACAGGAAATATGAGCAAAGCATTCTCATAACTAGATTTGTTGATGGCCAATAAAACAGAGAGCCTTTGGCCACAGTTTTAATATATTGGTATCATTAGTGATGGGGGCAGATGTGTTAGAATTTTAATAAAACTTGCATGACTTGCATCTGTATTTTTTTTTTTTTTTTTAAAGAGACCGTAGTTCTATTTGATAAAAGTACTTTGATCAAAGGACTGCCCTGTACTTATACAGGGCACATCGCAAGGGTAAAGATACATTTAAACCAATTCCTTTTAACAAATGGAACCTATTATGTAATTTTTCCAAATTATTTAATTGTGCTTTTACTAAGATGTTTCCTCACATGTACCAACAGCATAAATGTTGCCACACTTTTATGTCTGTATAGCCATAACTTTGACAGCTTTGTCCCACAGAGAAAGACACCTTTTTGGCCTCTCTAGTCAATAGTTTATGAAATACAGCAAGGCCCAAGTGGAAAGTCCGAGCTTCCAGCCCTGGTATGGCAGAATGACAGAGGAATCAATATGATGAAGAATGGACAACAACACCAAGGCTAAGGTTCCTTTAGATGGATAGATTAGGTGGCCCTCCCTCCCATCTATCATAAAATATAGGGGAAGGGCTAATGCAAGTCAGCTAAATACATCTGTGCTTAGATCGGAGTACAAATTTGACAGAAAGTGATTATCATATTTGAGAAATTTTACAATGAACCATTATTTATTACTGGTTTAAGTGGAAAAAAGCATAGATTCAGTTTTGGATGGACAACTCTGTAACATGTTAATATTATTGTCGTACATTCTCATTATAATGTGAACCAAAATAAATCATGTGAAATAAATCAAATAACAACTAAAAGAGTTATTGCACTAGCTTTGACATATAGCATAAAATCTACAGTAATTGTTGATTGTCAAACACACCTTGCACAAGCATGGTTTTGAAGTTATTAAATGACAGTACACACAACAGAATACACTAACATGCCTAAATCCAACATTTGTGACGTGATGTAATATTATGAGGCCAAACATAGACAGTACTGTATTCTGAAGGTTAAACTACTCCCATACATATAATAATAATAATACATTTTATTTGGTGGCGTCTTTCATGGCACTCAAGGTCACCTTACAGCATATTAAATCAGTGGTAAAGCACAATAAACAACAGATTAATAAAAACATCACTATAATAAAACAGGGGCTAGTGGTTAGCATTGTCGCCTCACAGCAAGAGGGGCCCGGGTTCATTTCCCGGGCTGGACAACCTTCTGTGTGGAGTTTGCATGTTCTCCCTGTGTCAGCGTGGGTTCTCTCCAGGTTCTCTGGCTTCCTCCCACAGTCCAAAGACATGCAGCTTAGGTTAATTGAAGACTCTAAATTGCCCGTAGGTGTGGATGTGAGTGTGAATGGTTGTCTGTCTCTATATGTCAGACTGGCGACCTATCCAGGGTGTACCCTGCCTTCGCCCATTGACAGCTGAGATCGGCTCCAGCACCCCTGCGACCCTTAACTGGATAAGCAGGTTACGGAAAATGGATGGATGGACTATAATAAAACAACAGTAGCACATCTGTACATTCAGCACCAGAGCATATCTGGGAAATAAGTAAAAAAATATATATTCATATATACATATATATATACACATGTATACATAAACACATGCGAAAGAACGAATGAGAAAAGATGCAGCTGGAGTAGTTAAAGTGAATATGCTAGTTTGAAAAGATGGGTTTTAAGAGCAGATCTGAATTCTGTAGTGGAGTGTAGTATACGGATGTGAGGGGGAGTTCCAGAGTTTAGGTGCAGCATAGGAGAAGGCCCTGGCAGTCACTGTGCTGAAGTTGACGGTTGGGCTAAGTTGTGAAGAGCTTTGAATGTTATAAATAAGATTTTAAAGTTAATACTTATATGTTATATATAATAGCATTTATTCACTGTTGATGCAGAGCCCCTTATGCCCAGTAGATGTCAGCCTTGTTAGTTCAGAGTAATTACTGACTCCAGTGCTGGTGTGTACAGTAGTAGTTAAATATAAAATTATGTTCTGTGTTAAGCTGCTCAAATGGATTATCAATTAATTTAATTTATAGCAAGATGGCCACCATCATAATAGTGCACCTATTGGATAGATTATGAGAGGACACATCATAACAACAAACCGTTCACAGAAACAGGGACACAATTTGACCAAGAACCCACCCCTTTTACTGTCTAAGATAAACTAAATCAGACTTGACTATGTGGTTGCTAATGGTTTAAAATATCATTTAAATATCTGGAATGTACAGCACCTGCAAAGACCCACAGATTCTCCATAATAAATTAAGCAATTTTTACTATTCAAATGTTACAATTGCATAAAGATGCATATGAAGACATAAATGGACCAGCCCCCACTCAGATATAATATATATATTTATAACTATTTCTGATTTTTGAAGGCGTGAGACACAAATGTTGTCTAGTGTGTATTTTGGTCTAACGGTAGTAATCTGGCATGCAAGGGGTGAAGTCATCGGTAAAGTTAAGCATGAGAGAGTAACATAAATCACACACGCTTAAAGGAAACATGGCCCTACTTCAGAAAAGGTAGCCTACAGCAAATAACAAGAAAAAACTAATGACTACAAGTTGGCTTAGACCCTTTCCAGAGTAGTGATGAAATACATATTTTTTCTCTGTTTACTGAGGAAAACAAGATTACACTTGTTCTTGGTAATTATTTATTTAGACTTTTTTTTATTCAACTTAGGGTGTGCAAAATAATTTGATTTTTGCAACTTATCCTAATCATTATTTTACCTTTGTAATCATTTCTTATCATACCACTGTACAGAAGAAATGTCTTGTTTAGCAATTTAGCTGCAAAATTGCTGCTAATGTAGATCACAATGTCCTGCAAGGCAGCCAGGAAGCATTATCCTACATGGTAGTTAGGTCGTCTTGTTTCTGGCTAGAAGATTTGTCAACCTGATATATATATAGCCTACTCTACAGACATTTTAGCAGATCAAAGTGTCTTTTGTTTATTTCATGTAGTACCTACGTTAACCTAAGTTAGCTATATGCCTACAGAATCGTCATCCAACAAGTAGAGAGGACAGTAAACAATTAGTAGCTTAGTCCAAAGTCATGTCTGCTTGGCTGCTCCAATTTCTCCTTTTTTTGTATCACTTTATGCTATGTATGATTTAAGTGTATGTATTGCACTGCATTTCAAATTAAAAATGTGGAATACCACTGGTATAAATGTTCTATTGTTTCTTTGCTCAATGACTAATAATCCCCCCCGGAACACACTCCACCCCACCCTACCCAATCTCTTTCTTTCTCTCTAATGAGCTGTGGTCTGTTATCAGTCATTACAGGAAGCCTGATTATCCAACTGGCATTCTGCACACGCTCACAGAGAACTTCCTGAAGGTGACCTTTTCACGTCGCCATAGAAACCTCCTCTCTCCGCTCTGAGATGCTCAGCTTGTACACAGAGTGAGAGAGGAAGCGAGAGAGATAACAGAACATTTTCTTCCCAACAAAAGTGCATTAGTATGCTGCAATGTGATAGCACAAGTCTATGTATGATGTAACAGCACAGATTGTTTTGCTGATTTAAACATGTTTATAAGTGGATTTGGCTAGAGAAAAAACAAATGACTCTAAAAGGTAAGCTGAAAGGGCCTCAGAGAAACATATTCTCCACTGAATGTGTATGGGGTGAGTGTGTGCGAGCACTGCTTTGTGTGATTGAACCCAGTAATGCATGCAATGAATCTGCAATTGTCAGCTAGAGCAAGTGGATGCTGTGAGAAGTGTTCTGGGATGTCTAAAAATACACTATGAGACCACTCAAGATGCAAAAACAAAGCTCTGATAGATTATCAAGGCTCTTGTGTGAAAAAGTCGTATTCTGTATGACACCGGTACAAAATGAGAGATATGGGGCTTCAGGATTCATTCAGGATCATATAGAGTGGCCTATGCCTATGTTAACATACATCAGACAAAAGGCAGACATACCCCCTAGATGGGTCTCCAGTCCTTCACATATCATCATTTGTATGTGGTACATAGGCAGTGCAACAAATGTGTACGCGCGACTCAAGTAATTGCAAATAAGGTGAAATACAATGTCATTTTTAGATCTGAAACAAAAATCATGTCTAATCATTGAAAACCTACGTCTGCAAATTGTTATACCCATCTTTCATACGTTAAAAATATGGAATAATTGAATCAGTTATTGTCAAGTCTATATTAAACAACTTTTTAAAGCAACACAATTTGAAGATATAATACAACTGAGTAAACCTTAATACCAGCAGTTCATTTACATGAATGAATTGACACCTGTCCTCATACAAGCAAACTGAAATGCTCATTTGCAGCACAAAACAACACATTCTCATCTTTGAGACAAAACAGCATCTCTTCACCTTAGAAATATCCCCAAGATAACTGTGATGGTGACCGCTGCTCCCACCTTCTCATCCCCATTTGCTGCCTCTAGTTCAGCTAATGTGTGCCCACTAACCTAACAGAGATGTTCTATTCCACACCTGCCCATGAGCTGTACATTTTGAGTTTCTTGCCTCAGCTGATCATCTGACCCACTCACCTCTCCACCAGGCTCCTCGTTCTCAATCAGTCATCTTTAATCTAGATTACAGTACCTGTCTGGGTTAGCCCCCCTGAATATTGTTCGCCTGAGAAGCTGACTGACATTCTGCCTTTCAACCACTGAAGTCTAACTTTACCAGACCTGTAATGCCTCATGAATCTATATTGTGAGAATAAGATCTCTAGTCCAGTGTTGCTAATAGAATCTCTCCATTTACAGCCTTTGCCAATTAATAAATGCTGATTTATGTTAAATAGGTGCAAGTAGGATTCATTTTAGCTGCCACTTTGTCAAAACCTCAGAGATCTTTATTAAGGGCTAACACTAGTTCCATTCTTTCACAATGTGTTTTTGTCTGGAAGGTTTCTTTCTGAAAATCTGAAATTATACTGGGGTTCCCACTTCACCAGTTGGCCATTTCAAATTACCCAACTTTACACAGTGTGCGAGGTCATAGGCATAATCAGGGCTCATTCTACACCGCATTCTATGTGCCTAATGTTTGTTGTCCACTTTAAGTGTTTACAAGAAATTAACTGCCAAGAAATGCTGTAATTACTGTAGGGCAATCATTGAACAAATCTGAAAAGTAAAAACGCTTCTCTCGTTTTAATGTGGTGAGTTTTAATGGACAGCAGACTCATTCTTGTACTTTATGAACAGGAGTTTTGTACTTGAGTCGTGATGTGGTTCGTCCCTTTAGGTCATACCTTCTTCGAGAGGAGCACTGAGATGGTGACTAATACTTCCTTCAACAGTGTATGTCATTGACAGCGCTACAAATAGACTGGAATGTGACTGGAATTCTAGAAAATGGTGTGTGTGTGTGTGTGTGTGTGTGTGTTTCATTATTGTGTATCTGCTGTGGATTTTGATGCAAGTCTAAAATGCCTTTCCTTTACCCGGAGGTTATCAATTGTGTTTCTGTGACTGGTATGACATCCCGTTGCGCCTATGCAAATGACTGTATTTTGTCATTTTCTATCTATATGTTCCAACATGAACATATGAGGGAAGTTAAATGCATACTGGAAAGGTTATTATTATATTATGATTGAGACCAATACATTCTGGAGGCCTGTACCTGTCTTTGACTTTCCACTGACATTGTTATGACAAGCTCCCTGAGAAACAATGAGTGTACCTGCCCTCTGTTCCTATAGAAACATCCATCCATCCATCCATCCATCCATCCATCCATCCATCCATCCATCCATCCATCTAATCTCATTCATCTAGGACTGAATGTTTAGTCTTGAATGAATGTCTCTTCTGTTCAGCTACTCCTCCCTCCTGTCTGGTTATTTATATTCGCCGTTGAATCATATGTTGTCATGGATTTGACGCCTGCGCACAAGACAGCGTGAAAATCTGAATCATCGGAGGAGAGAGAGAGAGAGAGAGAGAGAGAGAGAGAGAGGTGACTGTAGAGTGATGGGACCCGGCTGAGGGAACGGCAGCGTGATCACTCTCCACGCTGTTAATGACAGGTAAATGACGATTTCAGTGATTTTTAAGACATATTTCTTGAACTATAGAGAGACTCAGATGGATTGATGATTCTGTAAATAACATATCGGGAAATTAAATTTCCCATTTCCTGCATAGGTCGTTTAGCACATCTGGAAGTAGCGTTATTCTGGGAAACACTGTCAAAACATCTTTTTTTTTTTTCCTTCTAACTTTGTGTTTTCACCTTTATACCTATTCTCTGGTTTCTATATACATCTATGGGGGGGGTTTGGGGCGTTGCTGTCCTTTTCAGATGAAATAAAACTTCATTAAGCTTGTACCTGCGGAGGTCATATTATGAGATTACATTTGACTTCAGACGACCCGATGTAGTCTTTGATACAAAGTCCGCGTTTCGAAGTTTAATTGAAACGCTGCTGCCTTTCTATTTGTGTCTCATGGGGGGGTTGGGATCACATATGACGCGTCACACATGACGTCTGTGTGTTGTCCTGCTGGGCTGAGGGCTGGATGCTGTTCAGCACCACGGCCAGCTCCCGGTTCAACGGTTGATGGATCATTTGTAGGCAGGTTACCACTTACATTGTATTGATTTATTCTGCTTTTATTTGAAAGATTCTAGTTTTTGATGTAGGTCAATGAAGGTCGAGGTGTATTTTGTAGATGAAGACACAATCAAAACAGGAGAGGATGCACCATGATGAGAGTGAAAATCGCCTTACTAGAAACAGACTGTACACCTGCGACCTATTATCCCCTCTGCATTTAGTATTTGGCCATTTTAACTATTTGTTTTGGTAGTGTTGTCTTTATTCAGCCCTAGTTGGTACTTTGCATTGCAGTCATCTCATTAAGTCAATCAAATTACCTTATTTGTAAATCGTTGCATGTGTATTTCTTTATGCTTGAATGTTCTCCTGGACCTCACAAGGTCAAGGGCACTGATTAAATCTACAATAACTGAAGAACTTCTATGTTGTTTCAAAAACATGTTATTGCAAATTGTAATATGATAATGTAAAATTAGCCTGTTTTATGAAATTCCTAATCACACATGTTCCCCACTATGTGGGGATACATTAAGGCTCAATGGAGTCCCTGGAACAAGCTGTTCATAATCGCTCATATTTCCATATTTAGTATTTTACATTATTTGGCTTGCTGATGAATATTTAAACTTTCCTGAATATGCAGATATGGGTAGAGAGAAAGTTCACAGCATCTGGGCAGCGCCAGATGTTCATGACAGTCCTCAGTTGGTACAAATTAGGCAGTAATATGATTAACACGAGGTACCAGGGAACACCGTGTCTCATCTTAATGCAGCATTCCTCTCATCACACTCATATTATGCTATCTGATTGTAACGGTGACATCTCTGATATATTGTGTGAATTCATGTTTGGCAATTTATGGACGTGAGACACTCTCAATCTCACACATTTCTGACCATCTATCATCTCTATTATCTATTATATGTCGATAACACAAACAGTCTGTAGAATAGAATGACAACGTATTGGTTATGTCTACATTTTTTACATTTTACAAGCAGATTAAACTTGTGTGCTGTTTGACATTTGATCATTCTAATGGTAAATAGGTCTAAATAGGTCAATCCTAAATCAAGGGTATTAGGATAAAGGGTGATATATGCTTCACAGATTGTCAAGTTTATTGAGGGCAATTTGTGATTCATGAATAATGTGTGCTAGATAAATAAATAAACAACAAAAACACTTCACTTCACTTAAACCTCACAAGATGCATCTGAATGTGTTATGTTAACTTTTAAATGTGATCAACAATAAGGAAGACACTGGCGATGTCTGTTATGGATTCATTAAAATGAATGCCTTTAAAAGTAAAGCCTCGGTTCCACAGCTTTAACATACACAAGCTGTGTTATCACATTGATGGCAACACAGGCTGAAGGTCAAAGATGCTCTTTTGTGCTCACCTCCCTTATTATTATTGCACAGCTTGCATCAGTAAATATCACAAATACAGTTTAGGCTAGAAAGCCCCTCCAGATGCAAGTCCAAATGTATTCCCAACTCTATTTAAGTTAACAACATTCAAGTTTTTCATCAGAGGTGTGTGACTACTGCTTCTTTATGAAATGTTACATTAACCACGAGTTGATTTACATTCCTGTCACAATGAACCAGAAAGCCTGTTGAGTCACATTGGTTAGATATATAGCTTTTTTGCGTAGGGCAGTTTCTTTGTCTATTTGTCACGTGTATCATAATTGCATGCTGCTTTACAACATAATGTAAATGAGTGTGTTTCTAAGATGTGTCTTCATTTAGTTTTACTGCTTTGGCATTTATAAGAAATGTTGCCAACACTGGGATCAGTGTTTAAGTCCCAATAATGTGCGCTGGTGGTGCAACAAAAACAGCAGTTGTGATTTACTGCTAGCTGACCAAAACTTGAAACATAGTTAAGTGTGTTTGTATAGAGGCACTGAGCTGTGAAATGGTTCTAGATCTCAAATGGTTAGTGAGGGAATTGCATTTGTGCGCAAAATACGATTCCCCAGAGCATCTCTTTTCCTGCCTTTTAATGTAATTTGATTTATCAGGATGCAAATGTTTTTTTGTTTTTTTTATAGAAACAGAAAATAAAAGGGTAATAGGGATACTATGTAATATAATGTAAGTTGAAGTAAAATATCTAGTTAGATGAAGTAAATTATAGATTAGTAAAACAAGTTTGGGCAAGTTATTTTCTACTGTGTATCACCGATATATTAAAAGTTTTATCTTAACAGAACCTGATAATTTCTGTATGCAAGAATAAAATCATGATAAATGTCTACATTATGTCCTTTATATCATCTGCGAAACCTTGTAAACTGCAACAAACTTAATATATTGCTTAATGTTTGATGCACAGCACAAAAAATAAAATAAATGTTTCCATGTTTAATAGTTGCATGAAAGACAATATGAAAAAGAGCAGAATTAAGGAAGGTTAGAATGTTACCAGGTTCAATTTTGTTCACGTCAGCCCTCTTTGTTTTTAGCCGACACTACATTGAATGTAAAAAGGAGGACCGATTTCATAACAGCAGAGAAGAAGGATGCATCATTAATCTCAATCTTACCGAGGCGCCCATGCTTTCAGTACAATGTTACATAACCTTCTTGCACTGTGTGTGAGGGTATATGTTTGTGTTTATGTATGTATTAATGCACTGCATATCCGTGTGTGCATGTTTAGGCATTGGTAAAAGCAGGAGACAGTTTGTCTGTGGGTGGGCTGTTAAAGCAAGGGGGTGCAGTCATGCATGTGTGTGTGTCCTCAAGCAGGTAGGCAGATGTGAAGGATGACTTCCTGCCCAGAGATCTGTGGGTCGGAGTATGGTGAACAAGTTCAAGCCAGCGGGAACTGCCAGCAGTATGGAGTCCGCTCCTACCTACACCAGGTATATTACAGACAGACAGACAGACAGACAGACAGACAGACAGACACACACACACACACACACACACACACACACACACACACACACACACACACACACACACACACACACACACACACACACACACACACACACACACACACACACACTGTAAAGAGAGTATAGGGCATCCCTCTAAAAATATTAAACATTCTCTTCAACCCCAGCTCTTCATCTTCCCAGTCTCATATTGTTCTGTAATCACCTGACTTTATTTCTTTTTTTTGAAACTTGAGGGTTTTAGTTCTTGATTGCTTGTGGGTTTCATATTCCAGGTTTATAAAGTAAAATGTATCTCTCTGATCTCTTCTCCAGTTTTATGAGGAGTGCACAGCTTCTATCTGGGAACGTGATGAAGATTTTCAGATTCAGAGATCGCCTAGCAGGTGGAGCTCTTTACTCTGGAAGGTGTGGTTGACATTCATGCTGAAACACAAAAAAACATCATATCACCTGTTGTTATTTTGGTAGTCATACTGTTATTGCAAAGGTTCTTCTTTTACTCCGCTAGGTCTGTCTCGCGTTTGGATCCCTGATCATGTTTGCAGGCCTCATTGTTGTTTTGGTGGGTTATGCCACTCCAGCCAGGATCGAAGCATTTGGCGAAGATGATCTTCTTTTTGTTGACAGGTACTGTTTAGGAACAAGTACTACTATACTACTCTGTGTATTGAACATTAACAGTTACAATATGTGCTGCATTTTCACATTATCATCATATGATATTCTAGTGGAATGCACATAAGGTTTATTCTATATAGAGCAATAGTCTAGTTGCGACATTTGAAAATAGCAGTAAAAATAAGGTGACTTTTTTAGGTGCAGACTTTTAACTTCCGTAGGTTCACAGTTATTTTGGCACAAGTATAGATTTTAGTCTTTTAATTAACGCTTTAAACCAATTTTCTTTTTCTTGAACAGCCATGCTGTCAGTTTCAACCGTGCATTGGACGTTTGCAAGCTGACTGGGGCTGTGTTGTTCTGTGTGGGAGGCACCTCCATGGCTGTGGGTCTCATGCTGTCTGCCTTCGCCAAAAGCTACTCCAAAGAAGAACTGTACCTGCAGCAGAAGTTTAAGGAGAGGTTGGCAGATCTGCACGCAACAGTTGGTAAGGTTTCACTCTCTACTCTCTTGTTAAAACATAAATGCCAAAGAGTAAGTGAAAGGGTAATTGTTTACTGTTAAATTGTACTCAACGGGCTTTGTATAAATATCCCACATAACAGAACTGCTTTCATCACAGGTACCCCCATAATGAAAGCACCAGCTCCCGGCGAGGGAAAGGTGCCAGTCACACTTTCAAAAGTCCAGAACATACAGCCAGTGACCACAAAGTCAGAGACCTGACAGAAGACCAGATGAAGGCATAAAGTGAAGAAGTGTGTGTGATTAGGGATTTAGTGTGCAGACTGTGCGTGAGTGCGAACATGTGTGTGAGCGTGTGTTGATTTAAGTGTGCTTTTTCTCTTTTGAAAGGTCAGCTTACATGATTGCTAGTATTGGTTCATCATCTTTTTTTGCTGTGTTTGACATTAAAGCTTGATTTTGAGGTTACATAGGTGCAGAGTTAATATAGCTGAGAAAAGTTGAAGCCTTGTGTTTGAACATCAAAGTGGTCTGACAAAGCGCCTGCAGGTCTTGAGCCCTACCCAGAAAAACAAACAAACCACAGAAACAAATCAATGGAACATAGCAGCTGAACGACGAGATCGTAGCTTAGCAATTCTCTGTGAAGAGGATTCACATTTTGTAAAGGAGGATGGTGTTACTGCTGGAGGGAGTAGAGCAGCAGATGCAGTGTTGTTTTAAGTTATTGGTGATTGGCCCACATAGCCAGAAAATGATCACAAGCAGCACTGAACACAACAACCATTATCTCTCTGCCTATAGTGTCTAAAAGGACATCAGAGAATGATAGTGTCTGAGTGCAGAACACTTTGTGGGTACTGTGTGAACATGCACGTGCAGCGCAACTTCGTCAATCACAAATGCACAATATGAGTACATGTGCATTACTGTAGCTGAATACTTCTTTTAAGTTCTGTTTACATGCAGCAACAAGCCGAGAGAAGTCTTACACTGCTAGAAGTTCACACATCATCAGAACAGATTTAGATAAACACAGATTAGAATAAGCCTTCAGGGTAGGTATCACACTGACATTTCTCCTGTCTTATTAGGCCTCTGACCTTGTCTCCTTCAGTGCATCTTCAGACACGATCGATAGTCGAGACCAGACAGACTGAGGAAAGGTACATTGAACCGGACGCAACATGCAGAACAACATGGTCTGTCGCTTAATAACAAAATCATAATCAACCAGATTACTTTCTCGATAATACAAATGGGGGCATTCGTCATGTTTCTGTCTTTAATTATTATCTTTTTCTGTTTTCCTAAACACTTCATTACCGATTGCTCTTCTTTTATATGTCTATTCCTGTGACAAACCCAAGCATGTAGATCCACACCTATCCATCCAAGTATGCACATTTTTGCAGCTAGCAGTTGGTAAAAAAGAAAGAGAAAGATGTGCAGGTGCTGCGTGTTGAAATGAAGACAGAGCAAGGACGCACCAACAAACAATGTGACAGATTATGTTGCATAACAAGGGGGATGAAGAGAGCAACCTCAGCTCTCCAGTGAGAACACAACAGCTACATCAAATTTGACAGCGCTCGTTGTTTACAGTGTGTCTGGATCCACAAATGCTTTCAACACACTAACTGCCTTCATGTGCTCACAAACAAAACTTGAAACTACATAATGCAGGAAGCTGAACAGCTTATGGTATGTATGTGTCATCAAAGCTGTCTTTTAATTGGTTGCATATTTACTTGCATACTTTATATACCAAACAGGAGTTACATCAAGAAGGTTTTTTTTTTTTATTACCACTCCCTTTTACGCGCTGTAAGCACAATTAGCTGTTAATAGTCACGTTTTGCTGCATTTCAAAACTATGTGTCTATATATGTATTTAAATATATATATTTTTAAATATTGTGACCCTGCAACTTTAAATTGTTATGTTTGTTTTTTATTTTGCTTTGTTTGTTCAGAATTTATTGCACACAGATACAGTGCTGTAAAAAAAAATCAGTATTTTTTTTCTTATTCTTTTTTTTTTTACTCTTTTTGGTTAGAACAATGTTTTTGTGGTAGTCACAGTCTAAGTGCCATCAAGCAGTGCTGCAGCTCTTTCCAAACTATTCATCCTCTTCAAATCCACATACTGTGTGAAGTAATATATGTTTATATACTGCTTCTATAAACATATATTATATAAGCTATATGAGCTTTTGCTATGCTGGCTAACATTTGTTCATGTAAGTTGACCTTTAAATATCTCACAACCTCTTCTCTATTCTGTTATGTCAACACATTTGGTCTCAGAAACAACACAAACGTGGAGCTTTAACTATGAAGAACAATATACTAATAATCAAGACATGTTCAAGGAATTTACAAAACCACTGTCAAGCTGCAAACCTACAGTATAAGAAGAAAAAACAAGCTGTTAAACAAAGTTATCAACAAACCCTCCAGCCTGGTCAGAGCGTTATTAAGTGATCAAGAAATGTGCTGACTTGTAGTTTCATGCTGTAAATTGTGAGTTTATTTTTTTTATCCTAACATTGACCAAAGTTGAGTTTTAATTTACAATCCCAAATTCACAATGGATATTTGTCAGCTCTTAATCTGACCATTTCCCGGTTTAAGTGTCTCCTGATGTAAAAGTGGATTTTCCCAGTAAATAAAACACGTATACTGTACTTAATGGAGGTTGGATTGAATAAAGAACAAATATATATCAATGTCTATATACATTATGTCTATTTTTCAAACAACACAATAAAAATTGAAATATCTGCAGCTCAAAACGTGTGGGTATTGTATTTATACTTGCTCACAAATGTTATATTGTCAGTATTTTCATGAATCATAATACTTAATAACTTACAATGCGAAGAACATCACATGGGCTATTAGGCATCCTGAATTGCTCAAATGAATGTCTTTATTGTGAACATGTCTCAGTTAGACAGAGTTGTATTCTTTACTCATGCCTTTTCAACCTTGTTGTAACTTCCATGCTGTTTTGTATTGGGCCGAAAAAAACTGACACTTCACTATTTTATTCTAAATCTTTAAGTACCTGAAATACAGGACTAGTTCTATGTACTGTGCATGTTTAAGCAAATATTTATTGTTCGTAAAGATAAAGTGTGTCTCCTTCACGTCATGGAGAAAAACCAAAAGAATCAGTAATCAAAGGATTTAGTTTTCACTAAGACTGTCAATGGTGTTCCAACATACTGAGCCTCCATTACACCGTGTAGAAACTCTTACTGTAATAAATCAGTGAAGACATTTAGGTAGGGGAAGCGCAGAAGGGTGTCAGTGCTGCTCAGGGGCTTATTAACACACCACCATGCGCACACACACACACACACACATACACAGACACACACGCACACACATTAAAAAGGAGCCAGTGGATGAGATAAGACTGAATTGATGGTAACTCCAGAAATAGCACCTTGAGGATCATCACCTCGTCCAGTCAGGCCGTATGACTCACACACACGCCCTCCCCCGCCTCTCTGTGTCTCTTCCACTTTGCGCTCTCCTTCCACCTCACCCTCTCTCTCACCCATGTTTCTCTCTAGTGGGGTGGTGACTCACAACCACATTGACTGAATCCCAATTTGAACAGCTGCAGGGATGAGAGGGCAGCGAGGCCATCATAGACACTGAATTAGATCACATTTTACACTATAGTTTCCTGCCTGTGGGAAGGCAGTTTATAGTGGCTTTATGCAACCTTGTTTCATTGGAAAACAGAGTGACAAAATCATGGGACAAAATAACAAGATGTATTAGCTACATTACATTCTAAGTCTTGTTTCATCTGTCTTTCCAATTAAAGATGTTCAAGACTCAAGACTGTTACTTGCTAAACTTTGCATGTTGGTTCCTTGAATTAGATTAAAGGCCTAAATAAGTTATGGTTAATGCACATAATCATTATATTTATTGGTGCATTAAGAAGACTGTTTCACAAAAAGCACTCAAGTGTTTGTGCACACATTATTATCATGCACACAAATCACTGCTTTGCATGAAAAGACTGGCTGACATGTATACTGGAGATATATTCTTCTGATTGACAAAAGAATTATAGAAACATTGTGTTGCTCACCATGTTGTCATGATTGGATGATGGTTGTCATGTAACTCTAACTTCATCTACTTCTAACATGTGCTGTACTTGCCTCTAGCTGTAGGATCAGTTGTCCTAGCAACAAAGACACCATCACTGTTTCTGTATGTGCTGGATTTGGCGCCACTATTTAACAAATAATAATGAATAATGAAAATAAATAAATAGTACTTAAAAATAAAGCATTCAAAAAATAATAATCTTGTACCAGTTGTGGCTATAGAGAATATGAATGTTTATCTTTAAAAATGTCATATAGATTGTTGATTTTAGACAAACATTGTGTATAGTTAAGTCAATAATGATCATATCCCCTGCTAGAAAAAAAGCTAGTATTATCAAACTTCATGTATTCTTTTTATTATATTTTGACAAATGATTAAAGCATCTTTTAAAAGGTGCCCCACTGTAATTTTCTCTTTTATATTTATAGTAGGGCATAGTTTTAAATAAACAGATATCATAAGTTGTAAGACAACCTAATGAAGGATTATGATTTGGAACAACATTCAAATGCATGCAGTGAGCTTACAATATTACACGTAGCTTATTGTTCTTAAAAAAGTTAATTTGTATCACATGTTTTGGGAAATAGAACAAAATATACCATACATACAAAAAAATCTGCCAACTAGTATAATTATACATGTTAAAATAAAGATACTGTATATTTATCAAAGATTGTAAGACTGTAATCATATTTCCATTTCCCAGCATCACTCACTACAGCGCTCATAGACATGAACATAATGTGTTAAATTAAAAATAAGAATGCTTTAATTTGTTTTGCCTTTTTCAGTCATGATATTAATTAATAATGTTTTGATGAATAGCCTTTGAATATATATATGAAATTGTAATGTTTCTTTTTTAACCTGACATCATTAGGCTGTCTAAACTTCTATTGCTTGCTTGAAATGTGAGACCCTGTTTATTTTTCAGTGCTTTCCCATTCATTATTTTAAGCCTGTATTGTAAAGCATTGTTTACTATTTCCAGCATGGCTCATCCAACAACTTTCTCTTTTTCTCCTAATCCTTTCCCAGTGCTTTTAGCTTCATTATCTTCATCATGATCCGCCCCTTTCTCTCCATTTGCTGCGGGATCTTTGGCTGAATTCTTGACAGTGTCCTGCTCTGTTTCACTTTCCACTTCATCATCTTCTCCACTGACCTCTCCATTCACCTCTCTCTTTTCTTCTCCTGACTCCTTGGTAGCTCCCTCTTCTGTTTTGCTCACATCTTCTTCCTGGTTACTGCAGCTGCTGCTTTTTCTGCCGTTATCGTTCTCTTTTGTCTCGTTATCTGACTGAGTCTTCCCTGGGTCAATGCTGTTTTCTGTCTCTTTCTGTTCTTCCCCCATGTCTTCATCATTAACTTGGTCCTCACTGCTCTTCTCCCCCTTTACGCTGTCTTTATCTTGCTTCTCTTCTATATTTTTGTCTGGCTCATCTTTTTCACCCTCAGAAGATATATGGCTTCCATCCTCTTTCCCTTTACTGTCCTGGGTCTTATCAATGTTGCTACTGCTGGACCCCTGCTCCTCACATTTAACCTCCTTCTCACTCTCATCTGTGACCACCTCCTGTACCTCTTTTTTTACTTCCTCCTCCTTCTCCTCCTCAGATACCGCTGTTGCTCCCTCTTTTTCATCATTTTGCTCTGCATTTTCCTCCTTATCTTCCCCTTCTTCCTCTTCGCCACTTCTCTCGTGGCTTTCCTTCGTTTCATCTTTATTGGTAGAAGGGTCTTCTTCTGTGGTGTTTTCAGCAACAGCCTCCTCCTTCTCTCCTACTGTTTCACCATTCTCCTCTGCAGAATTCTGTAATGCAATAATACCACAGAAACGATTCATACTGTGGCTCTAAATATTTTAACAGGCACACAATATAATTGCATTCTTACAATCATTCTCCCTGGGACTTACAGTTTTCTGAAAGAGACAGATAGCACTAATGAATCATGAACACTAACAAATCAAGAGGAGCAAAAGCACTACGTTTTATTTCAAAACCCTTTTAATGCTATGTCAATCAATATGCAACAAGTAATGGCTAAACACATTAGATGGCACATATGAATGAAACTTATTCTGAACATACCATGGGTGATTTTCATATGAGTTTTGTATCTTAAAGCAAAGTGAAAGTAGTTGAAATGGACATAAATATGAAAATATAAGCATCTTCAAAACTAGAGCAGACTAATCATCATTCTTTGGGTAACACGCGAAGCTGAGTGCACACCTATAACCTCTTTACAAAGATGGCATTGCTTGCTCCCGTAGTAGTCTATTATGTACAGTTCTGTATGTTTCTACCTCCTCAGCTGGCTCGTCTTGGGGGGTCTTGTCCTCAGTGTTTCCATCATCAGCCTTTGATTCCAGGTCATCTGGAAATAGAGAGAAAACACAAATATATTACCTGAGCACACCGTTTGCAAATAGCTGAGGAGAGAAATGCAAGCTGATTTCACTGAAAAGTAGTCTGTTTTTTTTAAATAAAGAACATGAATAAAGTATGGTTCAGTGTGACATTATGAGAAAGAGAAATCTATGTGTCTCATCAAAATGTGTGAAATTATGACCTGAATGGGCTTGTTAGGGGCAATATTACATGAAGGATGATTATGGGTCTCGTCCTTGTGTAAATGCATTTATTATATCTCGCACAGGCTTGAAGAGACTCTTGGCCATATCAGACAAAATAGAGAGAGAGGTAATAAAATGCTATTAGATGCATCAAAGACATGAATACTATTTTGAATCAACATTTTTAACTCTGCACATCACAGCATGAATTTAACGTAAAACAATACCAAATAGGCTATGTGCTCGTTAATTCCAATTCAAAGCACTCTTGCCAAGTATTTGTTTTTCATTCCCTTATGCAATTTCACAGGTTTAATATAAGGATTATTGCTGACTACTTTTCAGGACCATAAGCTCAGTCAGAGCCCATTACATCATTTCAGAAATCCATAAGGGAGCTTTTACTCACGATCCAGTTATTGAAATTATAGGCAGCTGTGTTTTCAGTCTTTCATGACCAAAACACAGCACAAGACTGACACCTGGTGGTGAAGAAGGAAAACACCCAAGACCGTCTAAGCCAAGTAAACAACTTGCCCAGACAATGGAACTGTGGCAGAGAGAGCCAGAGAACAATTTATAAGCTAGAAAACATGGCTACGGCAGGGAAGTTCAAGGTTGTGAGAAGATTCAGAATTAAATCATCTTCATCATCAACAATACCATTATTGTCCTAAAAATCCCTGTTAAGGTACATGTAACCACTGACCAACACACAAACATTTAAAGAGTTTATTCAGGGTCCCCACAACCAGTGTTGGTGTGTATCCCCGACACCAGCTTTCAATGTAAGAGTGGGCACACAACATTGATTTGAGAGAAGAAATGGGCCCCATCATTTCTTATTAATATGGAGAAATCACTTGTTCAATCTGCAGAAGCTTTTTTAATTTCCTATATTCTTATCAGCGTTGTTTGAAAGCTACAGTCTAAATAATTTTACCCAAGACAAGATGTGTAAGACAGACTGAAAACGTAGCTTGGGGGAATAGATTGGAAACAAGAAAAAAAAAGAAAGAAATGCCATAATAGCAGTCTGGAAGACAAGAACATATATTGCCCAGACCCCCAAAGGAATCACCTGTCATCATTTACTGCCAAAACAACAGCATAGCGATATTGTGGGTTTTGGTGTTAAATGAAGACATACCAAGACCCTGCACACTCATTTCTATTGACGCAATCAGCCCAGCAAGGCAGGTTTGTTGGAGTGCAAAATTAATATATATTTTTTTCTTTTCAGTTTTCATGTGAGCATCTGCATCAAAGGGCTTGAAATAATTAACCCTAGACATCATAAGAGGAATACAACTATACGCTCTGATAAACAACATAATTACACACTAGTTTTGAAACACCGGATGCGACTGAAATTTCCAATCAGAAATAAGCGACAAAAGAGTGAGGAAAAAAACAGTGTAATTAATGTCTTTAATATTATTTCCCCTTTCTACACACAGCAGTTAAAGAAGAAAAATGACTTGGGTAGAGATTAGAAGAGTTTATGGAGACATTTAATGCATTTCAAATGCAAAACTGATTGAAGTTTAGCTATGGTGGGAGATGAAACGTTATGGTAATAATACCGGACCTCTTTAAGAATATTTTATGGAAATTGCCCACATTCATTAACAGCGAGGGCCGAGCGATTGAGTGTAAGCAGTAAGCAGCAGATGAGCCGCAACGACTCTAAACATCTTAACATGATTTGAGGATGAGGCACAGGCTTATGAAAATGCTAAATCAAATTAAACACAATATTTAGAATCTCCCTTTCTTGCTCTTCATTAAATCCAGTGGATTTAGGTTCTCGGGCTTTGCAAATGACTTTACAGTGTGTGTGTGTGTGTGTGTGTGTGTGTGTGTGTGTGTGTGTGTGTGTGTGTGTGTGTGTGTGTGTGTGTGTGTGTGTGTGTGTGTGTGTGTGTGTTTGTGTGTCTGTGGGTAAAGGTAAATATGTGTCTGTCTTTTTTTTCTTTCATAGTCAGGCAAAGACACAAAGACACAGACACACACACACACATAATCCTTCTTTCCCTTACACACTACTGTCTAACAAACTCCGACAGAACACAAAGACTTCTGAAGTAATGCTAAATGTCATCCATCAGTGTGAGGTAAAACATGGATGCAACTGTAAATATGTATATTTTACTCATATAAATGGTTCTCGCTGCCATTCTTGTGAAAGGAAAACTTATAAATGAAAGTTGTTCCAGAGAAGTGTAATAACTGCACTGCACTGCAATAATAAAACTGAAGATGAAGTGCTAGCAGGTAGTAAACTACAACATCCTCCCACTTCTCTACAAACAAACTATTTCTCTCTTCGCAAACACACATACACACACATTCTGCCTTACTGCTGCAGATTTTAGTTTTAGGGAACTGGTTTGTATGACAAAACAAAACAAAAAACAATAAAAAAGCAGGCGACCTGATCTCTGTCTCTGCACTCAAGCTAAATAGAGTTACATTGTGCAGCATTGCTTTGATCTCTGTTTCCATTTGATCATCCACTACTGGCAACTCTAACACACTGGGGGAATGGAGTGTGTAGTTCATACTAGGTAACATGAAGTAAATACTATTCCACAAAATACTGTATGTATGAATTCCATTCATCAACTCAATGAATAAAACAATATGCATCACAGCAGAATCATCCCTCATGGTTCCCTGTGCTCAAATGAACCCTGAATCTGATCTACATTGTCAACAATAGAGCATTCTTTTTTAAATTCAAGTCCCAGCACAGGGTTAGCAAACAGGTGCATTGTTTAATGAACTCCACAGGATCTAAAGGATAGTTGCCAAGCTTCTCTTTTCTTACAATAGTTGTAGCTATGGGTTTAAATTAATTGTATTTCATCCACTTCATCTTTGAAAAATCTGCTGGCGGATGACACAATGTTGATGTACAGTGTCTTTGTGATGGCAATGAAAATTTTAAGGATTCTCCTTTGTCAGTGAGTGAAAGAGTGAATAGGAATGATTGAAACTTGGATACAGTGATCCTCGACTGAAAATTAATGTGGTTTAGGGACCAAAGGCCTCTTCGCCCCCTTTGTTCAGACCATGCCCGTCTTGTGACCGACTCTGTTACGGGTGTTCTTAGAAATGTTTTGGATTCTATGGTCATTTTTCTTTTTTTTCCTTTTTATGGGATGAGGAATAGTAGAATCTTCATGAAGAAATCCATCCCTAAATGGGAGAGGTTGTAGTTCTAATACAAATCACTGTTTTAATACACACTCTGTTTATGCTTATAAAACAAGGCAGGAACAAATTGTTGACATGGCCTCCACAAGCCAATTCTACTTTCAGCGGATTAGCTCTGCAGTGTTGAATAAACACTTGACGTACTACTTAATGTACCTAAATCACTTCACACAACACTCTCTGTATATCACGATACAGTAGGTTATATTGCTTATTTATATCCAGCTAATTTAACCCACTCAGCACATGGCTGAGTTACGGTGGGTTGTAAAACAACATGGGTAGTAACTCTAAATGGTAATTATGAAATGTTGCCACTCAGCAAGTGTGCTCCAGTCACTGGCAAGAGTCTTGTTAAAACAATTAATGACTGTATGGCCGCAGCCACAATGAGAAAGACCTAGTTGGTATTGGGTTTATATTGATGTGACAGACAGGAAAGCAATCCAGCTATTTAAATAAAAAAACTGATGACTGCACATTCATTCTGTTCAACTATTTCTCTCTCTCATGCATTATCATAAAAATATTTGAATGTTATTCATAGGTGTAAGAGGCTAAATAGCATACAGTGTAGGTATCAAGAGAATCTTTGGGCAAGAGTGATGCCTGTTATGTTAGCATACGTGGGTCCATATGTTGGTATTTTCTGTCTGACGCACCTCTGACGGTGCTGTTGTGCTGGCTTTAGGGTCATCAGCCAGGAGCCCCTTTCACTGATGTTTCCCTCCTTTAATCCCTGAACAATTCGAGGTAATAGCAGTGGCAGTGACTTTTCCCTACCTCCCCACTGCAGCCAGCTATGTTTCTGGCTCTCCCCCTGCCCTGTCCTTTCTTCAGGGCCAGAGCAAGAAGCTCCCCTGATCAGTCTACTACACTGCCGATGTTCCAGTGTACCATCTTTAAGCATCTTCCACTGGATAGGTGAAGGCCCTCCAACCTGCTTGTAAGCAAACAGCAGCGAGCTCTGTGTACTTGCCCTTCTTTCTCTTGAAGGCAGCCTCCATTCTCCTGTCGCGTAACAGTCAATTCAGCAATGACTGTTCTAGTAGAGGTGGACCAGAGCATGATATCTAACAATAGGGAGGTTGTGGGGATCTCTTGTGGAAACTTTAACTGGAGGTCAGCTCTCATGTTCCACTCACTTCCAAATGACAGGAGGGGCCATTCCCTCATCCTGCTGCTCTGAGCCTCACATTCTTGCCTGACATACTGGATCCACTCCTGTGCTGTTACCGGTCTGACCCTGTATGTTTCCACCCTGAGTGCGTTCAGGGTTTCTACTATCTTATGCAAGACCCAGTCGCGGTGCCATTTGTACTTGACCTGTTTCAATTCTGCTGACCACATAAAGCCATATATTCTGACTATCAACTGAAAGGGAATGTACTTGTTCCTGACTCCGAATTGAGAGACTGCAGGACTGATTTTATTGTCATCCTGGCCCATGGTAGCAGCTCCTTTAGACTTTTCAGGAGTCTGGAGGTGAATGCTGGGTCTGAGGGAGAATGGTCACATCATCCATTTAGGTATGTAAGGCCAGAAGTCGTTATCCTTAGTGGGATTTTACTCACAAGCCCCGGCTGAGCGCCGCTGTTTTGGAGTTCTCCCTGGAGAACGAGAGGGTCGCCTCCCTGCGACTGCGAATCGCAGGGGGAAGTCTCTGACTGTCATTTGTGCCTATGCACCAAACGGCAGTTCGGAGTACGCAGCCTTCTTGGAGTCCTTGGGTGGTGTTCTGGAAAGGGCGCCGACTGGGGACTCCATAGTTCTTCTGGGAGACTTCAATGCTCACGTGGGTAACGATGGAGAAACCTGAAGGGGTGTGATTGGGAGGAACGGCCTGCCCGATCTGAACCCGAGTGGTGCTTTGTTGTTGGACTTTTGTGCTAGTCATGGACTGTCCATAACAAACACCATGTTTGAGCATAGGGAGGTTCATAAGTGTACTTGGTACCAGAACACCCTAGGCCAAAGGTCTATGATCGACTTTGTAGTTGTGTCATAAGACCTGCGGCCGTATGTCTTGGACACTGGGTGAAGAGAGGAGCAGAGCTGTCAACTGATCACCACCTGGTGGTGAGTTGGATCAGGTGGCGGGGAGGCTGCCGGACAGACCCGGTAAACCCAAACGTGTAGTGAGGGTGAACTGGGAACGTCTGGCTGAGGATCCTGTCGGCAGAGTCTTCAACTCCCACCTCCGGAATAATTTCTCGTGCATCCCGGGGGAGGCTGGGGACATGGAATCCGAGTGGGCCATGTTCAAATCCTCCATTGCTGCTAGAAGTTGTGGCCGGAAGGCGATCGGTGCCTGTCGTGGCGGCAATCCGAGAACCCGCTGGTGGACACCAGCGGTGAAGGAGGCCGTCAAGCTGAAGAAGGAGGCCTTTCGGGCTTGGCTGGCCCAGGGGTCTCCTGAATCAGCAGGCAGGTACCGGTTGGCCAGAAGGGCTGCAGCTGCGGCAGTTGCTGAGGCAAAAACCCGGGTGTGGGAGGAGTTCGGCGAGGCCATGGAGAAGGACTTTCGAATGGCCTCAAGGAAGTTCTGGCAAACCGTGAGACGACTCAGAAAGGGGAAGCAGGGCTTCTCTCAGGCTGTGCTCAGCAGGGGGGGAGAACTGCAGACCCGGACTGGGGATATTGTCGAGCAGTGGAAAGAACACTTTGAGGAACTCCTGAACCCAACCAACACATCCTCTGTGGAAAAGGCAGAGTCTGAAGACTCAGGGGAAGACTCGTCCATATGCCTGGTGGAGGTCGTTGAGGTAGTTAAAAAGCTCTTCAGCGGCAAAGCGGCAGGAGTGGATGAGATTCGACCGGAGATGCTAAAGGCTCTGGACAGTGTTGGGCTGTCTTGGTTGACACGTCTCTTCACTGTCGCGTGGAAGTCGGGTACAGTGCCTGTGGAGTGGCAAACCGGGGTGGTGGTTCCCATTTTCAAAAGGGGGACTGGAGAGTGTGCTCCAATTATAGGGGCATCACACTGCTCAGCCTCCCCGGGAAAGTTTACTCCAGGGTGCTGGAAAGGAGGCTCCGTCCGATTGTCGAACCTCGGATTCAGGAGGAGCAATGCGGATTCCGTCCTGGCCGTGGAACAGTGGACCAGCTCTTTACCCTTGCAGGTCTCTTGGAGGGGGCATGGGAGTTTGCTCATCCAGTCTACATGTGTTTTGTGGACTTGGAGAAGGCCTTCGACCGTGTCCCTCGGGAGTCCTGTGGGGGGTACTGTGGGAATATGGGGTACCTGGTTCGTTACTACGAGCCATTCGGTCCTTGTATGACCAAAGTGAGAGCTGTGTCCGGATACTCGGCACAAAGTCGAGCTTGTTCCCAGTGCGTGTTGGCCTCCGCCAGGGCTGCCCATTGTCACCAATCCTGTTTGTGATTTTCATGGACAGGATTTCAAGGCGCAGCCAGGGGAGGAGAGTTTCCGGTTTGGGGACCTCAGAATCAAATCCCGGCTTTTTGCAGAAGATGTGGTTCTGTTAGCTTCTTCAGAATGTGGCCTTCAGCACGCACTGGGGCGGTTCACAGCCGAGTGTGAAGCGGTCGGGATGAGAGTCAGTACCTCCAAGTCTGAGGCCATGGTTCTCTTCCGGAAAATGGTGGATTGCACCCTCTGGGTTGGGAGTGAGTCACTGCCCCAAGCGAGGAGTTCAAGTATCTCGGGATCTTATTCACGAGTGAGGGTAAAATGGAGCAGGAGATGGACAGGCGGTTCGGTGCAGCGTCAGCAGTGATGCGGGCGTTGTACCGGACCGTTTTGGTGAAGAAGGAGCTGAGCCGTAAGGCAAAGCTCTCGATTTACCAGTCCATCTACGTTCCAACCCTCACCTATGGTCATGAGCTTTGGGTAGTGACCGAAAGAATGAGATCGCGAATACAAGCGGCCGAAATGAGCTTCCTTCGTAGGGTGGCTGGGCTCAGCCTTAGAGATAGGGTGAGGAGCTCAGACATCCGGAGGGAGCTCGGAGTAGAGCCGCTGCTCCTTCGCGTCGAAAGGGGCCAGCTGAGTTTATTCGGGCATCTGATCAGGATGCCTCCTGGACGCCTCCCTTTAGAGGTTTTCCAGGCACGTCCAACTGGTAAGAGGCCCCGGGGTAGACCCAGAACACGCTGGAGAGATTATATATCTCGTCTGGCCTGGGAACGCCTCGGGGTCCCCCAGGAGGAGCTGGAAAGTGTTGCTGGGGAGAAGGACGTCTGGAGGACCCTCCTTAGCTTGCTGCCCCCGCGACCCGGCCCCGGATAAGCGGAGGAAATGGATGGATGGATGGATGGTGCTGAACTGTGAGGATTGCTCGGGTGGGCGAGGTTCATGCCCTGATGATCCAGGCTGCTCTCCCTTTGGCTGTCACTAAGCTGGACTTCTTCTCCCCCAGCAGGCCTCAGGCTTATTCGAAGGGGTCCTGGAAGCAGCATGGCCTTGCTTATACAATGGTAACAGGACAAATACAGGGGTTATTTAAAGTATGAGTGTAACACCATTTACATTAAGTTTTGTTTCCAAGATGCATCTGATTAAATAAACACCCTACATTATAACTAGAGTGAACTTTTTCTATAATATAGAAAATGCCTCTCATCTAAAGTTATGTGCAGCCCTGTGCTTAGATAGTTTTGACATTAAATCAGAGGAAAGTGCTGCTTAACAATGTTGCAGTCAGACAGGCAGAGTAATATTCATAAAGGTCACAGCTTTAGTTAAATAGTTTAATGATTCATGGAGCTTGTTCTCTCTTACTTTTCTCACAGTTGCCGGAAATCATACCATCCAGTGTCTTTATCACATGAAATGTTTATTTCAAACAGCTTCTGTAATAGTGTAATATGACCAAATATAAACAAAATTGCAGTGATTGCAATGATTTTTCTTTCTCAACACAAATAAACATGATTGCATGCTTTAAAACACAACTGTTTTGTATGCAAATGTTTTACTAAGCAATTACTTTTAGTAACTTTTCTCATGGAATACCTAAAATGCTTTGTTTTGGGATGAAAAATAATAAATAACAGAAATGAAGCACACATTTGAAAGTGTATGTATTACTGATATATAACTGACGGTGATAAACGAAAAGCCCTTTGCGCTGGCAACACAGCAACTTCCTGAGCCCAGCTCCAACTAATGATGTAAATTTAAGATCTCCACAAATGTCAGAAAATGTCCTTTTGCCATTTAGGTTGAATGTCAACGCTGTTTCACTGTCTTAGACTGATACAAATCCTGCAAATGCTGATGTTCCTATCACAGCTACTCCAGATTTGCGACTAGCTAAACTTCAAAGCAAAAACACGCGAAGCGGGCTAGATTACAAGTGAGAGAAATTAAGAAAAAAACATTCATTGAAAGTGTCACACGTTACCCTAACCCTATAATTTACGTGTCACAGCTAGCACTGTTGTATGTCACAGCTGAAACACTTGTTAACAGATTATGTTGCAGATTAGTACAGCTACCCTGCACTTTAATCCAGTAATCCTGCATCAAAGGGTCACAAAGAACCTTTTTGAGCTCTAGTGAAAAGGGAGAGATGAAACGAGAAGAAGTGTTGAAGAGGGAATTGGAAAGGATGGCCATGTTGTCTGAAATGTGACATGCAAGCGTGTGCACATAAAAACAGTCACGCACATAACACACACAAAACACACACATAAATACTTTTGACGCAGTGCTCACAAACCACACTTTCGAAGAACTTGGCAAGGAAAAAAAAACGTCCTTTAAATGTTGCCATCTCTCAACATTTGCTGCTGAGCCTCTTTTTTTTTGACACAGGCACACGATTTCAGACACACAGCCTCTTTATGTACATGTCTCCTGCCTCCGAATGCTGTTTTGAACCCTATTTCACTCTGACAGGCGGTACAGATACACATGCTAACAGAGCTAATTCCCCAAGGCAGCATCACATTTTATGACACCAGAGGCAGAAAGTTGATCTGGCTTGGATGGCTTGTGCATGTGTAAAGGGACGCATAAACACACAGACACGCTCACATATGCAGCAATCTTCATTCCTCTCATTTTCAACTTGCAAATAATACCAAGAGCATTTCCATTTAGAGTTTTGGAAATTAGTTATTTTAAAAAATACCTCAGAACTTCCTTGACTTTAAATTAAAGTCACTTCGAGAAAAATGGAATGGACATATTGTGTACCTATTGTGTGGCATGAATTGAATCGGCTCCTGCTACATTAAAGGATGCAGCCTTGTACATGAAAAGGAGGCAGCAGGCTACTCAGAACATAACGTCATGCGTAAAGTGGATGTCCTTGATGTTTCAATGAAGGCCGGGTAGAGTTACCTGAGTCGGTCGGAACTCAACGTCTCCAGATGTGAAGCAAAAGGCAAGATAAACCTAACTGAGATACTGAGACTGCACAATTGAGATTCCAAAATTAAATAAAATAAAATAAAGTAAGGGCGACTGTTGAAACATTTGTTCTTTTGACACTGTCCTCATGCAAAAAAAAGGAGGTAGGTAAACTTACGTAATGCACTTAACTTGCATCACATTTGTAACGCATGTTATCTTACTAACTTAAATTAAGCTGAACAACAAACATAGCCTTTTAACCCAAATCATGATCTTTTCATAAACATAACCAAGTAGTTTCGTTGCCTAAACCTAACCAAACTGCGACTGTTTTGCATCGTTAAACCCATGTTTCAAACTGCAACGGTTATATCCTTCCACCTGTAGGGGCTCTAATTTAAGAGACGCTCCTGTAGGTTGTATAAGGGTGTATGAATAAACAACCATTTTGTTCATACCAGTTGGAAGACTTAGTTTTTTACGATATTGCTGGGTTTCAGGTTGTATAGGCTGCATGGGATCTGCTTGCCATTGCAAAAACTACACATATGAAAGCTTGTTTGATTTACAGCTCTGTAAATCATTATTACAGTGTTGCTCTACTGGCACCAACGTAATTTACAGTGCCCTTAGAGTGCCCTACAATGTAAAGAGCATGATGTGATTTAAGTAAGCTTCATCTTCCAAGGAATAAACTTGTTTTCGTGATAATTAAAGGACAGCTCAAATGGAGATACCATAAAAGTGGCCTTTGAGTGTTTTTTCATCATATCCAGTGTATCACTATTTCCTGATGAGGTATTATTCCAACCCTCTTTAAGCACATTTGATCAAATTAATTACAATAAGGTTATCTGTGACAAAAACCACCACGCACTGTTATATGTTTTAAAGCAACACCTGTGTTATATATCAATGCTGTAGAGTTATTGGCCTAATTCTTGCCATTGCTAAAGAGGAAAAATTTGCTTATTTTCGCAGATACCAATTATTTTCAGAGTAGCCTTGACAAGGACACACACAGTTTTGCAAATCAGAGCGCCCCCTTACTAATGCACGCACAGAGACATATACAATGCATGTAAGAGTCCAGATAATCAGTAGACACTCTTATTCCACCCCTTCTGGTGTGCTTTTCCTCTTTCTTCCCCTTTCCATTCTTTCTCCTCTTGTCCATACCTTTCTGTCTGTCTGTCCTTCTTGAAGTGCAAGGCTCTTTTGTTGATTTTTAGAGCAGCAATTTGGTCCCAGCGAGGGGCAGGGACAAGTAAAATTCTGCTTTGATGACTCTAAATGGAGAGATTATCCAAATGAAAGGCAATTATCCCAACCCCACCCATCCGTCTACCGTTTTTCCTCCACTCAATGCATATGCTCCACCATCTCAGGCTATTCATCATACTCACTATTTGATTCCACCTGGACTCTTTTTTTCTCCTTCATCCTAATGTCTTCAACCCTTTATTCCCTTTTATTTAACCTTCTCTTTTTTCTTCCTTTCTTTTTACATCCTATCTCCCCTCCTCTGCCAAAACAAATCCTTTCCTCTTTATCCTCTTTCTCTTTTCCCATTCCTACTGCTTCTATTTTTACTTCTCATCATCCCTCCTCTTTTCCCAAGGGAAACATTAACTGAACTGGTCACCAAGGCCCTTTAAGACACTAATAAACATCCTATTTCTATTTTGAGGTTTGCAACAACTGCTGACTGGTTATATACAACCTGAACATGAATGTGTTTTGGATTACTGGCTAAACTGGCCAAATACTTTTCCTTCATTTAAAACGGCTGCCATAGAAATAACTATATTGGGTGAAGCGTAAGACAGGCAATGTGTCTTGTTGGTTAAGTCCTTTACGCCAAATGTCTTTGTTATAGTTCAGATTCATTCTGTGACCTTTGCTGCATGAGTTGTCGCTCTGCCTCCCCCTTGTCTTTGCTGTCACTCACCACTGTGTTCACTCTAATGAAGCAGAAAAGTCAGAAGCTTTACAATACACCAGACAGAAACTGCTGGAGTTATCCTCAGTCAGCCTCACAGCAGCTGATAGACAGTGAATAATGGAGACCGGCATACTGACAGACACAAAAACTAACCTCCCTGTCACAACAGAGTCAGCACATAACAGAGGGAGAATCTCGAGTTACGGGGTCACTCTGTCTCATTTGTTGTTTTTTCCCTTCTCTTTCTCTCTCTTTTTCTTCTTTTAAAGCATTACAGTCTGTGCATGTCTCTTTCTTTTCCTACCCCACCCTCTCTCACAAAAACATTGCTAATCCAATGACACCTTTATAATAATCTTTTGTTTTCATTCCAATGTTCCAGCACACCGGAGATCTGAAGTGTGGGTTTCATGCTGTGTTCTTTCCATAGCCTCTGCCAGTCAGCAAACTTTTTGGCTGTGTTCATTTTGGCACCAGATTGGGATGTGTTTACCTGATACCCAGCCAGGGCAGGATTTCCCAAAGGGACACCAAAAAACACCTCTGTGCTGCTGTGAATCACTAAACAAAGTGGATATGGACACAGTGTCCCTATTGAGAAGCTACACTAGACAAACATGAACACATCACTAAATGTAACAGTTAATGGGTACATACATAATTAGTTTTTTGTAAGCCAATGGGCAACTATGATTTCAGCTCTTGTTTGCTTTGTAGAAGCAAAATGCACAAATAACATTTTAGCATTGGTTCGCTTTGGGAGAGAAGACGAACAAAAATATTAAATTTCTTCAGGGAACCTCAACCTGCTGAATCTTATGAACAAGTTTGTTCAGCACCATGGACAGAGACAGAACAACTGCCATGCAGAGACTGCATTACATGGACAACACCTAGCTACTAAACCAAACAAATAAATAAATATTGTTCCTTGTAAACATGGCACATTTGAAAAAAGACTTTAAAGGTCAAACAGTGAACGGTGCATTAAAATATGATATGCTCTCCAAGCTTTTCAGACAATCTTTTCTGATGCCTGATCTTGTTTTCCAAGCTGTCTGTCTGTTAATTTAATCTTTGCTCAATGTCACCCAAGGGTACCAATAACGCAACATGTTTTCTCTACCTGTAATACGACATGCCACACAATCTGATGCATGCAGGATTCTGAGGGTGACATTATAGGTTTCAAATACACAAAAAGACAAACGCACACACATCCCTGATCCCTCTCTTGATGCAAAATGCCAGCTCCCCTGAACCACAGACACAATTCTCCACGCTCCTTTGGGCTTCTTCTATCAAGACTCCTGCCAGAGTAGCAAACAGGCGACATCTATCATGAGCCAGAGATGATGTAATGGTGGTTCGTACCGCAGTAGTTATAACAAGGTCAGCAGTAGTCTGCAGACAGTCCTTTTTACTGTAAGATTATTCTTTTTTTAAGTGAAGAAATGCTCTCAACTCCTTCTAACAATGTTATATACAATGTATACAAAACATCTATAGGGACCCAGAGCAATAAAACATCTTAATGTTCAGAGGTAAAAACAGTAGTTTCTGCAGGGCATTATAATACTGATCATAAGCCCAGAAGATGACGCAATGTGTTTCTTGTAATAGTAGTTGATGACATCATGCAAGACCTACTTTCAATATTTCTTGATTTCTTTCAATTTTTTTGCAGAGCAACAGCGCCACTATGTGGGCATTTAAGATTGCAGCAGGTTACATAAGCTTTCAAAGGCCATGCATTACATCATATATCTGGATAACATATAAGCCTAACTGTATATAAACCCTGTTTGTGCACATGTTTATGGAGATGATTAATGGGAGAACACAATTCAGACATACAGACATTAAAAGGCCAGGAGTCTCTAACGCTATGTGACATTCTTGTGAGAAGTGTCATTATTCCAGGACACTCATCTTCTTGATTGCACAAGCACATGCAACCACACATGTGAGCATACAACTACGCCAGTATTCACTTAATCAGGGATTTAGAAACAGAAACACACACAGAAACACAAACTCTCTCCCGCTCTAAACCATACGCATGGTGGAACTTTGATTTCCTCCCTCTTGTAGTGAGAGTAATACACGAACACTATCGACGTGTGCTTGTGACCAATGCCTACAGGTGAGCTCGCTGCATCCCCCCCGCCCCCAGGAGTGCTAACTTCAAGTCTTGTCGAGCAAAAAAGTTAAGGTTTTAAACTGGCACTGCACTGGCACCAGTCCAAGAGCAGCACAACTACATCTGTGTCTGTCCTTAGTACCTTCTTTTCTTTCGGCGCTCTCCAATGAAGGAAAGCTACGCCAATGGTGATCGTGTTTTTTCCCGCCAAAGATCGCTTTCATTTTATTGACTTTAATACTTCCTTCGAACACTGAGTTTATTTTTTATTTGGATTGTCCACTTCTTTTTTGGACGCTTTTTAAGGATTTTCCTCCATACTCCTAGCTGCTGCTCCGTCGCTATGGTATCTCCGATTTCCTGCCCCAGACATAACACACATTACTCCCAGTGCAACAGCACGTTTGCACCAAATTTGAAAACATTCAGGGGGTTCCAGAGAGATCGTGTTCACAAGAATGTACCGAAACGGACGGACTGAAAACCCAAAAACTTCATGTCTTCGGCCACAGCTGTGGTCGACGCGGAGGAATAGAAATACACACACAATTTTGAATGTGGTGCTGTTGAGATAAGGCCACTTTCACCACACTGTATTTACATCGGAATTCCTATTCATACCGTTCTATTTGTTTCGGCATTACCATTATCTGAGATGCCGAGGGTCATGCTTTGTCCACTCCTCTTCTTCCTGAGGGACATGAGTCTGGCCTTAGAGAGCTCTCTGACGATGGAGGACAGGTGATCCTTGCTGCCATTGTGGCTTAGAGGAGAGGCCTTGGAGTCTCCCTCACCACTATCACTGCATCTGATCATTGACTTACTCTGGAGGACATACAAGTCTAGTTCAGTTGATGAGAAACTTGTGGAAAACATGACAAACAATAAACATAAATACAGCATTGGAATATAAACAAAATTAACAAAATATTTTCTATCTAAACTATCTGGTTCTGTTTATCTAAAGTTCATGACCTTGCATGAATGCCCACAGTTTTACTTTGAACGTTTATTGTATTAATTATGTTTGAAAGGCTGTGGAAATGAGAACTGCGTTAACTAAATAATCAAACAACAAGGCCAAATAATACAACCTGAACTAGGCTTGGGTTTAACATTTGAAGACCTTAGACCCTTTGTCTATCTAGCAATCCCTCATCAGATTAGTTTGAATGACCTAAATCATACAGAAAATCAAATACTGTCCTCCATTTTGTGTATGTAAATCTGTCCAAATTATCTCTTTGCAAGCTGGTTTATATAAGCAACGTTTGGGACGCCAGCTATGAAAATAGTGAATTTCTATTTTCCAATTTTAAACTAAACAAAATCATCAAAATATATTATGTGGAAGGCATATGTAATTCTTACATTTCCATTTTGCTTGGAGAATCTGTAGATAGGTGGTAGAGAGTGAGCTTTCATTCTGTGAATAAAACAATATTATTAACATAAATACAAGATAGCGAGTGCTTGCCTTACATCTCAGATACATTAACAAAAGCATCTGAAATGAAATTAAACTACAATGAAACCAAACTTCAACTGAAAATTAGAAGTTTAAGGTTTGAACACTGTACTGTGTGATATTTGGTTTTTATTTGTTCCTTTCTAATGATTATTCAAACATCACAAAAAAAGGCAACACTTTAATTAACATGTAGCAAGTTATACATCCTTAAAAGACTAATTTGACCTAAAGGATGTAGGTTTAAGGAAATTGGAAAGCAGATATTAACCCTTGAGGTGTAATAAGTTGCCACACTGGAACACAGACACACAATCTAATTGCTCTTCAAGAACTATTCCTGATTGACATAATCTTCCATTTTTTTAATTTACCCAACTCAGTTATCTAAGTCATGAATGTACATACTGATGGTGCTTATCGTGTGTATATTTGGTCAATGTTGTTGTTGTTGTTGTTAAATTAGTGACCTTAGATACCTTGCTCAATATAAGGTAATTATTTAAAGAGTTTTCAAGGACAAACAGATATTCTGAAAGTGAGTTTAGAGGAACAGTGTGTAGTATTTAGGTGGGTCTTTTGGCAGTAATTGAATATAATATTAACAAATATGTTTTCTTTAATGTATAATCACCTGAAAATAAGAATTGCTGTTTGTTTTTGTCGTGAGCCATTTATATCTACATACGGACAGTATTATCTTCACAAAGCCGTCCGCCATGTTTCTACATTTGCCCAGAAAGGACAAACCAAACACATGGTCAAGTACCATCTGTGTTTTCGCATCGGCTATTGTCGTTCTCCTACACGTTTGGCACACAGACGAAGTTTCAGTTGGTTGTATTCTGAAATCTCACCACTAGATGCCGCCAAATCCTACTAACTGCATCTTCACGTTTTTCTTTTAGGTTTGAGAAGGAGAATAACAACATTTAATTGAATATTTTTCTTATAGTGCATTGCTTACCCATTGACTCTCCTTGTCCCTCTGGGTTTTGTGAAGAGAAGATCACTGTAGGGCAGCTTCTTAAACCTTTCTCTTCCCACAGCAACATACAGCTGACTACTCTCCAGGTGATTCCCATCAGTCACCTGGTGGCCTTCATAGGTGTAGAGACTGGGAAACAGAAACAATGTCAAAAAGCCCCACAGTTTCCATCATGCGTTTATACTAGTTTGTCACATCAGATGCACTTAAGTCGCAGACAATCCATATAAAGCGTGAGCATTTTTAAAGTGTGGGCCTACCTTCGGACACCCCCGAGGACTCTCAAACCCATCTTCTCTGTGATCATCTCTAGTATTCTTTCAAACTGGCTGAGAATCCTCTGGTGGATCAACACCCTCATGGCAGGGTTCAGGACATCGCCATTTGCTACCACACTAAGTAGAGAAAATATGCATGACTGAAGCAAACACTGACACAGACTAGTTTCCCTTGTCAAGTATATCCCTCTGAGTTCAGTGAAGCCAATACTATCTGTTAAGTTCAAATGTATCCTATGATTTCAAGAAAGATTTAACAAGGTTAAATACATAAAGAGTAAATCGGAAATCATTGCAGTGTAAAATGGTTAGTGGGGAAAAAAGGAAAATTTAACTTACAAAATTGTACATGGCTCCTTGATGGGTTTCAGAAATCGTGCTGACACAATGATTCGATTTGGTGGCAGTGGTTTGGCCTGGAAATAGTGAAATATGTCAAACATACAGCTGCTAAGATTGTCTGGCACACAGTAACATCTGGTAGTGGCAATGAGAGTACAAGAGAAAAGTGTGACTTTGTGTGTATGTGTGTGTGTGTGTGTGTGTGTGTGTGTGTGTGTGTGTGTGTGTGTGTGTGTGTGTGTGTGTGTGTGTGTGTGTGTGTGTGTGTGTGTGTGTGTGTGTGTGTGTGTGTGTGTGTTTGTGTACCTAAGACTGTTTTGAAAGCGTATTAGCAGATCAGTAAGTCCAGTTGGGATTTAAGGACAGCTTGTGTTTCCCAGTGGAGATTCAGAACATCAGACCAGTACAAACTTTGGGGACTTTGCTTCAGGGACCAGTACTAACAGTTGGGTCAGCTAAATATAGCTGCCCATATCAGGACAGTCAACAGGGCTAATACTGAATGTCCTCTAGAGTCTGAACTGCTTGGAGAACCAGAATCACCCAAGAGTGGCAACAGTTTGATGTAGCATAGTTGTAGCAATATGTCTATTCACAAAAAAGTCAATCCACTTCTTTAATTGTTTGGCAACTTTTTTTCTCTCTTTTTGTTAAACGGCACCAAAAAACAAGATTGTGTGACAACAAAAGCTTTTACCCCTGACAGCAAAAAAGAAAGAGCTATTGTTCACAATCAAAATAATCTGCCTCTCGTCTCTGTGACAACAAAAGAACAAGCCTTCTGAAGTCCTTTGAGGTTGTGAGATTGCAAAGAGTGAGCACTGCAGGTCCTGTCCCATAACACCAGGCAACCCACTGTGACACTAAGATTTGGATCCCCTGAGAGGGAGAGAGAGATAAGGAAGGAGGTATATTAAAAGTCTTCTGGGGGCCTGTAGGAGCACCCTGGCAACAGAGATGTGAAGGCCAGAAGTAGAAGTACCTTACTTCATATAAAAAGGTGTGAGACACATTCAGAGGTATACCAGTAACAGGGCATATGGTCAGAACACATACACTGACTGCATAATAGCAAAGAGAGGTTCTTATAACACAGATTGTTAAATATGAACAAAATGCACTTGCACTTCCATTTTAACCATTACACGTATGTGTACTACAAACCACAGGGACTTGAATAAACCTCATAGCTCATAACCAATCCAAGCAAGGAACAAACAGAAAACAAGCGAGGTGCCGCGTGGATCACTCTCTAGGGATCCATTAGATGTACCAGATAATTTTTTCTATAGAAAATTAGTTTTATAAGCACATCATCTTTGAGTGTAGAGCAAGGAAATAAATGTCACCTCAGCTCATTTTAGCGAGGGGTGGGAAAAATGTATGTTTGGCAAAACGCTTTTTGTACTGTTAGAGCTAAGCAGTAACCTTTATCGGAAACCAAGACAGAGGAAATACCATGTGATTTCAAAGCTGCGCATACACTGAAATACATCTCACACCCAGTTGATTCCATCTACAGAGTGCAGATGCTAGATGCAGTTAAATTATTAAGCAAAGTCAGTGCTAATTTATGATGTAAGAATTCTGGGTATAACCAGGTCTTCACTGGAGGTAAAAATCCCTATGATTCCTCTCTCTTAAACACTCCATTAATCTACCATCATCACTGTAACCAGCAGGTTTGAGCACTGCTAGAAGTGGGTCTTTTCAAGCCCATCCAATCAAACATAGAGCAGTAAAGAGGCACATTTCAAGGTAGAAGGGAATCTAAGAACAGTAGAAGATCTTGTATGTGCAAAATAAAAGAATAATTTCTTTATAACAGGGTCTATTGTCACAAGCTAGGGTCATGATGAGCCAAGCACAGTATGGTACATCTGAAGCAGTGATCTTTCTATAATGACCGTTTCCTAAAATGCTAAAAAAAGACAAGAAAAAAAACTTGCCAACCATTCAGCCGGCTAAGAGTTCTCGTCATTAATCGACACAATCAGGCAGGTTAAGTGGGGTAATGGGGGCGGGCAGGGTCCTCATCAACGATCTTGTCTGCTTTTATGCTCGGCACGTAATCACAACAGCAAAAACAAACCCTTGAGGTTATCTGTGATGAATGAGCTTATATAGCTGGGAAAAAAATGGTTATTTGAATTGAAATAGCCAGTAAAAGGACCAAATCAAGAACAGTTCCCAATCAGCTCCTGATTCAATTTGTTTGATTAACATGTACAGCTAACGCTGTGTGGCCAGAGTCAAAAAGGCATCACAAACTTTTGCCCCTATTTATTTGTTGTTTCATTATTCATTAATCTATTTCGTTATGAAATTTTTTTTTATAAAAAATTTGGCAGAAGACCTGCAGTTGACTTTCAAAACAGAAACAATACACCCTTGAACCAGGTTTTGAGCTGCTCTTATTCTGGCTGTGACTTCATAGCTGGTGATTAAAGATGCATTGAAAGGAGGGATGATCCATTATGATCCATAAATCAATAATGCATGGCCATTGAGACAACAACAAAGTGATTTTTCGCAGTGAACAATAGAGAGGAATGCTAAACATAACACCTTGCTTAAAATGATCTTTCTAAAACCATTACACTGTGACAAATCCTCATGTATCTTGCATTTAGTGGCAGTTTCAATTTCAAAAGTGGGATTATGTAAGGATACTGTAACTGAAACCATGTCTTGAGAAACATAGCCAGTGAAGGGTTTCATTAATCTCCAAACAAAAAATAATAATAATAATAAGGCAATAAAGTAACAACAATTTAGACAATGTGTCTATGATTAAGGTATTCATTCTCATGTGGCTGAACGTTAACTGAGCTTAAACAGGGGGACATTTATGGAAACTAATTGTGGTTTTGTTTTTGTGTCTGGCAAACACTTAGCACAGATACTGGGATACTGGCTCACTGTTTAGATGTTGTTCAATCCACAGTGAGTGAGTGAGTAAGCAAGTGAATCTACTAGTACTTCTTACTTCTTAGTGCTAAAACTAAAGGACTAAGAGGTAAAGTGGAACCTGAGGATCTTCTCTGGCAAGTGCATGTGGGGAAATACTGCACTCCAAGACTGTCTGGGTGATTGACACAACAATGTCAATTATGTAAACAGGTTATATTTCTGCAGATTGTGTTCATATGATTCCAAAGATGATACAGATTGGGAATTCCAGGCATTAACGAAAACTTTTCGCATACTGCACTTCACTCTTATTACACATAAGCATTTCAACCATTCCTAAATGGTGACTCATATTTGATCTGGATGAATTAATCTGTATAAAGCTGGGGCCAAGTCTTAAGGCAAATACACACATGTAAAAACACACTGCTATTAGTTACAGCTACTGCACTACATAACTTAAGACAGTTTACTACATTCAACAGGGACTTACCTTTCTTGACTGACTAAGCGCATAAATTGCTTTCTGATATAATGAAAGAAAGCATGTGTAATTTAGCTATTTTGCCTTACCTGCATTGGAAGAGTCTGCATCATCTTCTTCCTCCTTGAACCAATCTGTAGGTAACTACAGAGAAAACATAAAGGCAAATTTGTCTGTTTAAAGATACACAGTTATCTGATTTTCGACAGAGGTATTCTGTAACTAACAAACTAATATATATTTTTTAATATTACATCAATTAGTGATGGGAAATGTCCTGACGTGGTATTTTATAGTATGGAATATTCATCATGGCTTTCCTTTGTTGCTAGCTTTGCTGCTGTGTTAAAGTAATGTAGGTCCCAAAAGGTACAAACACATTTACTGTGAGGAAACGGTGAGTTGGTGAATCATTTGTGAAATTATCATCTCTTGGGATCTGGATTTTCCACACAATTCCTCTGGGTAATGAAGCAACAACATGGTATGCAGTGAGAGGATGGACAGGATGGTGAAGAAGAAGTGCACACTATAGGCTATATCCAGTCCTGCAGCAGATAATACATACAAAATTCACAACTTTGCCTGGCATGGTGACACAGTGACAGCACACACACACACACACATACGTCTTGGCTTCAGAATACCTTCCCACTTAGCTGCATTCTATGAATAACTCTCTGCAGAAATCTCATTATCTGCAGTATAAGTCCACTTATTTTTAGGCCAGAGCAGTGCACACTTCTCTGGAGTGTTGATCTCATCTGCCTCATGCTGTGACTCTGTTAAGTCGTGGTCTTAAAGTAACTCTCTTCCACAGTTATGTGTATGCAAAACACCAGTTCATGCTTAGACACTGTGAGGAACTCATTTGAAGAAAAAAAATAGTTAAGCCAAACGTTTATCTTACTCCAGTCTTTTGAATCTCTCCCTCCCAGCAGCGACGTACTGCTCCCCGCTCTGCAGGCTCTCCAAGCAGTCCACTCTGTGACCTCCTCTCGGTGTGTAGATGTTCCTCACTGCTCCAAATGGGGCTTGGATCCCACCGGTCACATCTCTGAGCAAAGTCTCGAAGTTGGATACCCTCTTTTGGTTGATTACGATTCGGCGAGCATCGTAGTAAGGGTCGCCGTTTCGGTACATGAAGACGTTCTTCACGACCGGCTGTGACAGAAAGTTTGGCTTCTCCGAGCTCATCGTAGTGCGTCGTCAAAAAAAAAAAAAAAAAAAGAGAGGAGAGAGATCTTCGTTATAATAAACTTACAACCGGGTGATCCCAATTGCGAGACAAAAGCTCATAGGCCATTATAATCACACTAGAGCTGGTCCATCCCGGCCAAGTGTTCAGTGCTGACTGAAGCTCCACGCAGATCTTCCAAGAGGACCAAAGTTGGACAGAAGACGCGTTCAGGGGCAAGAGGCTACTATTAGGTTAAATAGAAGATACTGAATAAAAAATAAAAAAAATGAATGAGCACATGCATAAAACTGTTGATGTTATAAATAGTTACTATCCATACATTTAGCATACATTTCCAAATCCGCTACAGAGGAACAGGTGCAGAGTCATCAGCTTTACGCATCAGCCGAACGGGACTCTGTGGTTTCCCCACGATGCAGACTGGTTATAATGGGAGCTCACTTGTTTGGATGTATCTATGGGAACACGCCACTGCTCTTCCCACAGATGACCAGGGACCTCACAAATCAACAGGTAGTCAATCATTAACCGATGAGCAAAATAAATAAAAATAAGACTTATTTATTAAAAAATGCACACTATCAGTGTGTAGAAAACATAATGAAAGATGCTCTGTGATGCAGGCTGAAGCTGCTGCATGAGTTAGACGCTGTGACTCTCTCCAGCAGCCATGTGAGGAAGTTAATTGGGCATCCAGAGACCAATTGGAAACCCGGAGGTGACATCCTGAAAGTGGGATAAAAAACATGTTTGTCCTTTGTTTACTATAATGTGTTGCGTAACAACAGGGAGATCTGTACTCAATGTCCTTTTAAACAAAGTGACACGTTTGCTGTTATAGCAATTTAAAGCCAAATGTGTAAATAGTATAAAGGCGTTGAATATTTGGTTATTTATTATTATTATTATTATTATTATATTCCTTTATTGATCCCCATGGGGGAAATTCAAGTGTTGCAGCAGCTCAACTACACAGACACAGACAATAAATACACATACTAAGACAATAAATACACATACTATACAACTACACAGACAATAAATACACATACTATACAACTACACAGACAATAAATACACATACTATACAACTACACAGACAATAAATACACATACTATACAACTACACAGACAATAAATACACATACTATACTATACAACTACACAGACAATAAATACACATACTATACTAACAACTACACAGACAATAAATACACATACTATACAACTACACAGACAATAAATACACATACTATACATACAACTACACAGACAATAAATACACATACTATACAACTACACAGACAATAAATACACATACTATACAACTACACAGACAATAAATACACATACTATACAACTACACAGACAATAAATACATACATAATACAACTACACAGACAATAAATACACATACTATACAACTACACAGACAATAAATACACATACTATATACAACTACACAGACAATAAATACACATACTATACAACTACACAGACAATAAATACACATACTATACAACTACACAGACAATAAATACACATACTATACAACTACACAGACAATAAATACACATACTATACAACTACACAGACAATAAATACACATACTATACAACTACACAGACAATAAATAAATACACATACTATACAACTACACAGACAATAAATACACATACTATACAACTACACAGACAATAAATACACATACTATACAACTACACAGACAATAAATACACATACTATACAACTACACAGACAATAAATACACATACTATACAACTACACAGACAATAAATACACATACTATACAACTACACAGACAATAAATACACATACTATACAACTATACAACTACACAGACAATAAATACACATACTATACAACAAAATAAAGATAGATAGATTTATATCCAGTTTCCTAAGTGTGAATGCATAATTCTATTTCAGATATTTATTTAGTTGTGGCCAAGCTACCACAGTCTACAGATTAAGTGTGGCAGAGGGGCTAATCATCACCAAAACCTCTTCTTACTTCCTTCACTGTCACTGTCATCAGCAGCAGCAATCAGAGGAAAAATACAATATATGCTCTAAGTGTTGGGTGAGCTCAGTCAGTAGATGAAGAAATAAAATATATATTGTGTAGGATAATGTACAATAATTCATTGGATTGTTATAACCTACAGCATCTCTGCACCAGCTGAACCACTTATATACTGTCGATCTGTACTGTAAACGTCATTAAGGGTATAATTTATATTTGATTGTCTTTTTGAACAGAGTGAAAGAAACAGGGGGATGTAGAGTTTAACATGCCATCCTGAAACTCTTGTAGGTTCAAGATTGATTACTTATGTGGGGCTACAATTATGGAATTATAACTTTCTCAGGCAAACCTAAGGAAATAGGTTTTAAGATTGCTATGAAAGCATAATAAGTTTCTGTATCCTTTTTTAAGAATTCAATTGAATTAAATGTTCTTGTTGTATTTTCTGTTGTTTTTTGGGACTGTGTTTTAGTGCTTAGGAATTTTTAAAGTGTGAAACTTTATGTTTTGCATAGGGCTTTTCAACATCTAGTTGTCGAAAATATATACTTTTTAAAATTACCCAGTTGCTTGACAAAGATTCTCTATCAATGGCCTCTTTGGGAAAGTAAAGCCAACAAAATACTCTCTTTTTGGACCCTGGGTTGTTGAATGAACTTGCTGACTCTTACATTAGGATATGTGATGTTGACTGCAGAAATATTCTTAGAAGTGACATGTAGTGCAGGTGTTTTGTCACCAGAGGGCAGTGTATAACAAAAAAAAAAACAAGCTTAAACACACAACTCTGTACTTCTATATTTTTCAGCGAACTCTTTGACATAATGAATTCCCCATCCCTTGCCATGACCTTAACCATCTCAAGTAAATGCCTAACCCCAGCATGTAACTTAACCTAAACCTACACTTTCACACACACTTTCTGTGAAAATTCCAAATTTAGCAACACTTGGATCAAATGCAGTTTTTTTGCTGTCCTGTCCCTTTCTACACAAAGTGCTTCAAAATTGAAGACAAAAAAACCTAGTAAAAGTCAGAGCAACAGACATGAAATGCAGACATAAAGCAACGTGCTAAAACCATAACAAGTGTGTAATTAGATTTGCAACTAAGTAAAAGCAAATCTGAACAACTTAGGCAACACAAGTAGTTTGTTAAGCTCAGGTGAAGATTGCTGCTCGGGTTAAAATAAGAGTGTTTGTTACATAGAATAACATGCAACTGGTGTTCAGTAGGTAACGTCAAACATCTGGTAAATAGGTAAACATTTACTTAGTTTCACATGAAACACAAACTCTAGACACACAATTGCAAAGACAATATTCGTGCAAATTGTGTTCTATACACGAACAGCGTTCTCCTAGGTGAAAGTCCAGGGTTTGTTAGAGCCGTCCATCCTCCCCTCCCTTAAGCCATAGAAGGACTTTCTCGCTCTTTCTACATGTCATTTGCTCTGGCACTCTAATACTGATGCGGATGGGTTTACATTGGAGTTAGTTGAAAGCATGGAGTATAAAACCTGATGTCTCAAAGCTTAGAAAAATCTACCCAACGTTTTAATGCATCATTTTTGGTTGTGTTAAGGGATTAAAATTGTGCGCGTTACCATGATCATTTGTTAACAAGCATTTTAATTTTGTCTTGAAACGCAATTTCTAAGAAGTTATTATAAAGGGTACAGACCAAGAGGCTTTATTTGAAGAGATGGGAGTGAGAACTGGCTGACATGAAAAAAACATAAATGTCATATTTCCATCACATTTTCGACATTTTGTGACCATTTTGTTTGATTGTTGCTCTTTTAATTATGTTATCTCGTTGCACCCTCTATTCTGCAATAGTAAAATGGCACCTGACATGATAATTAGCATTACCTTGAGCTTATCATGTTTAACTAACTCTGAATATTTGCATGGGAACGATCATAAATTAGCATTTTCTTTTACCAATTTTCAGAAAATTTTGTTAAAATTAGCGCTACATTTAGAAAGAAACCATATAGTGCAGTGCACCACCTCTCCTTGTGTATATCCTTTCAGTTTCAACGCCCGTGGCAAGACATGAAATTATACATAATTGCTGTTGTTTATTGGATGTGATGATGGCACCTTTTAAACCCGATCCTTGCATGGCCAAAATTGCTTAGCGATTGTCCTAGCTTGACAACATTTGGAAACCCTCACAGCTTACATCTGTCTGAGCCTTTTATCAGTGTCAACCAATGGAGGAAAGGTGGAGAAAAAACAAAATGTAGATTCATAAAGGACCCCATCACCTTCCATGTGATGTAACATGTAAAAAAAAATGACTGATAGTTAACGGTATGGATGAAAATAACAGATTAACTGTTACACGTTGTAATTGGAGTGAGAGCAAAAAGTATATATTCAATCAGGTCTCTACTGTAACAACAATATTTGTCCTCTATGAATGTATCTCAAAGCTAATGTGCCATATTCACGTCATCTGATCTATTCTATGAAAGCAGTAGTGGGCATTGGAGGCTTGCTGAGTGGGTAATTACTGTGGATTACAGAGAACAATTACCAAGTGAATATTTACATTTAAAAACCCTGTCAATTACAGGGACACAAATCAAACAAAAAATATATATGTATTTGTTGGAGTAATAATTCCCTCTTCCAAGCTGCAGTCTGGATAAATGGTGCAGGGGGATTTTGCGCTTGGTCAGGGGTGAAATAGGGTGAAATGACAAAGATGACGCATTGTATCCACAAAGTATTTATTTCTGTATTTTCCTCTATTTAAGTGTCGATAAAATAACCTATAATAGGTAACTGCTGAGTAAGACCATATACTATATAGCAGTGGTTCTCAACCTTTTTTCAGTGATGTACCCCCTGTGAAATATTTTTTCAGCCAAGTACCCCCTAACCAGTGCAAAGAATTTTTGGTTGAAAAAAAGATGTAATACACAGCGCTCTGCCATCAGTGTCTGATTTATTAAACTGTCAACACTGAAGATTGCATCGTTGCATTGAATTCAGTTCATGAACTTACACTTATATTTTTTGAATATTTATTAAATAAATCTTTTTAAAGGATTTTTGAATGGATGCTAATTTTAAATATATTTTTTTTAAATCTCACGTACCCCCTGGAGTGCCTTCACGTACCCCCAGGGGTACACGTACCCCCATTTGAGAACCACTGCTATATAGGATACTACACCCACATGCACAACAGGAGGCTAGACTGTCCTCCATTAAATAAATAAGACTGGTTCCTTTTTGCAAAAGGCCAATAGTGTATAAACTTTGCAAAACATACCTAACTCAACAATGATGGCCAGGCAATACACTGATTAGAAAATATGTCAATACATCGATAAGCTTTTTAGATAGTAATCATCTCCAAATTGTGTCTGCTGTGGATAAAGGGTCCTCTGTCTGTGTGGATTGTCCCTGAGGCTGTGCGATTTGACTCCCTGGTTACTGTAATGAACACTGTTGATTCAGGGTCATGCTGACCAATCTTGAAAAAGCTCATAACCATTTTAGGTACTCTTCACTACATTAGGGCTGTCTTTATGTTTCCCTATATATATATACACATATATATATATATCTGTATCAATATTTTAATGGAGCTCTTTATTTATTCTGCACAGTATAACTGTTAAATAAAAATGAAAGGGCCAGTGTGCAGCATTTCGGGACATTTCCTGCAGAAATGAATTATGATATTCATAACTATGTTTCCATTAGTTTAATTCACTTGAAACCAAGAATTGCGTTTTCCTTAACTTAGAATGAGCCTTTCATATCTACATAGGGAGCGGATCTAATTCGCCATATTGCACCGCCATGTTTCTACAGTAGCCCTGAACTGAAATACCAAACACTGGCTCGAGCTTGAGCTTACTGCGTTTTTTCGGTTACATTTAGGTAGTTTTCCAACAGACTTGGGAGACTGTGGTAGCATGAGCCACAGAATGCAATGATGATTTTTAACTACAAAATATCTGATTTATTACCATTTGGGAATTGAGCTTTACATAATCTGCAAAATGTTAGAATGGTGACGAAATGTACTGTTAACTAGAAAACACGAGTGGTCATTTGGATACAGTTTTACATGTGTCCCTGTCTGAGACATATAATTGTAATTTAATCCTAAAATAAAGCAATAAAAGACCAAAACAGAGAGGGACATTTTAAATGTAATAACTTAATTTATAATACTTTATTTGACAGTACAAAACAAAGTTATACAGTCAGAAACACCACAAGGCACAGTACAGCAGCACAGGCATACAATTTATGAACCCTTCAGTGTGTTACATGTACTACAAGTGTACAACAAGTCATTGCTGACAAGTTAAAAAAAATGTTTATGGTCTGTGATTTAAAAGAAAGAGTTCATGATAAAAGAGTTCATATGGATTTTCTATGCGATTATCATTAAGATCCTTAAGGTTAATATGTATCAACCTCAAAGTAACAAAGCATTTTCCATATATGTATGGATTTATGTGTATATATGGACTTGTTATTCAATATCATACAGTACAATACGATACAAGCCCCTCTACATTACATTTACTTACACAGATATATAGCTTAAATTACTTCATATATTACATTACACGCTATTCATTTGCAGTTCAATAAAAAGCAGCTTTTTAAACAGTATTGAAACACTTAAGATTCTGTAAACCGTATAATTAAAGCTTTATGCTTTCTGAGTTTGTGACAGTGATAGCTTTCAAATCACCACCTGAAACTCTGCGGGGATAATAATCCACAACTAATGTTCAATTAAACTAAGATTAAATGTGCATTGGCACCAATTTATTAATATGGGGAAGAGAGATTGACCTGGTACGATTAAGTTACCAATCAAGTGATCTATTGATTGAAAGAAAGAACATTATTTTTGTCTTTGGTTGATTAAATCATCAGTGCGGCTGATGATGTTGCTTTTATCAATGTGTCAGAAATTATTATTTGGAAGTTGTGTGCTTGTTCACTTAATACGCTGATAGGACTTTGTGGCAGCTGTTTGAACCTATTTAAGTCTGATTATAGACAGGCTTTGTTTTATTTATGTTTTGTAGAATATATCCAACCATGTGATGGAATGACAATGTTACAATAAGCCAACATTTTGCAACACCACCCAACTGCTCTTCTGTCTATCCACCATGACCAAAAGAAGAAACACGGTAAGAGGAAGTGTTTTTTATTTTCAGACAATCAATACTATTGATTTGTAACTGATGAGTCCTTTTCGTTTATGAAGAAATGAGAACCACTCAGTGAGAAAGCTCAGGTTATGTTTATTCTGTCACTGTTTTTAGGTAATTCAGATTATGCTACTTTGGTGTGTTGATGTAGCAGCTGGTATTTCCTGTCTATTGTTTAATGTAACAAAAGTAGGTGTATTTTTCTTAAAATCTTTAGGAAATATTTTTATTATAACAGTCTTTAAGAAGAGCAAGTAAATAAATAAATATAATAAACAAGACATGGACTGGGATTCAGTGAAACCTGGGCCTGTGGCATTCATGTCTAACTGCTAAAAAAAAAGTTTATCATTTCTGTTTTATTGTTTTGATCCAGAATGACAAATTGAATAAACATGTAATTAAAAAACGTCAGATACTGCTTGATAATACTTGACTGAGAAATTTAAGAATAAATCAAAATTATCTTTAAAACAATTTCATTTTCAAAAAACAATCTAATAAACTCTTCCAGATGTTGTGTGCATTTTGTGAAATCTTCACCCATAACCATGGATTAAATATTTACTCTTTTTTTAATTGTAAATTGTAAAAAAACAAAAAACATTCCATTCAGGAAAAGTTTTGTATTATGGCAGAAGCAGTCGGACCACCACGTTGCGTGTTTGACTGAATCCCATTCACCATTGTCAACACAATGGTCGAGAGGGTCAATAAACAGCTTCACACATCCATTGTTGAAATTAAAACACACTACAATGTCTATGGTTTTCTTTTTTGTCGGCACTTTTAAGCTGCTCCCACCCCCGCAACCACCATCGTGATTGATTTATATGGCCATTTCGTTTTTCTTCCTAGTTCTTCAGACCTTTGCTGTGCATTCATTCATCCACCAAATCTACATTCTCTCATCACCTCTCTCTCACTCTTTCACTCTCTTGATCTCTGTCTCTCTCTTTGTACCTTTCAGACCACCAACCAGTGATGCAGCTGTGGGAAAAATTAAATAAGTCCATGAAACACTGAATTATTCGACTACTTAATTGAAATCAGTAATATCATTAATGTGAACATTTATCCAAAAACTTTGGACATGCGAGGTTTCAGTCGACAACAGCAATACACAATTCTGACGATACAATAAAATGAAGTCAACACTTACCGTAAACTGCCGAACCTCGCCGTTGTCTACCAAATGGTGCTCTGTCTCTGGGGTGATTGCATAAGCCAGTCTCTGTTTCAGGAGAAAGGGAGAGGGTAATTGGCATGGTTGTAAAAGGTTAGACATTCTAAAAGAAAACTTGATCTTTAATTAAAAGTCTCTGGCAAGAAAAATCCTACTAAAGATAAATGATTAACATTTATTCTAGGAATTGCAAGCACTCATTTCCTTTAGTCCATTTTTGGAGAAGTCATAGTTCTGACTTACATCGCAAAACTTTCCAGGCAGTATGCAGAGTTTGTAGATGGCGTAGAGAGGCACCATGGACATTGAGGAAATGGCCAGACACCACCCCACCATGTTAGCCCATGGAGGAAACGTGTAGGTGCCGTAGTTTGGAGGGTTAAACGTGGCAAAGCTCACCACCACCATAAACTACAGAAGAAAATGAGTTCAAGAGATTTGCTGTTAATTGCATGTCATCTTAATTACTGAAAGCTTCTATTGGTGATGTTACAATCCCAGTCTCAATACTTTCATTCTTCTATCTATTTTGAACTTGGTTTGGGCTCCAATGTACAGCACTGTAAGCCTGTGCACAATCTCACCAGGAGGAAGCAGGGGCTGACAAACTTCCAGCAGAGCCTCCAGTACAAGCCTGGTCGCTGGCCAATCATTTCTTCAATGTCATCACTGAATCGGTCCACTCCTGAAATACATGGAAATACTTTGCTTGAATTGAATAACATGTATTAAAAACATTATTCAGACAGTAGGTGACTTAAGTCTCTACAGAGACATTTGTAATAAGCAGCTGCAACATTTTTACCTCATCACAACTCTCTTTCTCTCCATAACTGGCTGTGCATTTTTTTCTTCCTGCCTGGAAGGCATCTCTCACTGAAGAGGAATATATCCAGACTGACGACCAGGTATTCGGCACAGCTTAATGTATTTATGTAGTGGACAGTAGAACGAAAAACCACAATGGCCAGGGGTCAAGGGTTCCTCTCAGCAGTTATGAAGATGGGGAAAAAAGACCCACTGAAGCCTTAGGCTTGATTTATCTGACTTGTCAAGGTCAGGACCCACCAAAGTGGAGCGATATACTGACCCCACTGCCTGGGGCCTGGTTACTATTTAGCCCTTTATGGATCCCTCCACAGTCAGGTTCAGTAGACATGAGACAAGAAACTCAATACGGAAGTTCAGGTAAACCATTTTCCCTGACCTTTAGATTGTTTTTTTTATAATATTTTGTGCCTGCTGGAGTCTCAAGATGTGGTTGAGTTTGTTAAACTAAACAAAAGTCAGTTTTCTTAGTTTTCAGCTCGTGGTGTTGTAGGGGAAGATAAATGTCCACCATAAAGCAGTTGGTCTTGGCTAATAATTTACACATAAAACGTGAAAAAGGGGGAAACCCCAAACGGCCGGCTCATTCAGCAAATAAAGGGTTGAATTCTGAGGCCGTACCATGTAGTATAAAATGGCTATTTACTCTTACACAACTTAAGTATTTCTTGCATGTTGTGCTGATAGAATGCCTGATATAATAATGATAATAATCACCCTAGAGACATGTCACTTACTCCAGAAAACTCTTTCATGTCATGCAGAGATAAACAGTAATTTTAGAGAGATTTTGTGTGTCGGTAGAGTAATACATATAAAACATATAGCATTGTAGAGATGATCGCAAAACTGGATAAAATCGAGTGTCAATAGAATTTAGACATCTGGAGAGAAATTGACTTTGATGTCACCCCCACTTGCCACCCACCACAATTTACAACCTAGCTATTAGACAGCTGACTCCCTTGACAAATGGGAATTGCCTGTTCCCCCCAGCTGCAATTTTCTTTATGTGGTTTGGTGGCTCACTGCTGAGTGAACACAGACGTAAAATTGGCAGAGTTCAAAACGCTGGCCATTTAACCTCACTGAGCTGTTATGAGCAGCACAGCTACAGTATATTCTTGTACTTTAACAGCACATGCACAGAGACTGAAGAGGCCAAAACTCTTAGTGGGAATAGACTTTGTAGCTGCAGTATCCTTACTTCTAATAGAACTATGGATCTTTGTGGCACACCACGTCCATACCCAGGGATTTTTCATCAAACCCTTAACACAGCATCAGCTTTGGTGGGCATGAAAACATGAATCATCTGTTTTCCTACTGTCCATCTCTCTCACCATAAAACCATGCAATGCCGATGGCTTCAATAAGCACTCCAAAGAGAATCGATGTTCCTGCAGCAAAGTGGTCCAGCAGAGTGAACACATACATCCCACCCTGGAGAGACAGGAAACATGTAATGAATGTACAATAATTGTGTTATTAAATTAAGCTTTATTGTATGTTACAGGAAGAAAAATATGAGGATTCGGTTTGCATTTGCAGATTATTGTTGTCATTTGGATTGTTGGAGTGTTGCAAACCAGAGTTTGTGGAAACGATAAAATGTTTGTATGAAAGTGTAAGACTGTCCGGTATGATACTTACATTTGTAACACAGAAGAGGGATATGAGAAAGGTGGAAACAACAATGAAGAGGGTGAACAGCTCCCTGTGCTTGTGTAGGCATTTAAACTCATCAATCAGACCTGTGATCACCGATTCCATCCCACCCATCTACAACAGAAGACACTGAATTGTTAGATTGAAACACAAAGATAGCGAATCATTGTAGATGTACCACTTGGTATTGCATAATTGCTGCACTGAGGCCCCCAAAACCTTACAATTTCAAATGAAAATTGTTCTTTTCATATTTTAAAATACCCCTAAACACCAGAGCTATTGCAGCAACTAACAACCTGTCTGACACAATTCATGGCACAAACTAGAAATGTGCAAACAGTAGAGGGTGGATCACCACCAGGTGTGTCCCTCTCTCCCTTTTACTAATAAAGACACGTTGAATCTCAATCAGTTGTGCCCCTGGCTCCCTTACAGTCAAGATGGCGGTGAAGACAACAAAAACTGTGATGTATTCATCTTGTATAATGCTTTGCTTTGTTCGGATCGTAACATTTTAGGTATGGTATAAATCTGCAGATGCTCCAGTTCAAAATGAGATTAAACCTTCAGTTTTTAAACCACGACAAAGTGCAAAATGTGGCCTGAGACGGACTAGGTAAGGCTTGTTTTAAGCCTAGCCGATTGTCGGAAATGCCTTTTGCGGGTGGGGGGTGCATACTCACGGCACTGTCAATGCCCAGAGTCAACAGCATGATGAAGAAGATAACCGCCCACACAGACGATCCAGGTAATGTTGCAATGGCTTCTGGGTAAATGACAAACACTAAACCAGCACCTACAGAGCAACAAATTAAAGCAAGGAAAGTTGAAAACAGCACAAAACACAAACAAACAAATAAGTGTTTGGAGCATTGAACATTGAAGCAGACATTAAAGATTTGACAGGTAAGAAGCAAAATGCATGGTGAGTAATAGAGCATGACTAATAATACCATACCGTCTCTGGCAACTTTATCCAGGGCTACGTTGTGCTTGTGGGACATGTACCCAAGGAAGGAGAAGACCACAAAGCCGGAGAAGAAACTGGTTAAGGAGTTGATGGAGCTCGTGATGATGGCATCTCTGGATCAATTTAAATCAAATGAGATGAAAAAACAGTACAGAATGAGAATGAAAAACAAAAAAGTCATCAGTCAATATCAATATAATTGACCAGTCAGTCAACTGAAGAGTCTGTCATTGCTGGGTTAAGGCCTGTTAAGGATTTAAATGACAACAATGTTAGCTTGCTGTAATGAGTCTAGGTCTCAGAACAGTTTAGAGACCATAGATAGATTTTATGGATTAGTCAGCAGGACAATGATTTGCTTATTATGTGACAGACTGGCAAGTGGACTGCCTGCCTTCTGTTGGGAGTTTAACCGCTTTCAATTGCAAAAAAAATAGGTAACACTAAAATATGAAATAGTCAGTGTAATAAGGTCTTAGTGTGCAAGAATGTGTAAAATATAATAAGGAGACTACATTTTTCAAATGCAGTAACATTGTCTTCGAGAAAATGTGCAGTTCCTTATTAATTTACAAAGTCAGACATCTTGGGCATTTTTCCTAAATATATTTTCAGTGATTTTGTGTTATGCTCATGGAGGAATCCTCAAGGTGGACAGTGTCAACATGTGTCAGTTATCAGAAACATTAACAAAAAGCAGATAAAAGGCTCCTATGGGATGCTGATGATTTTCAAAGAGTGCGACAGTTTTGATTGGTGTTACGGCTGTCTGTGGCACAGCATGGTGTCAAAGACATAGCGGGTTTCAAGGAGCTTCAAAGGTTATTGTAATTCACCCGCTTATGTTGCGTGCATGTGTTTGTGTGTGTGTGTGTGTGTGTGTGTGTGTGTGTGTGTGTGTGTGTGTGTGTGTGTGTGTGTGTGTGTGTCAGAAGCCAATCGCCATCCTCTATCCATCTCCCCTCCTTCTTCTCCTTGTGTGTCTGTACCTGTAACAGTTGTTGCTGAATTTGTTGTAGCTGGAAAAGGCAATTAGCACACCAAACCCCACTCCCAGAGAGAAACAGATCTGTGTTGCTGCCTCAATCCAGACCTGGGGAGCAACAGAACAAGCACACTTGTGTGAAGCGGCAAACAAAAGGCACAGGAGAGGAAAAAAGCCATTATTAGGGATAATTGCAGGAAACTCATTCAACGGCAGTAGATGAAAGACCCTCGTGAATACGGGGGGTAATTTTGCAAATTACTGCTCCATGAATCTATCTAATCTAATTCTCCAATTGCTGCCATGCGTCGCTCTATCTCTCTCCTTCTTCTTTTCTCTCTCATTCTCCATAACGGTGTCTTTTAGTCCTGCATACCTACTTATTGAGCTCCTTAGTGGTGTGATAGCAGCCTTCACAGATAAGGTAGATATGAGAGAGAGGTAACACAATCAATTTTCTCACTTTTTTTATGCCGTGTGGAAATGCCACTTTAATAGTACTTAACATTATAAACCAATATTGCATTGGTAAATCGATGGCAAATGGGCTTGCATTTATAAAGGGCCTTTTCTGGTCTTTCCAACACTAAAAGCGCTTTACTCTACATGTCAACATTCGCCCATTCACACACAATCATACACTGATGGCAAAGGCTGCCATACAAGGTGCCAACCTGCTCATCAGATTCTAATCTAATCATTCACACACTGATAGCACAACCTTCAAGAAAGATTTGCGATTTAGTATCTTTGCCGAAAGAGACCTCGACAAGTGGACTGAAAGAGCTGGCGATCAAACCGCCGATCTTCCAATTCGTGGACAACTCGCTCACCAGAGCCACAGCCGTCCTGTTTATAAAGATTATTTATTTTGCAAAGGAAACGTGCGTGTGCTGTTTGTATGTCTCCCAAGCATACGTTTACTTCATATTCTCAATCCTGCCTTGTTGTCATTCTCTCTTATCTACTTGCCATTCTCCATTTTTTATCCTATTTTGCATGTCATAGTGAAACACTTTTTTACATTGAAAATAACGTCAATATTGCCTTTGCTCCTAAGGAGAAACTCATTGTTGCTAGCAAAGCCTTGAACATAGAACGTTATCTGCTTACAAAGAATGGAAAAAGGAACTCACATTGTGAACATAGATTTGTAACTGTAAGTAATTTAAAAATGATCGAATTAACCTATGCTTGCATTTTATTGCTGTTGTTACTTGTATTTAATGAGCATAAGTTATGACATTTTGTTATGATGTACAATTGCCATTTTAAGTCTGACATAGCACATTAGCATGTATTATATATGTTACAAGATACAAGCCAAGTCTTTATAGAGCAACCCAACTTTTTCAATTTTCTTAACACATTGTTTGAAGCACTATTGTTGGATAGAAGAAATAAAACTAACACACAGTTACCTTCCCAAGCCTTCTTTTCTTCTCATCTAGCACCCCCACCACTCTCCACCCCCCCCCCCTCCCTGTCGACACTCACCTTGGCGTCACAGAGTCTCAGGAAGTCCACAGAGAGGTAGGCCTTAATGCCATCGATGGCTCCGGGCAGGGTGACTCCACGGATCAGCAGCACAGTCAAGACCACATAGGGCATTGTGGCTGTGATCCACACAACCTGAAAGGGTTGCATGAGGTACAAGTACAAGCACACACACACACACACACACACACACACACACACACACACACACACACACACACACACACACACACACACACACACACACACACACACACACACACACACACACACACACACACACACACACACACATACAGAATACTGTTAAGATAGCAGCTTGTGGAAGACTCTGATGATGAGCAATGAGTAAACGGCAATAGTAGACAGGCAGGTAGCCCAACCAAATTATTACATTCGGGCAAAATTAAATGATTGGACAGGCTTATTACAGTCTTGCGACAGACAAGGTTATGATATTTTTTTATTTTATATCGGAGTATTGTATTCATTGATTGCTGTCAGGAAGTATCAAAAATGTTTTTGAAGGAGATTACCAACCCTGCCTTTAAAGGGATGGTTTCTGTGTTTTGAAAGGGGGTCTACTGAGGTATCCATAGTCAAAGTATTACCTACAGTAGACAGCAATCAGCACGCCAACAGTTTGAGCAAACAAACAAGAATACCAGCACAGGATCAAAATAATGTAGGCTACTGTTGTGGAAGGGGGGCAGCAGCACCTATTGTAGCAACCAAAAATAAAGGGCCACATTAAAAAAAACGTGTACTCTAAATTAAGAATAGTATATGAAAGGGAAGGGAACTGCAAGTGAAACTCAATCATACTTTTTTGTCAACGAAATATTTTGGCTTAGAGAGCATAAATAAATTAGGTCCCATCAGATAGGGCTAATGAAAAAAAGGTAAAGTGGTGAAAAATATAGTGACGGCTACACTTAAACCAATATTAAGCTTTTTTTAATAAGTGAGCCTTTCTTTCAGGTGGGTAGAAATATGTTTTGCTACTGCCCCCATCCACAGCAGTATATTGCTTTGCTCTGTTGACGCTACTGCTGTCTGCTAATCCAAATTGGGGGCTTGCCGAACGCCATCTACTGTAGGTAATACACTGACTATAGATGAGTACCTCATACAACCCTACTTCAAAAGACCCAAACTCTCCCATTAAAGTGATTCCATAGCTTAAATTGATTAACTTAAATATTCTTGGAGTACTTTTCTGGTTTTCACATTACAAGAAACATGACGACTGTATCATTTCCCACCTTGCCAGAGGTCTTGACTCCCTTCCAGAGACTGAAGTAGAGAAGAACAATCACTACGGCCAGACAGGAAGTCAACTGCCAACGTGGACGGCCCAGATTATCAATACCATTACTGTCCTGGATGTGGAGCACCCCTCGCCTAAGGAAAGACAATATTCTGGTAAGAACCATGACCACTCCTGAGTCAATATTTACAGTTTACATAAATGACTGTGACAAATATGGTCCACTAGTTGATATACAGTATAATGCATACATTACATGGCACGTGTGTTGTCATTAAGGCAATTCAGTACAATACGCATCTGAGTTCAGGGTTGATTTTTATAGTCAAAGGGATGACGGATATTGTCCTATAAGTCATTGAATCTGTCATTTCAAAGTTATGAAAATGTGATTTAACTTAACAATTGGAGGTAAGTACACACAAATTCCCAGACTTAACTGGGAATATTTTTTTGAAACTGCCAGGCTGGGAAGCAATAAAAGCCCCTGACATAATGACCAAGCGAGAAACAAAGATGCAGTTATAGACCCACTGAGTCCTGCAGAGCTCCACTTCGAGCTCACTTCACCAAGAGACATTTAGAGGTTACCCTGAAATAACTGATTCTAGATTTGCAAATACTGGATGCATTCTGGACGCAGGATAAATAAACTGCATTATATTCACATCATCAGTTTAGCTATACACCGGAAAATGGTTCTTGTATCCTGCATAAAACTGGCTTAATAATCTAAGTCTGGCCTTGTTGGAAGACTGTTACCTGGGGGTTTATTGGTGACAAGAGACATGTAAGACCTTAGGCAATTTGGCCAGATGGATGCTACATTAAGTGTCGGTACATCTGTTGCTTGAAAATGTTGGATTTAAGTAAAGTTGAAGGTCTCAAAGATCATGACAGCCTGCCAAGACAGAAAAACTGCACTGACAATAAAAGGTAACAGATTTGAAAGTGTACTTTTATTTTGCATTCTGTAAAGTTGAATGTGTCACCTGAAAGACTGAACATTGCTAAGGCCTTGATTCAGATCATTTCAGAGACAGCCAAACAGAATAAGATCAGCCAATGTTCAACCGATGTGGTCAAATTGTCTGCAGGTGGTTCTGTGTAAATAGCACACTGCCATTTCAACTAGCATGGATCAAATGTCCCAACTGTCACAACAGAACAACCCCTTACTTGTTGTGGAGACACCTGTTCAGCTTCACAACGTGGGAGGCTGCATAAGCTAAATGCATCCAAACTCTGGATCCATTCTGAGGAAAACATACCATACATTTTTCTATTTCTTTAAGTATTCATTATTAGATGTTCTGAGACATTACTAAATATAAGCCTATTCAGTTTTATTACACTCTATTACTGCATTGCAGTAAACAGTTTAGCTGCAACCAGCAGCTCTATGGCTACTAAACATATGTCAAACTACAAATGTTTAGTAGCTTGACAAATGCATAAAGTATATATATGTTTGCCTTAGAGTGCAGAGGTTTCAAAGTTTTCATATATGCTGAAAGTTAAAGGACCCCAACAAAAGATTGAGAATTTAGAATAGAAAATGACGGTTATAACTAGAAAAGCATTAACACAAAGTTTTGCTTAATTTTGTAACAGAATATTTAGTTAAAAGCAATTTTACTGGTAGGAGTTATATCCATATCAGCCTTTTCTTTTTCATCTTTCCACTTTTAGCTACATTAGTTGTCATATAAGTATGACTATGACAACTATTTTCAAGAGTAGGTGGGGCTCCAAACTGACTTTACGTCTATATATTTGTATTTTATTGAATAAGAACAAACTATATCAAACAAATATTAACAACTTACTCAAAGTACTCCTGAGCAGGGGTTGACTTGTAAATGTCACCGATTGAGCTGTTGTCAGCCCAGTCGGAGCAGTTAGGACTGTTCCAAGTGTTGTTGCAGTGGACCCACGGCAGCTCGCTGGTGAACGAGGAGAAGAGGTAGAACAGCGCCCAGGAGATGATGACGTTATAGTAGAAACCAACGTAGAGGGAAATGAGGATCACTGTAAAGCCTACACCTGTTAGGGGAACACAAATTAACCATATTTATAGGCATCAAAGACAGATACACTGATAGAAATATGGGGGAATTCTCTGTGCTCACTACACAAATTAGCGCCATTGAAAGCGGCACCTCAGTGGAATCTGACATCCCACATGCCGCTGCCATCCAGTGATGGAAAGTAACTAAGTAAAATACTCAAGTACTGTCCTTCTGTACAATTTTTAGGTACCTGTTCCATTTTACGCCTCATTATACTTCATGTCCTCGACATTTCAGAGTAACTAGTTACTTCGTGGATGAGTATTGTCTATACATGGACATATTATAAGCCTATAAAAAACAATTCATACTTAAACATTTAAGCAACGTAGCCAGTCTGGCCTATGACCTTTAGTTTAGTCTAGTTTATTTGATATGGACATCACAGTACATACTAATCGTAACATTAATGTATGCACAAGCACCAGAAAACTTGTCAGGACAGGAGTTTTTATTGCTTTTTTAAAAATGTAAAGTTAGGTAATGTATGTTGACTTTACAGATGTGCTGGTGTCTTGTAACAAATTCATAAAGCAGGGAAGGAGCTTGACCATGTAGGTATTTAAAAATAAGCTTTAAGGTGGAATAGATTATGAAGCTTTCAAAGCTCTTTTGTCCAAACTTTTTATTTGGTGGTTATATAGTGATAAGATGGGTTTTATAGTTGATTTTGAGTCTTTTGACCAGATAGTGACGCAGTATGACAGGTGTGAGAATATCATGACATGCCTGTAGAGCTGATGAATCTGAAGCAGTTGAGATTAGTCTTAATTTTATTTTGTAGAGATTACTTGATTATATAATCTATGTTGCATGTCACACTAAAACTCTCTACCTCTCTCTCTCCCCCTGCATTTTCTGCTGTCAGTTATCAAGGCTTGAAATGCTCCCAAAATACATAACTTTGCAGTTGGATACTACCATGTAAATAACTGTTCTGAGGTCCAACAAGGTAAAATCATCCAATATTTCACCCCAAAAGATAATCATTTCAGAAAAGTTCAACAGGAACGGCGTTTTTTGTCTCTTGGCCCCTCATTATCTTGTGATCCCTTTGGGGGAGTCCAACCCCCACAGTAAGTTGTACACCACTGAACTAGAATATAAAGTAAATATAAATAGCTAAACCATGACCAGCTACAATAGTAAACAGCGGATACATCAGCTGAGATACAGGAGAGGATCCACATAAAGAAACATAACATATAATATTGTATGCTTTGTTCTAATAAATGTTAGCGTAGCAGGAAATTGTTTATTGTCTTACTCAAGGAACCAATTGACTTTTCTTGGATGTTGAGCACCTCTTCACACTTTCATGCAACACACACCCTAAAAATACTGTTTGCTTTCATCATGCACCACACAGTGAACAGTGACCGTGGTTGTGCTAATCTTAACAGGTATATTTTTGGATTTCACCTCCAATAGATTGCCAATTGTAGTTTTTTCATCAAATGTCATCACAAACACCCAGTTCGGATTCCTGCAGATGCAAGGGCTTTCATCAGTGTGTGATGGCCTTAATCCCCATTGTGTGACCTTATCCAACCATAGATGGTGACTTTTAGATAAATTTAAACTTTGAGATTATTACTTTAAATTGCAGGAATGTTTGTAAACTAGTCAAGTCCTAATTTTAAGGTATTTGGTGATGAAAAGCCTTTATAAATTAGTAGAAACAGTAATATGTTCCACACAAGGTTCCAACATAGGCATAGCTGTACTAGATCCTGAATGATTACACCAACGGAGGGCACACCAGGAAGCACAATCTCTCACTCAGTATGAGAACTCCAGCCGATGAAAGACGCCTGCGGTCTCACAGAAAGCACCACAACTTCTAAAGATTGCCTCTTCATGCCTTAATTATCAACACATCTACCCTTTCTATAAATCTGAAACCATGTCCTCTTCTAAGTCAGAATTTAATTGTTATCCTTTGCCAAGTGGCATGACCACAAGTGTGCCTTATTGATTCCCTTTGTAATGTGGATGTGATATTTGTCCAGGGAGCGATGCCTCTTATTAGCGCCACATGCGGCCATGCCACCTCTCCATCTCTCTATCTCTCACTGTCTCCCTCTCTCTGTCATTTTCTTCAAATGCATTGATCCTGAGAGGAAACCAGCTTGTTGATCAGAATAATTACTGTCAATACGGGCATGTGTATGTGTGTATTTGAATAATTACTGTTATCCCGCTGAGAGACAGAGACACGCAGAGTGAAGCGTGTGATTAGAACGTCAACCTACTCAGTGTGGTCCCTGACAGACGGCACATGTTCACACGCAGGAGGCACACGCTCAGAGACACACACACACAAGAACAGACACACTATGAAGGAGCACATACACAACACACTATGGGCCACCTCCAGACCAACAAGGACATGAAATAACAAAAGACAGTGTTGCTGCATCATACTGTGAAGCAACAGCTGGTCTGCTGGTAATAATGGTATTTTAGGCTATATTTCTGTTGCATCTTTAGATTCATATTGAGGTGTCAAATATGGACTTAAGTGAAACTATAACTTTACCAGAGCAGAATATACAGTGTAGAGAGAGGGATGGATGAATACACACAGGTCACAGTTTGTAGACTGGGTATAGAGAATACAAAGTTGAACCAAGCAGACTGTATTATTATATTTCCAACCAATGACTTTGCTCAGAAACATGAATTGGTCTTAATGTTTATTCCTCCATTAGTGCACGTTTGGATGGCATTCTCCTGAACTGCGCTTTGCTTATTGATGTGTTGAAAAGTACCCGTTGAGAGTGTTCATCGCAACAATTTGACAGAAGAATCTGGACAATCAGGACAAGAGTCTAAAAGCCCAATTTTCATTTGCTTTCCATCTGAGTGCAAACAGAACCTGATGTTCTGGGGAGGATAAACAATGCCTGCCGCCCCGCTCAACACGGGAGACAAGCAGACAAAAGAGACTGACATGTGGACAGACAGGCATGTGGGCAGACAAGCAGACAGAAAGACATGTAGATATTAAATGTCCATTATCAGACAGACAGGCAGGCATGTACATACCATGAGAGACAGATTTCAAATACAAGTGAAAGCATTCGTGGTCAAGAATGTGCTCGTGTACATCCTCAAGTGTGGGCATGTGTTTGTTTTTATATCTAAACCTGTGTCCTACGACCAATTCCTACCTTTAAATATTGGACAGATCTTCCAGACGCCCGCTGCCCCCTCTCTGTTATACTGTCCCAGAGCCAGCTCCATGTAGAAGAGCGGCATGCCAGCTATCACCATGAAGAACATGTATGGCACCAGGAACGCACCTGCACACACACAGACAGGTCAAACGTCAGTACAGTGACACAGTAGGGTGTATGATGATTATCAACACTCTTAAAAAATAGTTAATAAAAAAATATATATATATTAGGGTTAATTGACTGAAATTAAACCAAAGATTTTGGGGGACAGTAGTCGGCCTTGACTATGGCTGCAGTATTATTTATAGCTCCTAAATGTAATGAGTGGCTCTATGTTAAACAGCCATAATTAGTGGCAGTGATTGTTACAGCTAATCTATTCAGAGCAGCTGTGGTGGTTTTTCCACTATTTTGATCTCTGTAAAGGGTTGAAAAAAATATCAAACAACAACAAGCGAGCACAAGGAACACACACACACACACACACACACACACACACACACACACACACACACACACACACACACACACACACACACACACACACACACACACACACACACACACAGATTTGCATATATGTACAAATAGTTTGAGCGTGCTCGTGAGTAAAGTGCATGCCCTGGAAGGGACCCTTTGGATGTGGGCCAACTTCAGCTGCCCCCCTCACCCCTTTAATCCATCTCACCTCCTCCATTCTTATAGCAGAGGTAGGGAAATCTCCAGACGTTGGCGAGGTCCACGGCAAATCCGATCACAGACAGGAGGAAGTCGATTTTCTTCCCCCAGGTCTCCCTCTCCTCCTCCCCATTGGGGTGGGTCTGAGTAGGAGCCGGAGCCACTATGGTGCTTGAGGTGAACTGAACCCCATTCTGCTCCTTCACCAGGATCAGCTCCACCTTAAGGGGTAGAAGTCAAGGTGTTATAAATGAATTTGATTCAACAGGCGCTGCAAACATACTTCATTTTATTATTCTCTCAATTCCTACTCATGACAGACAATGGCTATCACTTTTACTTCATCAATTCTTCATGCAACAGCCAAGACTTTACATGTTGTCCTCTGAATGAGTTTATTGTAAATGTACAAATTCTACTCAAGATGTCATTAGGTCCATTTTAGCCTCAAGAAAATGTGGCTTCTGCTACAATTATGATTCCTCTCCCGACCCAATGCTTTTCAGAGCTGCAGAAATTAAGTCAGACAGACCAAATCAGAGAGAAATTAACAGAATTAAGAAGCTTGCCCCATACTGGGATTAATACCAGGATTTCTTAACCAGACTAAATTACATGCCATTAACCCACTACATTTGTCAGATATGCACTAACCTCTTTGGGGCCCATGGTGTTAGAGGTGGGCTTTTCCGGGGCTACAACCGATGACATCAGGCCAGCAGGGACTCTCTCTGTCAGCATGAAGTGGTGCACAGCCTTCGGGAGTGAAATGCCGGTGGTTTTGGAGGAGGAAGAAGGTGTCGTGAGAAAAACAAAAGGTAGAATATAATTAATTCCTTTTTGGGAAATTGGGTTATAATTGCGATTGTAAACTGACTTAATCAGGTTCAACAAGAAAGAAAGAGAGAAATTTAGCCATAAAAAACAATAGGAAAAATAATAAATAAAATAAAAACAAGTCAACATGTTAAGCAGACAGTATGGGAGATAAATAGGATATGTCATTAAACATATTCATTTATTTTAACATCTAGAGTTGTTAACTGAATTAATACAGAAAGAGCAAGAGGAGATTTGAGAAAAGCAGCGAGCGGGATCCAGTCTGAGGGTAACAGGAGGGCGTGGGGGAGCGTCTCCACCAGGCCATCACAGCATGCTCATTTCACACTTGTTGATCGCCATTTTGCTCACAGATTTGGCCCAGTGTCTACTAACCCTGGCAACATGTTGTCCAGCTAATTTTGTTCAGATTTCCCTTTAAAACTTTTCCATTAAATAAAAAAAATACATTTGTGGGAAAAGTACCAGTTATTATACACATTAGGTAAATATAAGAAGGTGATTATATTTAAAACTATGTTTCATATTTTGTAAAATAGATAATGTGCAGTTTTTTTGCTTTTCGATGTTGCTGTTTTCATTCATAGATAAAAAAAACAACACTAAGTCTAAAACTTGTTGAAAGTGGAATATCCATAATTTGTAAGTAATAATTTTAAAATTGTAAATTGTAATGACAATGATCATATTTTAATCTTTGTTATTCCACTGAATTGCTATTTATTCTGTAAATGTCCTGTTATCATTAGGCAACAGATAACACCATCAGGTGCAGCCAAATGCTGTATTATTAAAAATACATTTATTAAAGAATACAATCAAATAGCATAAAAAAATAAAATAAAAAAAATGTTGCAAAAGAAACATTTGCAAAGACACAAAAACACTCACCTTTGAAATATGTCAGGTAAAAGCTCCTTAAGTTGTCAGTTTGGAAAATTTAATTCCAGTTTTGCCGGTGTTCTTCAGTGTGCTGCAAATTGATGCTGACCATATTTACGTAGATCGTCCTTAATATTTTAGACCCGCACCCAGATTGGAGCATAAATGTTTATATAACCTGAAATAATAAAAAAAGACAGTGAGAGACATTCACAGTGGGACAGGAGATGAGGATCAAGACAGAAAAAAATCCCCAGGGACTGGTGATCTGTGGGGAGTTACAGAAAGCCCTCCCAACCTGCTTGGCTCCAGTGACAGACACACAGATCCAAGAGCACCCTGTGGTCTGGTATGGAAATCTGTCTGCGCTACCACTCTTGTATGAGAATCAATCAACAACACCCCCCCACCCCATCGCCGTCACTCTCCTCCCTCCCTCCCTCCCTCTTCACCGGAGCTTCATCTGTTCCTCTTCCTCTCTCACATTATTGCATTTTCTTTTTCTCACCTGATTGAAGCATTTTCCTGGATGACTTTTCTCTCTGTGTGAATGTAAATCTGGCAAGTAAACACAAAACAAATATCAATATCTTCACTATCACCCACCTGATCCAGAGGTTTTATTCTAACTTAAATGAATGCAAGTATAATATAAGAACATTATGCATCTGAAGCACAAGGGTATAGCTGAAGCTTCAAGTTAGTTGAGGAGTTACTATTTTTTCTTCATTGTGGAATCATATTCATAACAAAGACTGGTGGAAGGTGTTCACGGCATGATATAGTGTGGAAATGCACAAGATAATGTGTTCTTTGAATACATAAATCATGTCTCTTTGTTGATGACATGTTCTAATCAAAAGGGGAGTGGTTAGAACTGGCAATAAACAATTAAATGAATAAATGTAATTCTTACATCGTCCCCTAAGGACTAATAAAAAAAGAGTGTTATCTCATTTAGTTTCTCTTTAAAATCCTCCTCCTAATTTCAATCACAAATCCAACAACATTTTTTTTATGACAAATCAGCAACAGGTTCTTTATAATGAAATGTGTATCTAGATTTTAAATTCAAACATATGACAATTAATTTAATTGATATGAAATTGTAATCTTTTGCTCAAGACATTTTATTCTATACATTTTCTTGGAGATCTGTTTTTTGCATCCATTCTAGAATGAATCCTGAGGGTGGTACAAAAGTGTGACAGCTGAATATTATGTTAAAGTGCTCACCTAAAGTGGTGCAAACTCAACAGATAATCAAAGCAGATAAATTACATTATTACATTACAGTCATTTAGCAGACGCTTTTATCCAAAGCGACTTACAGGAAGTGTATTCAACATAGGTATTCAAGAGAACTACTAGTCACCAGAAGTCATAAGTGCATCTCCTTTCTTAAACAAGCATCTTAAAGCATAAACCAGAGCAAAAGTATAGTGCAGAGGCAAATTACTACGAAAACAATAATTGCAACAGACTAATACGAATATAATAAGTGCTACAAACTACTACGAATAGGATAAGTGCAGTAAACCAATTCAATAAGTGCAGCGAATGCAATAAGTGCTACGAGGAAGGCTCAGGGTAGTACTTCTTGAAGAGGTGAGTTTTCAGCCTGCGCCTAAAGATGGGCAGCGACTCTGCTGTCCTGAGGTCAGTGGGGAGTTCATTCCACCACTGAGGGGCCAGGACAGAAAAAAGCTGTGACCGGGTGGATCGGCCGCAGGGACCTCTGAGTGACGGGGCAACCAGTCGCCCCGAGGCAGCAGAGCGAAGTGGTCGGGCGGGGGTGTAGGGCTTGACCAAGGCCTGGAGATAGGAATAAATGCTGTGTTCCATAAGTTATGTAATCAACCCTAAACGGTGTGAAAGAAATATGAGAAAACTATTTAAAGCCCCTGAAATCTTGTCTCGACATCATTAGTTATTCTCAATAACTTTTAAAATGTATTATAAGCAATGAATGATGTCTGCTCCATCAGGACTGTGTGTGTGGTTAGCTCAGATTTGATTGACATTGACGTCCTGGCATTTTAAGCAAATAACCCAACAACTATAATCAGATTCTGATTCAACATGACCAAATCCCGATCGGTTTGTGGGAGTAAGTGACATCATCTTTTTCCAATAGAGCCCTGCTCATTTCAAACCCGTGAAAAAAGCACAGACTAAAACACATATACAGAAATGTATGAATTGAAAAATAATACACTGAACTTTTGCATTTCAGTCCCCCATCACTTTTAGTAAGACTGTGATAAATAAATTGAGTTTCCAGTGCCTTTAATTCCTGTTAAATCCAACTTTCCCATCTCACTCTATAGCATCTAAGTCCCTCCCTGTAACTCCACATGAAACCAGGTGCCCTTTTTCTTTTACTCTACTGTTGCTTCACCCCTAAATAGAGCTTTTGACCTGCCCACACAACTTGTCAATAGGTAGAAATCGTATTACCTGTAATGTCCGACAGGCTTAAACACAATCAGCCCTGACATCTAGACCTCGACAGTTTTAAACTCAACCAAAACAGGACCGTGGCTTTAAATAACCCAATCAGCCTGCTCCCCACGGACACATTTATGACCCTCATGTCTAAAATGACAGCCTGCTGTTTGCGAGCCAATCGCAGTGATCAATCGGCCACTAATCCCTAACACCAACGCCGCTGCAGCCACCACAAGGCACACAATCATTCATCAAGCCTTGGGCCTCATTTCAGAAATTGTTTGGTCGATCTAGGCCGAGCTGGATGTATGAGTTTTCCGCTGGAGCTCGGACAACGACGAGGTGAACATAATCGAGTGTCTTGTTTTCATAAATGCAACAGCTGAGACCCAGAGAGAAGAAGGGATGAAGGGGAGGGAGCGGAAGAAAAGGGACACGAGAGGGCTAAGGAATGGTATAACACATTCTGTAATCCTGGGCCTTAAACAATACTCTTTCCTTCAAACAAAGGCGAATAAGTCCAAAGTAATGTGCATAACTAAAGCTTTACATTACTCACAAAGCCATCCTGAAAATGAAGTGTAAAGCACGAACACAGGACCTTACATACTAGCTGACAACAATTTTTTGTCAGCTAGTATTTTTTTGTCCAAGCTGTTAGATCTGGATGTCAAGCATAAAATCTACTTTGAGAAGTTTCATATGAGCATATGCTCGTGTTACCTACAACCTATCATATCATTGATTTTTATATAGCCTACACTTATTGGCTTTAAGAGTCTAGAGCCATGGTAGGGGCTGTGTGAGGCTGTACTCGCAATGCTTTGATAGAAATGCTAACGCTATCATGACAACAGCTTACAATGACAATGCTAACATGCAGATGTTTAGTTGGTTTAAGGTTGTTCAACATGCTAGCATTTGCTAATTAGAGCTAAAGTAGCTTAGGTTGATAGTAATGTTATTACATTTGCCGGTATTGATAATGATGGAACTCGAGGAAGTTACACGGTAATCAAAGTTACTAGGCTACAATTTGTCCTGAAGGGGACATGAATATCTTTACATTTCATAACAATCCATTTAATGTTGGCATTTCACTCAAAACAACAGATAGGAACACTTATTGTGGCGTGCGGAGAAGTCAGGTGATGACAAAGTTGTCATCCATTAATGTCCCTACAAATCACAATCTCAGTTGATCTATTTAGTACATGTTGAGATATTTCTACAGAGGTGCAAACTTTGACCTGCTGGTGGCACAACAGGAAAAGTCAGGGGATCACCACCGTCACTAGGAATTATCCTCTGGGCACCAGGAATGTCTTTGAGATATTTCAGTCTGTAACAAAGTCGTATACCGACCAGCCATGCTGCTATTGTATGGCTATTAAAAAGTTCCGGATATTGAGCCACAAAATCTGCCAATCAGACAAACCTGGAGGGAAAGAGGAGGAGAGTAACAGACATTAAAGACAGCCAAGGAAGCAAATAATATATATAAATATATACTATATAGCTAGTAGGAATGCTTCAATAGTAGCCATAAAGTAACCAGCCGATGCCACACATCGACCTTCTGAGGGCCAGTTAGGGACATATATACTCATAGACATGTAATCAATGACAGCAAACACGGGCCTCGTAAAGGAGGGCTTTGATGATCGTAAACTCAACTTGCCTATTCAGATCCACATCATAGATCATAGACATGCTGCCAGAGTCTTGCCAATACCACTGCATCCTTTGAAAAATAAATTATGTGTAACACAGATATTTTGGATACAAGTGATACAAAAAAATTCTACACACCTGATGCAATTGCGCTTCAGTCTTGACACTGCACTGCCAAAATGTTACCTCAAGAGGGAGACATTTATACAAGAAGCCAGCAAGTGGTGCAGGGAATTTGGTTAAGATGAGCAGAATGTAATCACTTTCTTGCAGTTTTGTGCTAAAACTCAAACACATTCTATCTCTACATCATGCAAACAAACACGCACATCAATAACCATTGTGCCAGTGACAACTGTGTGTTCACATTTCATTTTTTTAATTCAATCCAAGAGTCACATTAACAAGTTATATCATAGCAGTCCTGAACAGACAAATTCAAAGTAGCTTGCAGTAATGACTCTTCATCATCAAAATGCTTTAATAAAATAAAACCTGTTGAGTATAGAAAAAGACAGGAAGTAAAGCGACAGAGAAAACAGAAAGTTCACTTTCTTGGTCCACAGACAATAAGCCATCAGAAAGACACCATCGCTCTGTTAGAGTACACAAGTCTTTCGTCTTAGGCTCGCTGCTGGACAAACTAAGCAGGCAGCAGTAGCATAAATACAAGTTTATCTCTTGCAGGTTTACATTTTATCAGATTGATATCAAGTACAAAAATGAGATTGACCTCTACGGAGGTATTTGAAATAAAGGGAAGTGAAACAAGTGTGAATAGAAATGGACCCTGTATTTTCATACATCCCCAATGCCATAGATCTGAATGTAGATATTGAATGAATATATATATATAAAATAAATGTACATATTTGACTTGCTTATGAAATATAACATCATCCTTTAGACCTACAAATGGAAATGTCTGTTTAAAATAAACAAACAAAACTGCATTAGGGGTTAATGTGGCTCAATACGTGTCATTTTGGCTCAGATTCTGAATATCAACTCTTTGTTACAGTTGAACATTTACAATCAGATTTCCCCACCTATGTACAAAAACTGTTTGTTTTCCCTCGTACATACAGAGTTAATTGTATAATTAACTACGTGCTGTAAAATCACTTCACTTAGGGCTACATTTAACACTTATCCATTTCACAGTGCAGTTTTAAACCATTCAAAGCAGTACGCTGTTGCCAAATCCTATAAGTTTACAGAGTCGTTTCAAGCTACAAAATATCCACAATCCTAAAACGAGGCAGAAAAGTGGGTCTTAAAAGTGTTTTAGATGTTTAAACCAACTGAGGTCTTTCTTACAGTACAAAAAAACAATGTGGGACAAGGAACAGCTTCCTTCAATGGGTGATCCCTAATTTCTTCTGTGCTCCCATTATTGCAGCAAATATATACGAATGCAATACAAAATAAAAAAAAAATGTAGCTACAATAATGGAACCTGCCAACTTAACTTGCTTTACAGCAATGTGATATTTCTTTGAAAAAGAATAAAGAAAATAACCTTAAGTGCAAGCATAAAAAAACGTATAATTTAAAAAAAGTACAATGTAGAAAGGGGAAAATACTAAAGGATTGTGATTTAACATGTGTAAGTTTACATGTGCGTACCGGTATGCGGCCCGTCATGTGGTGGCAGACTTCACCTCAAGGCCTGACACACTTACACACATAACTTTGCTTATTTCAACCTGCATTCTTTTAACATAAAACCTAAGGTCAATGGAGAGAGGGCTCAAACAGGATAAAAAGTGTACATTTCAAAACCATGATTTCTTCGGAAAATGTCCACTGGAGATCAGTGCTTTGAGAAGCTTCTGATTGTGACAAGATTGTCTATACATTCTCTTTTTTAGCATAAAAATTCTATAGATTCAAGGCTATCGGTTTTCCATAAGAAATCTGCATTTTTGTCTCTAAGCAGTCAACTCAGCAATAATAGTAATAATATAACAACAATAAACTTTACACTGTGTAGGAGGAATACAGCACAAAACAATTGCAGTATTATACAAAAGAAAATGAAAATGTGGCTCATTTTTCACCATCAATACAATCTGCAGAGGAGAGAAGATCCCAGATCTTTGTCATGGCAGTGAAAATAAAAATCATCCATATACGTATATCAAAAATTCACAAAATGTCCTGCATTTGGAATATTCAAAATACATATCAGAACTCTTCAAAAGCATACATCTTGAGAAGGCTTAAGAGATGTGAAATATTGCTTCACCGTAAGCCATAATGGGGATGCATGTACAGTATCCATGGTCATGAATGTGATGGGAATGTGAGGCTCACCAACACAATGAAATTACAAAATAAGACCTAAGTTGTAAATTCTTAAGTGATATCTAAAAACAAAAAGTAAACCGAAACAACCAAGAATGCACGGATTCCAAGTATAACCAGCTACATACATTGTAATATGTTTCACTTCATCTGCTAGGGAGTGTTCCCTTATAAAATAACGTCAGCTAAAGCACTACATATTTTAAGAGAAGTTGTAGCCTAATCTAGTTTTCATTGAGTTTTTTGTAATATTCCGTGTTTCCAGATATAGAAAGAAGAATAAAAATAGCCAATTCATTTTGGCAAATGATTGAAATAAGCATCATTGGTGTGATTCTTTTTTTTTGCCAATACATCCAAAAGTTGATTATAATTTCAGATAGTTTCTTGAATTAATATCGGACAAAAAAATAAAAAAAGAGCATAAAATACTGGAAAGATTATAAAATGTCAGAGGATTATTGAATCTTAATTAAACTTCTGTGTACTAAAACATCAATAATTTAAAGACCACTAAATACTAATCAACAGTGATTTAAGAATTACTAGGTAATCTTAAAGAGTTACAATAAAGCAAAGGCCCTGCGTTTATAAAGACATTGCATGGTCACAGGCTGTATGTCTGTGCACTAAGAAGTAATTAAATCACATTCAGTGACAAATATCTGTATGCCAATTAGATAACCATTAGAAAATAAACAAACAAGGCATAAATATTACCACAGGTGGACATTTTCCATTTCTAGACTGGTCCCTTGAATTATATTAGATGCTAAGGTGCAAGGGATCTATTTTAAACATGATCTATTATTGAAAGGTGACTAAGGGGCCATTGTTTAAATATTACATAAATAACAGCTGAACAGTTATTTCAGACGGACTGGGAATACACTGTGAAAAAGTAGGAATTAATAAAATGTAGCAGTGTAAGACAGAAATGGAAGTAGTATGACCTTGCCTTTACAATGATCATCAAAGCCAACTAACTGAATGTGCTTTCATTGGCCACACATTGTTTAACCCTCCGCCTTACAGCCGTTACACCACGGGACAGGAAAAGGACAGTACAAATGAGACAGGTGACATTAAATCACCAAATGCATTTTTGGTCCACGTTGTGAAATTTGAACAATAAAAAAAGACACTTGAATATGCCAACCTGAAAGAAATCTGTGAAGTGTATGTGAATGAGTAATGACTGGGCAGAAAAATACTGATGTCATAAGAAAAAAAGACATGCACATAACCCAGCTAGTGTCAAAAATGATGACATCATAGAAGTTACATTTTTCATTTTTGTCACTGAACCCTGAGCTAAATCAAATATATCACTGTATATGTAACAGGCTCATAGCAATTATGACCATCAACCCACAGAGACCTGAGTCACCTCAAATGTGGCCACTGTAGCTTAAACCTTCCAAGTAGTCACACAATGTCACTGGTGCCCTCAGGCCTCTCTTCCTTAGATAAATTATCCTCACTACTACTCAAAACAACATGAGCCCATGCATTCTGCACTTTCACTTAAAAAGGCAGCTACCATTAAAGAGAATAAACAGATAAAAGTTACAAATAAAAGAGATCCAACACAATTTCCGCCCACAATAAAAACAGTTAACTTCGCTCTCCAGGGCTCGTGTTTTTTCTTGCTCCCCTCATGTTAAAACATGCACAATTAGCACTTTGTTGGAGGGGGGAGAAAAAAAGATACATTTCCCAAGAAATTTTACAAGTGCTTGCCCTTCAAGTATTCAAGCATTTTATCTGAAACAGCCATTGTTTGGCATTTTGACGATCTTGCTGTGAAGAAAAAAAAAAAGAAAAAAAGAAATTCATAACAAAATAAACTGATACCATGTTGAAAATAACCACAGACGTTGTATGGACACAATACAAAAAAAAAGTACTTAACTACCCTCTGCCCCCAAAAACAACATCCTCTCACCAGGAGAGGTGTTGTCTTCTCACATTTCATTTTCAAACCCTTTTAATTGTGTTTCTTGAGGAGTCCATCTATTGTGCCATCATGGTCTTTGGGGCTGAAGTCAGGGCAGATGCCGTTAGCTGTTTTGGTGGTGGCAGTGCCTTGCAGGTTCCGGGAAGACAGACTGGGCTTTGTTTGGTGACCCTGGCAGGGGCCGCTGTGGAGGCCTGCGTTGTCTGTGTACAGGTAGGCCTCAGCAAAGTCTGGCTGCTGCTCCACAAAGTATTTGAACTTATCTGTGGAAAGACCACATGAGGGTGCCAGAGGGTAAGTCAACATGAGATCAAAGGCCTTAAAAATACCTAGAGACAGACTACATTTAAAACTGAAGTGGCCTGGTTGTTGAATCTACTGCTTCTCATGAGACGGCTAAATAAAAAGCTTTAATGACCAAGCAAAGTTCTAAACAAAGACTCAACTAAGATTTATATAGGTCAATCAGTGATATTTAAAAAAAAATGTTTCTTACCATATGTGATCTTTCCTGTGTCTTCAGCATCGATGGCAGTAAACAGACGTGACATGCTGAGGTGAGCCACTCCTAAAGCTGTCTTTAGGATAACCGCCAACTCCATCTCTGTAATGGCACCGTCCTCCTCTGCCTCAAACATCTGGGGAAGATACAATGGGGAGAAATGCAGGTGTCATCTCTTAGACCTTCCCTTTAGGCATACCACTCTGACAAGGTTGGCAGAATAGGAGCCAGTGAAATTGTTCTTTAAGTGGGTTCTCTTTTTCTGAAATAATTGATGGTGCTCTAAATAATAAATCTGTACTCAATGGGTTTCATGAGCCCCAAGGTCACAGAACATGCTCAACTTTAAGAATTATGATATGCAATTCAAGTGAAAACATAAAAATGACTCAAACTCAAGCCATTTTTTTTTTTGTGCAGTCCCAAAAACAGATTGGTTGCAAAAGATAAATCACAAATCCAAGTTTTATCTGATGTTATAAAATGCAGATCTGAGCTTGAACATGGGGGAAAATATGTGTCAACTCGTCAGTATGCTTGAGCTATTTTATTACTCTGTTATGCAAAACACAAGACAACCAACAGTGAGTGGCCTTTCTAACATAGCAAATGTCACGCTCATCCTAAGCAAGCATAGAGAACCTCATACTGTCTGGTGGTTTGAAAAGCTTAAAGCTTGAAACAGAACATACCTTGAAGGCCAATTTCATCGTCTCCAGAGTTTTGGCAGGTCTGCATACGACAGATAAGGCTATCACGTATTCTCTGATATCCATGCAGTTATCTTCATGCTGGTAAAACAATAGAAGAATACGTGTTACAAAAGATCAAAACCGATGATGTGAGCAAGACTACTTATCTATTTATTTCACAGAAGTAGCTGCGGGTGATTGTTTAGGTCATAAACACATTGCTGCAATAGAACCTGTATTATTTGTTTGGCTACTAAACTGCAAATGTATCCCCCGAGTGAAAAACAATGTTCTGTGATAAATATCTGGTATTGAGCCTCAGCCTCCAGTCTTAACAGTATTTTTATAGAGGCACTTTGTCAACTGACTGCTTCATTCATTGTGCCCTGAATTGAAGAACGTATTGCTTGCTACATACATTATATAAAAACACATCTGTAGTTTAGTATTTTAACTAATTTATTTTATTTAGTTCTATATTTGCAGTGAAAGCATGTATGACATAATGCGTGAGGCATAATGATGAAAGTGACACAATGCGAGATATTTGGTAGTGGCCACTGAGGAAGACTATCATGGCTGTGACTGAAAAATCTGCACAGTCTTTACCTCATCAAAAAGAGCGAACATGTCTCGCAACATCTCTGAAACTGGCACATCGAGGAACTGAGCAAAGTCGTCCAAGTCCAGCTTCTGACCTTCCAGCTTCCTGGCTCTGTTCCCATAATCCTGCAGAACATTCTCAGTGTTCTGGGGTTTAAGCCTGAGAAAGCAAGGGCAATAAAGCATATGTAAATAAATAACTTTACCATTGTGCAAACAAGGAGATGCAGAAAAGCAAAAATTGAAGGAAAAAAAAGGGATCAAAACAATAGATTGAAATCAGCAGAGACACTCTTTATGTGTCAATTCTTTAGAAGACTGTACCACGACATTTTTTAAACTGTTGTTTGTTGGGCTGCAATCTAGTCAATTGTTTGCCGGGTTTTCTATCCTTTTCCTCCTTTTCTCTCCACTGTCAGTGGTCCTTGTCACTGCCAAGTGTTGGACTGGGGAGGGAGTAGACAGTCATGTGCTTCCACTAATACACATAGTGCTGCCAGATGCTTCATTCCGCCTGCCAGAGAGGAGTTTCACCAAGAACCCAACCCATGTGTGGACACAATTCCCCCTCCAGATCTTTTACTGTGCAGGCACCTGACCATCCAATGGAAGGTAATTGCGCAGCAACAAGGACCCAATCCCAAATTGCCTTTACCACCTGTGCATAAAACCAGTTGCGTTTGCTGGAATCCAAACCATGCCTGCACAAATTGAATCTGGGTCCCTGTGACGTTTGGTGAGTATTTTGCCAGAGTCTTAGCTTTTTACCCCTTACTTGGTTCTATTTGATGGGAGCATTGCCTTGGAAGGTTTGAGCGACTCACCCCAGTCTCCTGATGAGTTTGGCAAACTCCAGCAGACAGGTGTCGACTGGCAGTCTCAGTTGGCCTTCTGCCATGGCCAGCTGGCAGTCTTCAAATGAATAGTCTGTGATGGGTACCCCAAGGGCTCTGAGGATGGCACAGAGGTAACAATGACAGGACATCAGCATGTGCAAATCATTATATACTTTGTTGAAGGCTAATGAAGTACAATGTAGGAGCCAATATGATTCCTTGATGTTGAGAGCAATGTTTATATTTCTTTGGTCCACCTGCAGAACTTACATTTCCCCATCCCTAGCCTCAAGTAGTCAAGCAAAGCGCATGGGAGTGAATGATAACGCAGGTGGTAAGCGTGTGCAACCTTGGCACTGTATAAGACAGTTTATGAGGATGGCAACGTTGGTTGGTAGAATTTTAATAAGAGTGCTACAATCAGGATTTGTGGGGCCGATCATCGATGGCTGGAAGCAGCATCTGATCACATTTGAAGCTTTCAACGTGATGGTCAACAAGTGATTCTGCTCCCCTGCAAATGACTGTTGATAAAGTTTAAATTCAGAATCGATGCATCATCTGATCGGCTCTTTATAGAGACCATCGATCAAACTAATTAGAACGAAAATCGTCGGTTGACCGTCGGAAGCTGATCGATTGGAGCACCCTTAAATTTGAATAATGGGTCAGGTGTTATACTCAATGCAGTATGACCTTCATGATCCTACACATGATTAATACAGAGGGAACAATCAAAGAAATTCAAAGTTTTATAATAGGTTTGTATTTAGAAGATGAAGAAGTCTTTATAACCGAGTAACCCCTTTCAGACCAAGCTAAAAACGTAATGGTCCAGTGTAAAACCATCCCCCCAACCTGTTCCCTGGTCATATAGTAGGATCTTTGTTGAACAAACAGCAAACACAGGCCTTCCTTGCTTGCAGTTCTATGTGAGAGAGGTAAAGAGTCTATGCCACTGCAGTATAAAAAAATACGGGAAATCTAAAAGTAATTTATACTGCATTTGTTGTGTTTTGAACATTCAGACGGATGAACTGCCAAATATCACATGAGCGATTAACTCACTTAGCCATGACACGTCTGACGTTGATAGCAAAGAGAGCAGGGTTCTTTTTCTCCTCCTCTGAGGGTGTGTAGATGGGAAGGAACTGCAGAGAAATGAGAACAATTCGACATAACAAGATATTTTAATATTGTGTATATATATATATATATATATATATATATATATATATATATATATACACACACACACACAATCAGTAAAACAAATATTCCATCTATTGTTGACAAATGAAAAAACAATATATTCCCTTGTATTAATTAAAAAATTCATGAAACAAGGAAAGGAGAAGATTTTTTTTAGTGTCTGTACTGTTGCATAGGCTATATCTTTAAAAAAGAAAGAACAGGATGGAATCAACAGCAGCAATTCACATAGCAAACATTCAATAATTTAGAATACTAAATGCATTATGACCAAATATGGCATGATCTAAAAGGGACAATGATAAGAAAAGAATGGTGTGAGAATTTCACACTTACCTCAACTACAAACTCATTGTGTAACTGGCAGAGTGTCAGCCACAAGATTTCAAACCTAGATAAAAACAAGACATCATCAACACCGATAAACACATACAGACACAAGGAGCCTTGATTGAGGCCAATAGTCTATGAGGCAAATGATGTAACACTGAGAATATACAGTGTGTTTAAAATGCACCACTTTACTTTTTTCAGAAATTTCATTAATGTTTTTGCCATCATACAATAAATAATAGGGACATGTAAATATTTTCTTCAAATTTATATTGAAAAGAATTATTCAGATTTTTAATGGATTAGTTTTAAAACCAAAACTGCAGTGTTTATATGCACCAATATTTTAGGGTATGCTTCTCACAGATTTTCACATATAGATGTGAGCAGAGATATTTTTTTGTTTCCAATAATTTAGGAACATTGCAGCTCAATTTAGGTATCAATACGTATGTAAATGTGATGTTCCTCTTAAACCTCCTATGACATGTTTAGAAGGAAATGTCTCTTTATACCCCAAAGTGTGAGCTTTTTTGGATAAGAAAATCTGTCAAGTGCGACTTAACATTTTCAGTGGTTGCACCAGAGCATCAGACAATTAGCAGTTGTCTCTGAGCATGTGTGTGTGTGTGTGTGTTAAGAGCTTAACATGCGTGTGTTAAGCGCTGTTTTTCATCCAGCCATAACTATTAGTTCGTAGAAACTGAAGCACACTATACATGAAATGAAGAAACTGTGTACTTACGCTCCAGGCCCTTGCCAAGTCCATGTGATTGAGTCCTGTAAAAAGTCAATTAAGACATCATAAGTAAAAAGAAAAACAAATTAAAATATTTCCAGTATGCATTTTTGGATCAATTGTAAATTTCTTTCCTGTAGCTTTTCTAGCACTAAATAGGGGGCAAAAGCTTCAATGCTTATTTGCACATCCATACCTCATAACAGTGTAAGGAAGGAAATCCATGCACCTTCTCAAATTTGAGATGATCTTAAATACAAATTTGGACATTCAAAATCACACCTCTGGGATCACACCTCTGGGTTGTGCTCATGTTGTGGGGAAGACTGGATGTATTTAATTACATGCACTCACAGTGACTTAGCTAATTTATTTATAGCAAAATATATGTATTTTTTTTATTCTTCAATATATGTGTCAACCATGTAACTACTGATTTCAAAAGCCTAACCACATTTTCAGGACTGCCAAAACGGAAGTTTTGCAACCACATTTGTGATTTCTGCAACAACCTCAAAGCAGAACATCAGGCACTACTACCCCTTTCATTGAAAAGTGGACATTTGCTTGATTTATAACACCCCCCAAAAATTGCCTTCTCACAATGTCCTCAGTTGTTTTTCCACAGCCTCACTAACAACAAGCCTGAGCAATGCATTTGACATCACATCACATCATGATTGGCCAGATTCCCAGTGAGGCTATCAGAAAGTGGTTCTGCACACTTCACT